>NW_020884925.1:1140026-1175172 GCF_003945725.1 Corapipo altera
CGCGCCCGCCGCGCGGAGCGGCTCCCGGAGCCTCCTCACGGGTAAGCGCGGGGGACACCCCGGCGGCGGCGGGCGCGGACGGTCCGGGGGCGGGGGCGGCCCGGGGCGGTCCCGGCGGGGCGAGCGGTGCCGCGGGGCTGAGCCCGCTCCGCTCCGACCGGGCGGGCACCGCCAGGGGCCACTGCGCGCCTCGGGCAGCGCCGGCGGAGCCTCCCCGCGAACAAGGGGCACCTGGAGCCCCGGCTGCGGGCACTGAAGGCGTCCCCCACCTGTGCGCCCGGCTCCCGGCTCACCCGAGGGCAGGCGGGCACGGGCGGGCTCCGTCCCGGCTCGGCAGCGGTGCTGGAGGCGGCACGGGCTCGGTACCGGCAACCTGTGGGCAGAGGGGAACTTGCCTGGGAACTGCCGCAGTCGCCCAGAAATGAGCGGTCTGGCAGCGTTTCAGCCGCGGTCGTTCTCACACCTTTTACCATTGTTACCTTTAATGATCCGTGATTGAATCCCGGTTCTTTATAGGCTACGGAAAACGCAGTCTGGCCCAGGTGAGGCAGGAGAAGGCTTTCTCTAAAGCCTTTGCATGAGACTATTAATACTGTAGAAGCCTCCCTAGCTTTGCAGCGATGTTATCTGCTCGTTTTGCCAAATACTGGCTTTAAAAAGTAACTTCTTTTTTCCTCCTTGCCAGCAATAAGCTCGTAGGAAGCTTGAAAGAAAATCTGGGCTTGAATGCTGGGATTTAAAAAAAAAAAAAAATAATTCCCGTGTAGAACGATTGAATCTTGGTATTTTAAGAGAAAGCTCTGTGCAAATGGAATTTGGAAAAAACTGCTGGTCAAATGAGTGATTTTTAGCAACTTGGCAAAGTAAGAATGGCTAAACTCTGATATTAAATGGTGTAATTGTTCTGTTTTGAATCACTTTAGGCACTGATGTCTGTGGTAGTTCTCTTTTTGGACACCACTGATGGAACCATGTGTGGTGACTCCTGTTGACAGGGAATATATTTATTTATTCTCTTAAGCACTCTAAGCTTTGCAGATTCCAGGCCTGAAGGAGGTGTTTTTTTTTTTTATATTCTAGTAGGATTCAAAGATCTACAAAGTGCCTGTAACAGATAAGATGCTTTTTTATGTTTAAAATCTTGCCGTGTGATGATTCTTTTCCGGTTTTCCTGCTCTCCTGACAGCTCACTGGTGTTATGGTTGTGTTGGTTGTTCTTTGCTGGTTTAAAACAATCCTTTGTGGTTTGAGGAAATCAAATTGGCAGGTGAAGTTCTGTCTGTTGGAGCCAAATATGTGAATTAAGTCTGCAAAGGGGGAGTGATGTGCTGAAACAATACAGAATAAAACTCTCATCGGAGCAGGAATTTAGAAGTATCATTGTGGGAATATGGGAATCTCTGTTGAACTCCCTCTCTCCTCCTTCTCTCCTATGGAAGGTACCTTTATGTGTCCATGGGTGCTGTCCCCTGGGATCCCTGCTAAGGACCAGGAGCTGGGCTTTCCCTACCTGAGGGTGTTTGTACCTGGTCTTTAGAGGGAGGGAGAGGCTCTCTTGGTTCTCAGTGAAGATGAGATACTCATGTGTGGTGGATGAACTTCATCTTAATTCACACTATTTCCCACCTGATTGCTGTTATTTTTTCTTAAGCAGGGGACATTCCACATGCTTCTATATCGACACAGGGTAGGGAGACCTGCAAGTCCCTCCCTGCTCGTAGGAGAGGGAGTCAGGCAGAGATGTTCCGTGGCATGAAAGTGCTCCTTGGTGTTTTAGATGTGATGGTGACAGTACCACGTCTTCTGTCCCATGCTTTGGGTGAAGCTTCATCTCTTTGGGATGTTGGGAAGAGCCTCCTTGGGCTGGTGCTGAGGGGTGGAGAGGCAGAGGAACACCAGGTTTGTGGGTCCAGGTGGAGCTTCAGCTGTGAGACTCCCAGCTCTGCTTGTCAGGAGTGAAGTGCTGCTTGCTGTGTTTTTAGTGCAAAACCCCACCACGTTGGCATTTTGGTGTGGATAAAAATGCCATAAATGAGCAGAAGTTGCAGATTTGGAAGCCCATGTTCTTTGTATGGAGCTGTGTGTGTTGGAGGGACATTTGATCCCATCTATAAATAGCTGGTCATTGCTCTCTGAAGAAGAAAAGAGTGCAGCTGAATTATTTTAGGAAAAAAAGCTGTATAACTTCATTTATTTGTGTGTCTGCAAACAATAGTGTGTTTTCCAGTCTAGTTGGTTGATCTGCAGATATGGTGAGATGAGATACTGATTTTAGAGTTAGGACAATGTTTCACTTAGCTAAGGGAGTAAAACCAAAAAAACCAGGAAGAAGCATCAAATTAAGCTAAATCTTGCCTGTTTTGTTAAATCTAACTGCTGAATCTTAACTATTTGTTACTGAGTTGAGATTTATGTATAAACTTGGATCTATACAGGATTGCATTATTGGGAATAAAAATGAAGTTGGTGTCAATTTTTAAGAGGAAAGCTGTGATAGCCTGTATACACCATTAAGATTGCAAATGAGATTATTCAAAAGCAGGAAATTTGTTCTGTCTCTCCCTGGTATTCTCAAAGTCCTTGGAATCGATAAGTATTTTGTTGCTAGAGGATAAACTGCTGGTTTGGGAAGTCCTGGTGGAACAGAATTAGCAATTGGTGGGCCTGGAGCTGCACGAGGTGCCCAGAACCAGAGGGGTCTGTGAGCGGCGCGGTGGGAACCACTCCCAGATCCTGCTGCTGGGGATGCTCCTCCTGGGGGGGCTGAGGATGGAGCACAGATCGTTTGGGGTCCCTGGAAACAGGAGGTCGTCATTTGTTTCTGTTTGGTGTGTGCTCCTTGATTATTTCTAATTATATCGCTGGTTAAAAATAGAGCAGAAATATTCAGGTCTCGGTTACGTCCCGAGTCAGCCGAGCACCGGTCCCTCTGCTTGATATTCCCATTCCATATGGACAAATTGCATGGCTTTTGCACTGCATGTTCATTAGTCATCTAAGGAAATTACCTGACTGGCTTATGAAGCTTTCCTAGTTATCTAACACTTCAGTTTAAAAGCTGTCAGGTGTGTGTACACACCTGTGCCTAATGTTTATCACAGGGAAAAGCAGCAAGCAAAAAGTGTCATTAAAAAAAAACAAAACAAAACAAAAATCCCTTGGCTCAGTTACCTCGTGCAAACTTATCAGTTTGAGTAAGGAACTTACATATGGTAGATATTTCCATGGATAAATAAGAGTATTTGGTTGTTCCTGATGATAAAATGCCCTTGTGATTCACATGACATTAACCCTCAAGCAAAGATTTGCAGAGAGGTCTGAAGACTCTGCAGGCACCTAACTGGAGTTTGCTGCCTGGCCAAGAGGAGGAGGGTGATAAGTGTGTGGAAATGGAGTGGGAGTTTAGGAAAACTCCACAAAGAGCAATACAAAAATGTTTCTTAACCTTTGCTTTCGAGCTATAAAAACATTTCACTTGGGCAACATCAGCCTGGGTGTGATGGGGGGGGAGTTGAAAGTGAGTTTTTGTGCCATCACCAGTTTCATGGGGATAACTCGGTGTGTCAAATGTTGCCGATGTGTTTGTAGCCAACTTTTCTAAACATGCAGTGGTTTTATTGATGCAGAATGTCTAAAGTGTCACTTGGAATTGCCCATGAGGAGATACAACTGGAGTTGTTGCTAATAACTAATTAATGCTGGTTTCCTAGAAGGAATCTGTGCTAGTGTTGGGATGTCAGCCAGTGGAAAGGAAGCAGTCCCAGGCACTCAGGGGGTGCTGCTTTGGATTGTCCTGACGAAATACACCCCCGTGCCTCCAATATTTAAATATAATGCCTGAGGCTGTTGAGTTTAAAAAAAGGCAAAATTGTTCTTAATAGAGAAAATTCCTCAGCAGTGTGGAAACAACAGTCATATTTTACTGATTGAGTGCTATTGATTTCAGCCTCCAGTGAAACTGCCAAGATGAAAGTGGTAATCCTGATTAATTCCATATAAATAGATAAGCACGATTTGTATGTGTATAGTTACAGGGTTCTCTAGGAAAACTGAAACCCAGCTTTATACGGTCTATTAAGTGCTTTAATTTCCAGGGATTGTTACCGTTTTCATTCATGCTGAAGAGTATCTTAATTTTACCAAATAAGCAGATTATCAATTCATGATGAATCCTTTTTGCATCAGTTAAAACAGTTTTGTTTTTTCTTACTAAATCTACCCTTCCTAAAGGCAGTGAAGGAACTGGCAGTGTTCTGCTGCTGAACTTTCTTGGGACTTTGGGTAGTTCCCTGGATTATGTAACAACCAGGAGAAGTTTGAGTTGTAGAAAGTGAAGAGGTTTAAAGTTTAATTTTAATGAAAATCATTTAATGTCCTGTTAACAGTCTGCTTAAGTAGCAAATTACTATGAAGGAAAAGGAATTTTCTTTTTTTACACCGTGACTACAGTATCATTCCACTTGTTGCTTCTGGATATTTTGGGATTGGACGTACTGGTAGGAAAAAAAGACAACCAAATCCCTAAAGGTTCTGTTCAGAAGGGACTGTCTACCCTGGGAACTCACTGGGCTCCAATACATAACCTTAGGTAATTTTTTATGGTGTTCACTGATTTTTATCTGCAGCCTCTGAACTTTCCCAGTGCAGCTTTGATTTGCTGCTGTGACGTGACCAGGACCGAGCGTGGCGGTTTTGGGAAGGAACGGACTGGGCATCTCTGGTGTGACAATGTTTTATTTTCCCCTTCCTCTTACATTCACAGTTATTCAGTAGGAAACTTTGTCTTGAGTGAGGTTGTTCCAGAACCAGGGAGTTGTACATCAGAGAGCTTTTCCCCCTGCAGACATGTTGCTGTGCCCACGCTGGCAGTGACTTCCCTGTGCCTGAAGCCCTTGGTGCAGCTGCTGGGTACCACGGAAGGCATTCAGATCTTCTGCTTACCCTGAATTTCTTCACTATCATTTTTTCAATCTATTGATCTTCTTTTCCCTAGTGCACTGCAGAGGTGTTGGCTCATATGCCTGGTTTTTGATAGCGTGGATTTTGCTGATTCAGTTTTTTTGGGTCTCATCAAAGCGTAGCAACTTGCTGGTAATTTTCGGTGTCCTCTGGTCATAAAGTTTTGTCCAGAGATATTTTAAAAGGGGAAAAACTATTCTGTGATTAAATTACCCACTAATTCATATCTGTTCAGAGAATTGAATATACTGCTGTCCTTCAGATTTAATTAAGTTGCTCATACAGGAGGGAAATCATACTCTGTTTTATTATGTTTTATTTTACTATTGCCTTAAAAACACATGGTTTTGTGATTCTGCCCACTGATCCCTAAAACTTTCACTCTCCTAGTTTTCTAGTCACCTATGTGCTTCATATCCTTTGGGGTTTAGGTGTTCCATCAGTAAAGCTCTGTTGGACTTTACCACCTATTTGTGTTTTTTAAACTTTCTCTCTGCCACAGAAGGATGGATAACTTCTGAGGGTCTTTAATTCTGCCTCGTATATATGGACCCTCAATATACTTTACCTTGTTTTTATCTGATGTCTGTCTTGGATGACTTGAAGCTGTCACGTTTTGTGACAGTGGGTCAAAGCATGTGTCAGTAGCCAGCACAGTTGTCTGCCATTATTGTTATTATACTTTGATAAATTTACTGTGTTTGATGTGTTTTTAACTCCTCTGACATGTGTCCAGTGTTGCTGCTGACCCGGAGCAGTGCACTGCACTGCTGTGTGTGTGACATTCAGGACTCTGAGGGTTGGACCAGTGGAGGCTCAACTGGTGTTTCTTGTCTATTAACATATCTAAGTTAGACTTGATCTAGTTTTGAAGAGACACTGTGCTTTTCTACAGCTTCCATTTATTTAATATTCTGCATGTAGCTTCCAGACAGTTGTTAATGGGTGCTTTTCTAGAAGAGTTTTGCTTTATTTCATGTGTTCCTCAGTGTGATGTTTTGAGTCGTGGTAACTCTCAGTTTGCCTTCATGTTTATATGACACTATGAATACATACAGTATTTTTCTGTATATTTATAACAGCACTTCTCACTAAGTTGTCTTGGAAGTAAGAGCTGTAGCTCTGATTGTGTTGTTCCTGTTGACTCCTCTTTTATTTTCCTTTTGGCAGAGCCACCTTTGTGTTCTGCCATCACTAACAGGCTCGAGCACTTGGAGACAACTTCCAGGTTTTTTTCATCCTCGAGTTTGCAGTGTAATGGTCCCACAGCTTGTTTCCAGTTGGGCTGAGATGGAGTTGAGTCCTGTATGAGCTTCATCTTTCTCAGTTTTCCTCTGTAGTTAATGAGCCTGAACATCTCCTCTTAACAGGGCTCTGCGGTTCAGGAGTTGAAACCTTTCAATGTAACTGTAGGGAGGAAGGGAGAGCCACAAATTCCTCCTCCTAAAAGTAGAACAGGCTGCTGGAAGTCAGCTCAGTCATGAGACCTGCCATGACTTCTAAAATCTCTTGAGCATTGGGAAGTGTGGAATAACTCGTCTTGAAAATTTTAAGAGGTTACTGTCACATTGGTTAAAAGAAATAACCAAATAATCACAGAATCATTTAGGTTGGAAAAGCCCACCAAGATAATGGAGTCCAACCATTCCCCAGCACTGCCCAGTCCGTCACTAACCCAGGTCCCCAAGGGCCACATCCTCATGTCTTGTAAATAATCGAATAATTGTTTGACACCAGTGGCTGTTGCAGTGTTGTACACAGCAGAGAGGAAAGCTGGGTGTTAACAAGGAGATGAAATCCTTCCAAAAGCAGTTTATAAAGCCAAATGTTCCTGTTGGAAAACAGGCAAGGGAGGAATTATAAAAGAACTGGAAATAAAGAAAGCTGCATGCAGAGCTGGTTTTTGCCGTGGCAGGACACCTCAGCAGTCTGTAGGACGCTCCAGCACCCCTGGAATTGGAGTTCTCAGTGCTGGGCTGTCGGTGCTCACCTGGCACAAAATGCAGGTGTTTCACTATCGATTTGTGAATCTTTTATGAGAAATGTGCTTGGGCAGATAGGAGACACAGCCCAGATGAAGCTGTAGCCGAATGTTAATCCTATTTTGGTGTTTAGTTTCAGTGTTTCAAGCTGGCAGTGCCGCTGCAAGGAGGGGGACCTGTGTGCTGTGCCCTTCCATTGGCTTTCCTGAGTGTTTGTGGAGGATGTAGAGGATCAGATCAATTCCCTGCTCTGCTGTGCTCCTGCATCAATCCTTGTGCTGGCAGAAGGGAGAGGGAGACATGAACACAGACTGCTCTGTTGGTGGGGGGAGAGATTGGCTTAAAATATGAGTGTGAAAAGCACTGTGAGCAAAACACACCATGTGTCTCGTGTCACCATTTTAATATTTAATATTATGATGTATTACAGCATATAGATTCCAGATATACAGACTGAAACTTGTCAGAAAGTGAGCATTATAGGTTTGCAATGAATTTGCTAATAAAATGTTTCATAAAAGTTTATCTTCAGATTGGTAATGAATTCTCAATTCAGCTTTAATTACAGTTTTGGTTTGCTACTTTTTTCCCACGCTGGAATCTCATTTGTTTGTCTGGTTCTGAAGTAGGAATAAAGCTACAGGTTTCATCTTAAAATACCTATTCCTGAGGAAAGAAATGCAAAACTGCCCAACAGGTTGCAGTTTCAGGAAAGGACAGAGGCCTGGCAGCTCTTTGGATGTACTCCCTGCTCACTTGCTGAAGTCCAGAGGGAACCTCGATTAAGGATGATTGCTTTGCATGGAATATCATTTCTAACAGCTGTATTGTAGCTTTTGGGGGCCAGGACTTGCAAAATCATCCCTGTACCAGTAATGAAATCCTGTAAGGATAACACTGAATGGAAACCTGGTTGGGAGTTTAAGAAAAACTTCAGGTTTTGTAGAGTGTGAGAGTGTGGTAGTGAAGGGAGAGGGGGAGCATCCTTGGCAGCCAGACCAGCCCCCAGCTGAGGACTCTGCCAGCTGGTTTAATGGCCTAGGATGACATTGCTCAGGGAAAAATTAATGTTGAAATTAAGGGCTGGGGGATGTTCCCATCCTGGGAGGCTGGTGAGGAGGTGAGGGGCACTCAGGGAGTGTAGCTTGGGGCAGGTTCAGGGCTGGAAAGCTGCTCCCTTCCTGCACTGTGGCCTCTCTGGGTGTAGCAGAGCAGTTCAAGGGGAGAGTGGTTTGACAGGGCTTAGTTACTCCTTTTTGCTTAAGGAGAGAGCAGTAAAAGGTAGAAATGATCAGGCTGATAGAGCCACCTGTCCCAAGCACTGCAAGGGTCCAATGCACCGTGACTGGTGTGGGTGCTGAGAAAGGGACGGTCCTGGGGGTTACATCTGGAAGCACAGCAGGCTTTTCTTACTCGTTTGCAACAGCAACTTTAACACATTTTATGGGACACTATTTTTATTAGGATTAAGGGCTATTAGAGAGTGCACCGCAGATTTTGGGTGGGACAGCCCTCCCTCATCATTTTCCCAGGTTGCTTCCTTTTCTAGAATCTGACACAACTTGTCTTCTGTTTGAAGTGTAAAATAGCTTATTTATCCAAATCTTCACATGTATTTGTTTGCTCATACTTAGTTGAGGTCTTCGGAGCCTTAATTTTAGTTTCTGTAGTTGTTCTTTTGTTGCTATGGATTCTTTTTACTTATCTCCTTATTTGAAGTCGTGGTAGTTTTGGAAAAACGTCTGGATACTGTGAGGTCAGAGATGGCTGAGATATCTGCAGTCATTTGGTAACCATTTGTGCTGCGGTTTTGTGTAACTTTTTTTTGAGAAGTGGATGAAAGAAAACCCCCACAAACCATAGCTACAGAAAATGGAGTGTCCTCGTGGAACTGCTGAGGGTTTCCAGTTGTGCCACTGAGTGTGAATCTGTGTTCTTGCCCTTTCACTGTTCTGAGTACAGACACGTAGTATTCCTTGTAGGTGATGTAAATATTGTAGGTCTGGCCTGTAATGAGGAGGCAGAATCCGCAAGGCAACAGCACAGCGTGTCAATGGAGGTTTTTATATTTCACATCTGAGGCTTCTGGAGGGGAGAGAAGTCGATTCCTGAATGTGGAAGGAGGAGAACCAGCCTTCAGAGGCATCCAGAGCAGGATTGTGCATTCTAGGCTGGTTAAAGGCTTTTCCTGGCTCAGCCTGATTGGAATCTCATGTGCTCATGGTAACAGCACTGACAGCCCAGTCAGTTTACCCGGAGATAAACCAGTGGTGGTTTTCTGAAGTAACGTTTTCCAGTTGTTTTCTTCACTGTTGTTGCCAGTTTTTCATTTCCCCAGAGGGAACAGTCTAAAGGGAGAAAGCCAGCAGTGATGGCAGCTGAAAATGTCTGTGCTTGGTCTGATCAATGTGTGCAGTTTGCTTTGTCCTGTTTGTTGTTCACTCTGGAACTTGCTGTGGGGGCACCACTGGTTGTGACTCCATAGCAGAGCTTGAACCTGTGCTTTGGAATTTCATCTTTGCTTTAGCATCCTGCCCAGACTTTGTTACTTTAGTGTAGCATTTTCGGGCATGTCCTTTGCTTGTTTATTAAAACAAGGACCTGTAAGAAATAAATTTTTGCCTTTATTTTATCTCCTGTGATGTTAAAAAAAATATCTTCCCCAAGTTTAGCCTATGCAGGTCATTCTTGTGTCTGCAGAAGACTTTGAAAGATTATCAACTGCGTGTTTGTTATTACAGATGAATATATATATGGAGCATATTGATTGCTTAAATCTAATTTAGCTCCTGTAATGTGAGTAACTTTATCATTCTTAACTCGTGTGCTGAAGGGCTGTTGGTTATTGTGTGTGAGTGCTGGAGTGGAGGAGAGGAGGTGACAGTGTGGATTTAAAAGAAAGAAAATAAAATATTAATTGCCCTCTGTAGGTTCTGCCTCACAGCTACTGGTGGTACCGAGTGCCTGGTGGAATCATTACCAAATGCAAAGCTGGATTCACTGCCTGTCTTGACTGGGGTTCCTTTGGGATGCAGAGCAGCTGGATCAAATTGGTCAATGAACCTCAAATCACAACACATTCAGTGAACTACCTGTGTTGCTGGCATCTCATTTCTTGTAACTTGTGCAGTCTTGGATGTCAGCTGTGTTAAGCAAAAGTGCTTTGTACGTCGAGTTGTTGGTTTCTATCAGTGGCCCAAAGATTGAAAACGTGTGTCTTTTTTAAAAACCTGTGTGACTCCTGTAACAAACCAAGAAATGGTTTGAAGTGACAAAATGCACTCAGGGAGCTCAGACAGATTTAAGTCTGTCCTAAGGTGTCAGAAAAAAGTTAGGGTTTGGTTTCAGCGAGGGAGAGATGGGTGCATGTGTCGTAATTCCCTCTTCCTGGCTGTGTGGTCCTAGTCTGGCATTGCCTGTTACCACAGACCATTGGAAAACTGCCATGTCCAGGTTGTGGCATCACTCAGAACACCTGGAAGGAGGTGGTGGAGTGGGGCCACAGTCTGTTCCCTCGTGGCCAGGAAACTGTCCTGGGTGTTCTCACCCATTTCCTTCAAACATTCTTATTAGTGGCTTCAGAAACAGGACTTCTTATTCCTCCAGGGCTGCCAGGGGGGCCCTGTGGGCAAGGAGCTGTTACCCATTCTCTGCCAGTGAGCAGGAATATTGCTGTTGTTGGGAAGCTGTTACAGCTTTTTAGGCAGAGTCTTGGAATTCTAGTACCAAGAAGAGCTTTTGCTTCATCACCTGGAGAATTCCTCTTCAGGCAGTTTCCCTAGGGACTGACAGGCACGTGTTGGATGCTGACCAGAGTGGGTATCGCTGTCAAAGCAGAACCACATTTAATTCATTCCTTTGCCTTTTCTGACAGTGACTGTTACAGTTGTTCAGGCTCTTGGAGCAGTTGGAATCACAAGCATCAATGCTCGTGCTGCAGTTCCTCGTGTGCCCTTCCAGGGCTCTAACACGGCCGTCAGTGGTGGCTGTGTAGGTGTCATTCCATTCTGAGGGGTCATTTCTTAAATGCTTTTGTTCTAAAACACTTGGCTTCCAAGTGTTCCGATGTGCTGGGGGGGGGAAGGTGGATCAAAAGTGGCTGGAAATGCGTCTGTGGGTGTGTCACTGCTCACTGTGAATGGGGGAAAGTGAAAGTGTGAGGCTGCAGAGACTGGGAGGCAAAAAACAGCTTTTAAAAAACCCAAGCCCTTCATTTTTTTAAATTGTAACTGACCTGCTTTTTAGGCTACCAATGAGCACATGCGTGACTCAGAACCTGGTTAAGATGGTGTAAATATTTGGCAAAAAGCTCATAAATGTTATCTTTGAGCAGGCTTTTGATGCAGGAAAGGAGCAGCTGGACAAATTTGCATTTACAAATCATTTACCTAAGGAGAAAGCTCAAGTTCAGTAGCTTATCACAAAGGCATTGCACGTTAATTATTTATCATGTGCTTTGATGCTGGGGCTCTTGCTTTAATAAACCGTTCTGGGGAGGTGGCTGATGGTCCTTTCAGCTCAGCTCCTCTCTCCCTCCCTCCCAGGGTAAACCCTGCAGTGGCTTCCATCAGCCTTTACCTCCCAAGTTACTACTAAGTTGCCTTTCAGAACTTTCTGATAAAATTAGAACCATTGCTGGGATATGTATTTAATTGCTGTGGCTTTTTCATCCCTGAGTGTAACTTTGTTGTCTCTATGAAGGTAGAACTGGACCCAATTTAATTTCTCTCCTTTACATATGTTTTTGCACATTCAAACTTTGCTTTGCAGAAAACAATCAATAAAAAATGTTTATGGTGGAAGTCTGTTTAGAACTGTTTGTGCCATCTGGCAGCATTTAGCTAACTATACTCGACTAAAAAAATGAAATATGGTGGTCTGAACTATCACAGAAAATGGGAACTGCTCTGGTCAATAGGACAGTTACTTTAAGCTTGTAAATTCTTGAGAAACTGTGCAGATGACTTGGAGATATTTTTGAGCACGACTGTAATATCGTGTAAGATCTTTCTGAAGTTGCTTCGTGATTTTTGGTGCACAAAAATACAGATTTTTAGAGTGTACTTCTGGAATGTGGCCATAACCTGCTTTGTGGCATCCACAAGCTAAACTTAAATAGCAATTAGGAAACTGTATGTAAGTCTTGTAGTTAAAATCCCTGTTGGAGTTTTAATGAGAAATTCTCTGTATGAATCTGTTTGCTGGTGGCTTTTGTTTTCAACCCTGAAAAAAATCCTGTTTCCTTTTGCATCCCCCAGCCCGCAGTGTCTGTGGGAAGGTGTTTGAGATGGATAATGTACACACAGACAAAGAGTCATGGGATTGTTTAGGTTGGAAAAGCCCTGTAAGATCCCAGAGTCCGATGGTTCCCCAGCACTGCCAAGGCCACCACTAACCCACGTCCCCAAGGGCCACATCCACCTGTCATTTAAATCCCTCCAGGGATGGGGAGTCCACCACTGCTCTGGGCAGCCTGTGCCAGAGCTGGACAACCCTTTAAGTGAAGAAATTTCCCCCAATATCCAACCTAAATCTCCCCTGGGGCAGCTCGAGGCTGTTTCCTGTTGTCCCTTGGAACACCTGGCTCCACCCTCCTGTCAGGGAGTTGCAGAGAGCAACACCGTTCCCCCTGAGCCCCCTTTCCCCCTTTTCCAGGCTTTGCTACTGGCTGGACATCCAGGAGACTCTGTGGGGAGGCTGGAGCTGCTCCATGAGCAGGGCTCCCGAGAATTAGGGTGGGGAGGGCAGAATACTCCCCTCACCCCAGGATTGTGAGGGATCACATTTATGCTCTTTGTAGCTGTCAGCAATTAGCTTTTCAAGTAAACATTGAAAGGACTTTTAAATGTGTGAAGAAGAGTGTAATTATAAGACTCTTACTACCTTAATGTGGCCTGGAAGCCACACTGGGGTGGAATAGTTTTATTTAAATATATTTACTTGGCGAAGGAGGCAAATGCAAAATCCGAACCCGAATGCCTTAGCGAGGGCCTCCTTCCTCAGCACTGTTTTCTTTGTTAGCCTGGTGCTCCGAGCCTTTCTCAAGTGTTCCTCATTGTAGGAAAAATATTTTTCCTTTCTTAATGCTTTTTTAAAACCACTTTAACCCTTGACCGCTCCGGTACGGTGTTGAATAGGAGAAGAATAGAGTCGCTGGCTGAGCCTGTGCTCGGATTGGAAATAGGAAGGGAAGTTTTGCTTTCTAATTTTGCTTGTTCTCCTTGGTTTTTTTTTCCCCGGGTACAAGGAGTCTGCCTCGCCTCCTGAGCACTTCCTGCGGGAACGGGGGAGTGTCAGAGGATTTGGAGAGATCTTAATTTGCGTGAGGCTCAAACGCGCCGTGAACGGTGGTAATTCAGAGGCACGGCCGGCATTGTGATCCCGACACCCGGCATTGTGATCCCAACACCCGGCATTGTGATCCCAACACCCGTGTCCGGCCGGGCTGGGGTGTCACGGAGCAGGGGCTGTGCTCCGGGCCTGCTCTAATCCTGCCGGCGATATTTTCATTGCCTGACAGAGCACAGGAATGTCTGAGGCCGCCGCAGGGGGCCGGGGAGGCTGCTGGCCATCCATGCAGCGGGATTGAGCCAGGCTGGGATGCCCTGCCCTGGGAGGAGCAACTAGAGCCCGACACATCGTGCTTCCCGGGATGGGCAGGAGGGAGAACTCACCACACGTTGTCCTTCCTGGGATGGACGGGAAGGGAGAACTCACCACACGTTGTCCTTCCTGGGATGGATGGGAAGGGAGAACTCACACTTGGCACATCGTGCTTCCTGGGATGGGCAGGAGGGAGAACTCACTCACTGCACATCATCCTTCCTGGGATGGGCAGGAGGAAAAACACCCAGCACATTGTCCTTCCTGGGGTGGGGAGTAGGGAGAACTCACACCTGGCACATTGTCCTTCCCGGGATGGGTGGGAGGGAGAACTCACACCCAGCACATTGTCCTTCCTGGGGTGGGGAGTAGGGAGAACTCACACCCAGCACATTGTCCTTCCCGGGATGGGTGGGAGGGAGAACTCACACCCAGCACATTGTCCTTCCCAGGATGAGGAGGGATTTGTGCAGCTTTATTTACCTTCCTGTGACTCTGGGCATGAAGGACCAGGTCACACCTTTCACCTGGAGTGACTCCTGCCCTGCTGTACCTCTCCAGTGCCAGCCTTGGGCATTGAGGGGGAGGATCAAAACGATAAGTTTTTAGTGGTGATAAATTCTAGAAGGATTAAGAACTCGAATCGCTGCTTCCAACGTGATGCCTGTCAAAGACAAAGCTTTCCCAATTCCTAGCAGCATTTTTTCTGGGTTATTGTTCATAATGCACACTTGCACTGCAAATGTCTTCACGGGGAAAAGCTACTTTGTAGATTTATGCAGCGAAATAAATCCTGAGTTTTACATCTTGGCAAGAAAAATACATATACCATGAGAGCTAAGTGAATTTTGTTAACCCAAAGTCAAATGCAGAAAAGCCTCGAAGATGTAAATATGTTCAAATTATGTTTCGGTGAACACAACTGATTTCACACATGGCTTATATCGAAAAAATAAATTTTTACATTTCTGAGGCTGAAGTTATGATATTATTCTGAAACCTTACAAAATACTGGGTTATGCCCAAGTTACAAGGAAATGGAGCTGTGTGTCCTGGATGTTGTTTATCCAACCCTGACTCAGTGTTGGAGCTCTTTGATGTAGCCTGTGCTTGACAAGTGTTACGAATCTCACTGATGTTTATAATGATGCCAATATTAAGTCAATTCTTTCTGTGAGCACTGAGCAGCTAATCAATATAAAGAAATTTTTTTGTATCAAAAGTGGATTTCAGTACTACTTTTCTGCCTCTAGCTTTTCTGTGATCTGGGGACACTATTTTGAGAAACAGGTAGAAAAATGTCTTTTTACATGGGTGTTAATTTTGTGGCACAGAAGGGATCTGACAAAGGAATCAAGCTTATTAAATGTATAGTCATTGCAAGGATTTTTCATGTGGGCTAAACAATACAGTTTTTAATACATTAAAGCAGAGAGGTTTGTGGGAATGTGGCACAGAACTGCCTTGTGTCTTGAAAGCTCCACAGAAAACACTGTAATTACGTTCACTAATGTAGAAGAAAACAACCTGTGAATTTGACTCAACAGCTTGTCAGACACAGATGTCACAAAAATATCGAAGTCCTTGTTTTGGTGAGTTTACTAGACTTCCATACCCATCCAAAAATCTCCATGGCATGGGAACTGCAGGCTGCTTTTTAAATTGCAGCAGTTGGAGATAGAGGGTACCACGGACACACATTTGTGCTGCTAAATTCAGATAAAGCCTGATACTGGCTCAAAGGCCAAAACTAGTTTAAAAATTGTCCCCGTCCCTTGCTGTGGGGCAGCCCGGGAGAGCTCAGCTGGGGGGACTGAGCAAGGAGCAGTGAGGAGCAAGGAGCAGAACCCCTGGTGAGGCCGTTGTGCAGAGGAAGTCGGGGCTACTGGAAGGGAGGGATGGGTGGAACACGGTGCTGCTGGGGCAGCTGCTCAGGGGCAGGGAGAAGGTGCCACTCTGGGCCCGTGGTGCTGTTCCATCACCTGAGACAGGGGAGGTGCTCTGGGCTGGCAGCCTCAGGGGCAGTTCCTTGTGCTGCTTGCCTGTCTCTAACTACAGGATTTACCGTGGGCACTGCTGGAGCTGTGGAGAATGTTGTGACAGGAGCGTGACACGGGGCCCTGATGGGGACCCTGAGCTGCACTTTCTGTCACGCTGGCAAATCTTGGCCCGTTTATACCTGTGTACCCTTCTTGTTCTCCTTAGCAGCTTTCTGCTGCCTTTTGTAGGATCTTTTTCCTGTAGATCCTCACCTGTTTCGGCTGCTGTGTGAACTCCAAGGAATTCTGCAGACGTGGAACTGCAGTAGCAGTTGGCTGGGCACTGTCCTCTGCTGGTGCAGCCCCTCTCCAGTAGCTGCTCTGCTGTTTCCAGGCTGTTTGTTTGGAAGAAAAGTAGAAATTAAAATGTGCCGGTCTTTTCATAACAGTTTTCATATGGAGATAAATCTACTTGGCTTGTTACTTTGACAAGTGGATTTTATTGTGATGTGTTGTTGCACTGTTGTTTGGTGCAGATTACACCATTCTTATGCATATGGTCTGGTCACATAATAGTTGATTCATCACTAAAATTGTTCTGGGAAGTGCGGAGCTACCAGCAATTGTCACTTCCCTGAGTCTCTCTGAATGGCTTGAAATCACTCTGAACTCTTGAACTGTCTTTTCTTGTTCCTGGGAATATTAACTTTATCACTTGAGAAACGAGCACGGTTTGTGTGCAGAGAATACACAATATTTCTTCCTTTCAGTCTCCCCGTTTTACTTTACATGGAAATCAAAATATGGAATTCCAAGAGCTGGGTATTCTCACGTGACCGCGGGGTGTAAGGTGACCTCCTTGGCTCTGCTCCCAGGCCAGGAATGTATCGTTTCTTTGAGTTAGACTTTGAAACAGGTATTACTTTACAATTTAATTGGCTGCATACATCTTGAAAAGGATATAAACCAGTGGGTTTTTCCACTATGGAGACATAAAGGCTTGTTTCACAGGAGAGAAGGCATAAACAAGCTGGTACAAGGAGCCCTGTATGAACTGAGCTATACTGTATACTTCAGGGGGGAAAAAAAAATCAGATTTTTTTTTTTTTGCCTTGTGGGTTTTGGCAGCGTCAAACAAAACAGTCAGTGTTCTCTTAGTAAAACTAAAGAATTCTTTTATATCTTGAAAACATATTTAAAGACCCCCCATGTCTCTGTGCGTCCCTGCAAATGTTGTTGAGCCTTAATTTTGCTGGAGGTTCTTCCTTAGTGTGGTCACTGCTGTGTTTGGGGTGTGCTGGGGACAATTTCAGAGCTGGGGCAGCAACCAGCTGCCTTGAAAGCAAAGGCCACTGCCAATTAGAGAAAAGAAAAAAGAGAAATTCAGGATGTTTTGAGGGGTAAACCCTTTGTTTCGGAGGTTTTTTCCCTTTTCTCTTTTTTTAATAACTGAAAGTGATCTAATTAGTGTCTGTAGCTGGATCCAAAAGGCTTTTGCTGACCTATATTCAGACCCCTTTCATCAGCTCCTGTGTGGGGAAGATCTGGGAGCAGTTATTTAGCAGGAAGGAGCCAGACGTTTCGAGGAGGGCGGATAAGCCTCTTAGTTCTTTGAATCTTGTTTTGCTAGTTGTTTGTTCGTTCCTGACTTCAATATTTGTGGCTTATCTTCAATTTTAATCTGCCTCTACTGTTTTGACCCTTCTTTCTTTGTAATCTGTGGCTTTTAATGTCTAAAAGGTCCTAAATATTTGATCAAAATAAGACCTAATTCCCCTTTTGAAAGAATAAATCACTTTAAAAGTGGCAGAAAGAGAAACCATATGCAGGGAAAATGTAGTTTGAGGGGGAAGATGGAGCGTGCAAGCAAACCCAATCAATTACTGAGGCCTGGCACTAATGTTCCCTCTGCTCCCTGCTCAGCCACTTCCAGGCTGCTTGGGTAGTTCCCATTAATCTCTCAAACCTTAAGAGCTCTGGGCACAGGACTTGGGCACGTAAATCCCGTTTTCTCCCTCTTGCCTCCGTCCTGGTTTCCCCACTTTCTGGCCCAGGTGCACTCGGTGTTCTGTTCCCTCAGCAGCTGCTCCCAGCCCTGTTTCACAACTGCTTGGATGGAAGCAGAGCAGGGCTCGGAGTTGGTGTCTCTGCTGGCTCAGAATTGCAGGTGGGATGTCGAGATAAAGGTGTGTCCTTCCCAAGGCTCCAGCAGAGTGTTTCTGCTGCCCAATTTACAGCAAATTCTCCTGGGAAGAGCCCACGGTGAAACCACCACTTTTGAGTCACTCAGACTTGGGGCAAGAGGGTGTCCTTGTTCCTGCTGACTCCTGGAGGTTGTGAAGGAGCTTTGGAGATGTCCAGAGGATGAGCAGCCTTCATCCTGGGCCAAGTTAAACTGATAAACACCCACAGGTTTGGATAACATTATGGCAGAACAGCTCGTAGTTATTTGCTGAAAGACTTAGTGATGATGTTAATCCCGTGTGGGTTTGGGTTCCAAGAACAAGTTGGGAAAAAAATTATTAGAAACTATCACTGTTCTCCCTCCTTACAAAATCTGAGATCTCATTTTCAAGCAATTCCTGACCCATTAGCTCCTGTAAATTTTGTTTAATGTTACCTGATATTTTCTGCCCAAGTGGTTAAAATATTGTTTAAACACAGAGTATCATTTATAGCTGATTTTTTAAAAAACCCTAAATATTTAAAGTTTTGCCTGCTTTAAAATCAACATTTATATTAATGCATAACTAAATATTCTGGCAGCACAAGCCTGACATTTAAAAGAAATTCATACGAGCAGGAGGGGGAAGTCAGTGGATAAGCACTGGAAGTAGAGTTTAAGTAGTCAGCTGGATTCTGACAGACATCAGGCTTTATGCTACTGCAGGGGAAGTTCAGGAGATACTTCACTCAACCTTAAAATATTCATAAGGAACAGGAAAATCGGGGCAACTGTGTGTCCTGCCCCAGTCTGGGAGCGAAGAGGAGCGGGTGGGAAGTGGAAATCACCCCGTGCTCAAAGCTCTGCAGCTCCCAGCTTAGGGAGGCTTTTGTTCAGCACATCTTAGTCTGCCCAACACAGGAAAACTGGGAGTCAAGAGCATTTAGTGTGTGTTGTTTACAAAAAAAATCAACACCCAAACAACTTTCCCCTGTGTTTGCAGCATTCACGTTAATTCTCTGGAAAAGCAGCTTGACGCAGATATTAAGTAATTTTATGTCATAAATATTTCTTTCTCATGTAATAACATTATGTTAAAAGTAATACAGATGGGTTTTAAGCAGTGATTGCCTGATGAGGTACTTAAAATATCTTTCTTGCTCTGAAAATTAAGATTTGGTGTCGTGATTACAGGGTATCTTCTTGAAAATTATCAGCCTGGATTTTTAGGGGGAGATGTTTATGGTAATAAAATGATTATTTTTAGAACAAGCAGAGGATGGGATTACACAAGAAAACTACATTTTCTTGTTTTTCAGAGTAATAGGATTAACAGATTGATCCAAATAGATCAGTTCTTTAGCCTGGCTAAGCACTGAATGGCCACCACCCGTGAAATCCTGACTTAAAAGTCCTGGTGATTTAATTTCTTTAGTTTCAGGTGTAGCACTTTGTGGAAAATAAGTCTGATGGAATTTTAGGAAGTAAGTGGTATATTACACAGCAAGATCAGTGACAGGTAAAACTTTGTTTTGTGAAAACAGAACAAAAAGGGTCTGTTGCATGTGCTGTTTTGAAAAGAAATATTTGTTACTTTAAAGATGAGGAAAAAAATAGGGGTTTGGAGCATGAAGCATCAGGTTAAATGTGCTGTGAAAGAAATCCTTCCCCCCAAATGTTTGTGGTGACTTACTCCATATTCCATTACCTCTTTGAGACTTGCTTTTCCATTTGTGATTGGAGATCCTGCTGCTTCCAGATGAGTTATAAAAAGCGTTGGGCATTACCCGATCAGTTCCTTCTTGTTCTCCTTGGGGTGAGAGGTTTGACCAGAAGAAAAACCCATTGTTATGGAGCCAGAAACAGGTCTGTGTGCACTGTAGGAATGTGCTTTTAATATTCTTGGACAACTTACCTCTCAACGAGAATTGTTGGTGTTGGAGCTGCAAAGACTGAATCAACTTCCTGAGGGGAAGCAATTGTAAAATATCCAGGAAGTCGTTGGGAAATGGGAACTTGTGCTCCTGTGTGCTCACTCTGAAGTGCTCAGACTTCAGCAGCACCAACCAGTGCTCCAGACAGCTCAGAAAATGGAACTGTTCCTCAGGGAGGGAGAACTTTATAGCCTGGATGTCAGAAATGGGACATCAGAGCTCGGCCTCTTAAAAATCTTCGTAAGGGTGCTGAGAAAAAATGGCCCCTGGCAGAGCTCTGCAACGTGCAGGGTCTGCACTGCTGGGAAGGATCTCACTGTCAGGGTTCTTTTGTTGGTCCAGTTTGGGGTTTGAACACCAGCCTGGCAACCTCACTGTACTCCTGTCTGGGGAAAAACAGGCAAATCAGAGAAAACAGGCAAGGGAAGTGTAAGGAGAGGCAGGTCTGGAAGGGGCTGTAAGTGAAGGTTATTGTGTGTAACATCTGGTTTGACAGAGCCCCCCTGGCTTTCCTTGTTTGAACTTCACCTCATCTGGAAACAGCCTTACAGTTGGTGCCTGTGTTGTGCTTTCCCTACTCACAGTTTTCAGCAGTGGCAGTGACATACTGTGGGTTTTGTTGGTTTTCTCCCCTCCCAGCCAGCCCTGGTGGGAGTCACTGCACTGCTGTCCCTGTGTGCTTTATCCTCGCTAGAGCAGATGGGTTTTCAAAGAAAGGTGTGTCTTTTCATGGGATTAAACACCCTTTATGTCTGGGGATTTTTTAAGAACTGGAGTCTATGAGGATAAAGAATGTTTTAGATGATTAAATGTGTTCTTTGGCTGCTGTAATAGGCACGAGCTCTTTGGTTTTGTGTTATTAA
Organism: Corapipo altera; assembly: GCF_003945725.1. Classification (NCBI taxonomy): domain Eukaryota; kingdom Metazoa; phylum Chordata; class Aves; order Passeriformes; family Pipridae; genus Corapipo; species Corapipo altera. The sequence continues at coordinate 1,160,511 of NW_020884925.1, forward strand.
TGTAAATCAGACCTATTGGCGTGTAGGTACATAGTCCCACGTGGAATAAGGATTGGGTAGCAACTGCCACAAGAGCATCTAATCAGCCTGTCCTCCTGCCTTATGATAATGTATATGAGAAATAACTTTTTTTGTTTGAATGTGACCATTTTCAAACTTGAGCAGTTCAAGTTCAGGCTTTTCCTAAATCTGACAACATTTAAAAAGGTGTTTCTCAAATTTGAGAATGTTCTTGAGCACAACTGAAAGCTTTGAGAAGTTTTTGGGGTGTGCAGGGAGTTGTTGCAGGTTACTGTGGTGGGTGTTTTGGGGCAGTACCTTCACAATTTGCACAGATGCTGTTCCCTTGTCCGAGTGTCTGAGGGAGCTGCTCAGTGCAGAGTTACTGTCCATCAGCATTCCCATCAGGAAATTAGATGTACACTTGCCCTGGGCACTGCTGCTGTGCAACTACAGGCGTGTTCTCATTGTCTCAGTGTTCCTATTGCTTTGGTTTGCCTTTACAACACAAATCTGTAAGGAAGGAGGGAAGTGATTAATAACTCTGCCAACAGTGTAGTGAATATTTCTTGGAATATATTTGTAATTAGCATTGAAATACTGTGTGGATTTTTTTATGGTCCAAACAGTGACGGCTGTTTTCATCTTGAGAGCAGTAAATCTTCCTCGACTTCATTTGTTTTTTATTCATTTATGGGGCCTCTTATAAATGATCTTTGTCAAATGTGCTTAAGATTTGCAAATGTAGACTTGGGAGTTTCTGCTGTAGGGACTGTGTGTGCTCACATGTAACAAATGCACACAATCACTTTGTACAGATGTACAAAGTGAGCCTTGGTGACTTGAAGGCAGCACAAATATCAATACAGGTGGCTGTTGGGTGGACAGAAGGGTTTTGGACTTGCTGTTTCCATCTCTGACATGCAGACAGTTTTCACTGCTCGGCTCCATTACAGTTTGAGCGTGGATTTTGGGGCTCATTTTTTAGCTGTGGTCTCTCAGTGGGTTTAGCCATTTTAGCAGCTTGTAGGATGAGTTAGCAAATCCCTGTGTGCTGTTCTGTGCACTCTCACAGAGCTGTCCTTGCCTGCTGGAACTGCACTAATTGGGGTGTGATTAAACTGATTTACTTCTGAAGAGAATAAATCCGAGTACATCACTAATGAACTCTAGAAGGTCATTTAACTTGTTTCTTTTCCTTCCTTCTGCCTGTTTTCATGTGTAAACTGGAAATTTTGCAGAACTTGCAGTCAAGTCTGTTTGGGCAGCACCAAAGCCAGTGATAGCCAAACTTTTGAGACATTCAGGCACAGTGCAATGTAAGTAGTGCTGAAGGCTGAATGTGCAGGGTTCACCTCGTCCCTCCCTTCCCCTCTCCTGGGTTTAGAAAGGGATTTGATAAAGGAAAAGAACTTTGGGAGCTATTTTAATCTGGAGTTAACAATGTAAGAAGTGGTGCTAGAATTTGATCCAATATTTATAGATTTCTGCTGTCAAAGAGTTAAAACAACCTCAAGAGAAAAGTCTAAAATTCATTTTTTTTAGTCATTGTTTAAAGCTGAACGATTTGTGGGGTCCTCAAGAGTTTTGTAAAGAATTCAATTAGTGAGAGTTTTGCATGTTCCTGTTCAGTCCAGCTGTTTGTTTTCAGTGGAACTGCTTTTCTTCTGCAGCTTCTGAATTTTGCTGTTGTTCCTGCAATAGAATCCCCAGGGAAGGCAGTTGTGTAACACCAGGTGAGACTTGGCTGAGAACTCTTGTACTCACGAAGACCCATCTGCCCTTTCTCTAAATCCCCATCCTGCTCTGATGTCACTTGCTGAGGCTTCTCCTAGAGGGTAATTTGTTGTTTAATTGTTGTATTTCTGGTGTGTTGATGTCTCTGTAGGCTGAAAGTGAGGCAGTTTTAATGTATCTCAGCCGTACTTGGCTCTTCAAATATTTTAGTTGTGTGTTTTATGGGAGCTGATTTGTGCTGGGGCACTCTCTTGAGGAGGGGCTGTGTGGGGATCCTGTACATGTAAGTCACTCAGTTTGCAGGACAGCTACAGGTTCAGTTTTGCTTGGATCTCTCTTTTGTCAAGGATTGGCTTCTGTGAGAATCCTCACTCAGTCCCCACACTGGTCCTTGGGAGATAAAGACTCACCCGTGTGACATGGGAAGTGTTTTCCACTCAGCTCTCTGACACTTTGCTCATAAAATTATTAGGAAGTGGCCACCTACGATCTGTGCAGGGCTGGAACTTCCTGTGTGAACAAACCCAGGGCTGGCACCTGCTGGGAGCAGGGGAGGAGGTGCTGGGGCAGGAGCAGTCGAGGGTCTGCTCGTGGCACCTGAGCTTTCCTAAGTCACCTGAGAGCCACAGGCGGGACGGGACGCAGGAGAGCATTCCTGCCACGCGTCAATCCACGCTTTCCTCAGGATTACCCACTGGGTGGGGGGCTGCTGTCTGTTGGAATTGCACTTGGTATGCTTTGGGCCTTGTAGAATTCAGGGTATGACACCCATATCTGTGGATTTGGGAAGGAGAAGCAGCTCTCCGTGCAGGAGCAGCCATCAGGACGCTGGGAACGGCCGGTGTGTGCTGGGCAGGGTGGGCCCTGGGGCACTGGGGAAGCTGCTGACTCCCAGCAGAGGCTCCCTGTGCCATGCTGGTGCTGGTATTGGCCATTCCCCATGGAAGTGCTGTTTCCCTGGACCCTGGAGTGCAGAGGGTCAGGCTGTGCCAGCTCTGGTGTCCTGGTGACTCCCAGCCACGAGCTGTGTCGGTGCTGCACAGCCCTGCCAACGCTGCTCCAGCTCCCAGGAAACGGGCAGCAAACTGGGCAAGGACTATTTTGGGGAATTTTAAAGTAGAGAATGCCTGAACATAAATAGACTTCCCCATCCACTAATGAAAGCACTGGGGTTTAATTTGACTTAGCATGCTTTCTGGTTATGCTAAATTACTTTGATGTGGCCCTTGTGGTTATGTATTGAATTTTTTTTTGCAGCGTGCTGGCTCCTCTGGCTTAAAGCCTGCATGGACCAGTGCTGGAGCAGATTTTGTTGGTAAAGCCTCTGTAGGTGTAAGGACAAGAAAGGAGAATTTGAATTATTCAACTGTAAGTCTAGTAAATATTGACTAAATGTAGTTTGGGGCAGGGGTAAGTCTCCTGAATGGAAAGGCAAATTTCAGCCTAAAGGGGAATTCTAAATGCAGGCTCTAGTTGTGTTTAAACAAAGTCTCCAATGGCCTATAGGTAAGACTCTCTGCTGTGCAGCAGTTATTATACATTACCACTGGGCTAAGGTTTCCCATGTGGTGGGTTCCCAACTGTGCCAGTGTCGGCGGCATTTATGGGAAGTTTTCCATGAGGAACCTTTACTGGGTTTCCAAAAGCTTTACACAAAATAGCTTCTGATTTCCTGCCATTTCTGTGTGAGTTTAACCTGCTGTTTTCCATTTGTCTGGAAGCCCCTCCCTTGACGTTTGTTGTGGTTTGTGTTTGAAGGTATTGGGGGTTCTCCTTAGGACCTCGTGGTCTTGGTCTCCAGGTCAGAACCGTGCAAGAGCCGTCCTCCTCACACAGCAGCACGTCAAGGAGCGTGCCAGGGTGGGCAGGGAACCCTTTCCCCTTTAAACATGGCTTTGTAAAACCTGAGCAACTGCTGTAGCTCCTCTGAGCTGACCCAGAACCAGATGGACTCAGTTAATTCAAACTGTTTATTTAGGGCATAGTTCGCAGACTAAAACGTCCTGAAGTGATGCACCTTTTTAAATGGTCTGTCCCGTGATTGTCCTTGAAATCCCAGCTTTCCTTCAGGTCATACATGAATAGTGCTTATCCATACAGACAATGTTTGCCTTTAACCATCTTGGACAATCCCTCAGGTGTCTGAGTTCAGTTCACCTGACATTAATGGAGAGGAATTGGTCCAGCCTTTGTTCTTGCCAGGTGTGTGATCCACAGGGAGGTCTGAGCTGGCACCTTGCTCTTGGAGCTGCTGAGAGGGGGAAGAAAACCTTGGCTTAGAGTGGAGTCGTGGCTGAGTGAGGGGATGGACAACACGTCTGGAAACACAGCTGGAGTTACGTGATCTGTCCCTTCACAGCTTTAGGATTACAACAGAAAGGTGTTTAAACTGGTGTTCATTTAAATGTGAGCCGAGTGATGAAGTTAATACTTCTGGTGCCCAGCCCTCAGTACCAGCACTCTGTGTTTATCTGCATTTATCCCACTCATCACAAAATGTTTGGAAACAGGCACTCTGAACACCTGTTTTGAAGGTAAAAAAAGGACTTTTATGTATTGCTTTGTAGCAGTTGCATGGTTCATGGCTGGCAGGTAGCACCTCATTCCTCGAGGTTGCATCTTTCCCCAAATCAGTACACGGACACTGATGCCAAGCGCTTGCATTCGGTCATGCAAAAATTGTTTTGAAGAACTTCTGTCAAAACGAAGGGTCAGAGTTGAAAATTCGCCAAAAGTGTTGCGGATTCAGTGCTTTTCTTGTGTTTCGGGGAGAAATTTGTATTGTTCCCGTTCCACTGATAACCATTGACCTCAGAAGAAATCGGGTCATGTCCTTCAGTCGCAGTGGCCTCGTTAAGATGCACAACGAACAAAACAGCTGAAATCCAGGATTATCCAGGAGAGGGGGTTGATTTAAGAAAAATGTCCTCACAAAGAAATTAATTTAGGCTGCAGCTGATTGGATTCCTGAATTTTATTTCATCGTTTGATACTTAGGGCTGTTCAAACGATTTTTTTAAATGATCTGCTGTTTTGCCAACAAATTGTTTCCCTTCCAACGACTGGGGTAGTTGTGCAGTGTGAAAATCCAGAGAGGGGACAGGGGGAGTATCCAAACGCTGTCTGTGCCTCCCCATAGATCCAATCTGATGAACACTTTGTAATTGGGAACTGCTTTGGATAATCTCTCCACGGATGGGGCTGCTAAAGGTCTGTTCCTGCCTCATCTGTTGTTTTCCAGCAGACGGATCACAATGCCCGAGCCCATGGAATGGCAGAGCTGCTGCCTTTGTTCAGTGCTTCCCATTTGGTGCATTAGGAGCCTGGAATCCCCAAGGCTTGAAAAGAACTTGGGTGATTAAGATCTTAGATAAGTTAGAGGCCAGTTAAAAAATGATAATATTTGCTACTATTTTAGTTTATGGTTGCTACAATAACAATGTTTGTTTTTAATAAGGCATTTCTTGAAAGGAAAGGAGAAAAAACCCCAATGCTTATGTTAAGGTCATAAATAGTCTTGTCCTTCTTTAAGTCTGTGTGTGCACATTGAGCAGGGGTAAAAGCTGGTGTCACAGCGGAGGGGATTTTGGTTAATCTTGCTTGTTGCTGTGCTTTTGCTCTACAGAGCTGTATTAATTATTGACAAGACTGGCCTAATCCACAGCCACTGCAGGCTGAGGCATTAATTTACCCCACAGCCTGCTGTGAGTAGGGAAAAAGGAAAAATGGAGTCTCTCTAGGTTTGAGTCCATATTTTCAAAGCCAGAAGCGTGGCTCCATGTGGTGTTGGGTATCACTTAGCTCAGGGTGCTGGGCTGAGCCTGGGATGGAGTGGTGTGTCCATACCAAATGCAGGCTTTATTTAGGTGAAAACTCTCATTCTGGAAATAGTGAAAAAGCTCTGCACGTGGAACTGACCTTGATATGTTTTGATGTTTAGGTAGGAGATGAAATTTGTATTTCTGTGGCTCTCTTTGTTCATGTGTTCTCCATGTCCTGCCTCTGGCTCTCTCTGGTGGAGAACTACTTTCATATTTACTGCAGAGCCATCTGTGGCTGCCACAGCTGCTTTGCTTAAGGTGTGGTGCAGAAGTTTGGAGAATCTACTGCAGAAATGAAATTAAATATTGGTTAATGGTAATTGTTGTAGTAACACTCAATTTTGAGTGATCAGCAAAGTTAAGGCAGGTTGGTGATTTGAGTCTTAGCTTTCCAGAGAAGTGGTTAATTATGTTTGCCTTGATTTTTTTTTTTAATGTTGTTTTGGTTTTGTTGAGCTGTGCTGTGTTCCAGAGTCCCAGTAGCTTTAAAACACTTAATTTGCTTCACTGAATCAGTTACCCTCTCACTGACTTTTTAATTTACTTCCTCCCCCCCCCCATCTTCCAGATCCATTGCTAATGTGGCCCTTCATTTTCAGTAAAAACTCACCACCAGTCCAGGATTCACAATAAATTGGTCAATCATTTCAGTCATTTTGTAAGCACTGCTTCACCTGGTTTTTGACTAACAGCAGGATATTTCTGTTTATATATGAATTTCAGAGAGTTACTTCACACAAAACAAGGTATTTCTTCACATCTAATCCCCCTGGGACAAAGAAAGGGTTTTATAGAGTCTGTCATAGAAACAGGCTGCATATTCTTTATTAGAAGTGACAAAGGGATTTGGACAAATGAGGGCAAACTGATTTGGTCTTAGTGCTATTTCCATGATTGAAGTTCTTTGTCAAATCAGATGTGTGATGTGGAACTGGTGGGTGCCTGAGGGGAGGGAGCTGCGGGTTTGCAGGTGCCTCAGTAGGTTCTTCGATCCTCAGAGGGCAAAGAACTTCCCTGGGAGGAGCTGCCAAGGAGGTGCTGTGGGTTGGGCAGGGAACGCTGTGGGGAGACATTGCTCAGGGATGAAGATGTGGTGGAAAAGATAAGTTTCCAGCAGGAAGTGTGAAGAGGAGGTGAATGGATGTTGGGACTGCTGCCTCCCTTCACACTGTGGTTCCGAGCTGCTCGTGGTCCTGCTGAGGAGCTGCTGATGCAGTTCCTGACCGTGGGCTCTTGTTCCGAGTGTTCCTCCCTGATTACGTTTTTCTCCCCTTCCTGCTCTGTCTGAGCCACTTTCCTCTGGCCACATTTCCTGGTCCTCACCCTTCCAGCCCTCCCAGTGTGTCCCACAGCAGCGTGTTCCTCCTGTTCCCAGGAGAGCTCCTGAACCTGGGCTGGGAGGTCTGTCTTGGAGGACTGTGCTTAAAGTGGAGCTTGAGAGCCACTTGGGATCCTGATGCCTCCCTGTTAGACATGAGAGATCCTGTTCCACCTTACCAGTGGTTGGAAAGGTGCCAGCGTGGGTGGGATGAGCTCGTGGATCTGCTCCCTCAGCCCTGTGAATTTGGGCACTGTGGAACTCTCATGTTTGGGAAGCATCCACAACACCCCCACACCTGGAGTGTCATTGTTGCCTCTGCACAACGAAATCCTACGGTTTCTTGGCCCATCTTTAACTTCTTGGGCTCCTGGGGGACTTCATAAAGATCACTTCCTCCAGCAAAGCTGCTGACATGGAGCAAAAGCCATCAATAAATTATTCACGTGCTGCTCATTCTGTGTTGAGGAATTAATGCAGCTTCACTTCAAAATTCTCTTCCATGGCTGCAGTCGAGTAAAATTGCTGCATGCTAAGTTTTAATTTTGGATGAAGTATTTTGCATTTTGGTTTCCAACGCACATAAGTTGTATAAAAACTGCCACTGTAATGTTAAATACTGCAGGTAGGTCCTGTTTAAAAGGACCCATGGGCTGTACTTTGTTAATGAGGGCTGGTTTTTGGGCAGTCACTCGTATAAAGTGAAGTTGTGTACCATTTAGAAGATATAATTTGTGATACTTTAATACCTTTATGAAGCAGTAGCTTCAAACTAGGTAATTCAGAAGGCACGAGATGTTGGTTTCTCTAAAGAACAAAACAAAACCCACAAGCCAAACACCTCAACCTCTCCAAATCCCCCAAGCCCGTGGTGTTGATTGCTTCTATCACATTTATGTCACGTTATTTTTCAAGACCGCGTTTTCTTTGTAATTTGATGAAAGTGTGAAATTGTGTTCTTTATCTTCTCTTAGCAATTATCCCAGAGGCAAAGGCATAGATATGTATATAACAGGTTAATTCTGCAATACTGTCGCTCCTCACCTTGTCTTTGGTTCTTGTTTTTTTTTTTAAAATCTCGACCCACACTTCTGGACTTGTTATGGGGAGGCAGCACTTCTATTTAGCTCACAAATGTAGTTCATGAAAACGTCCAGTTTTATTCCCCAGGCACTTTATATCAGACATGGAAACGCTGTGAAGGTGGAGGGGGGATTTATGTCTCAGAAACGACAGTAAAGATGTTTGAAAGCATCTTCCCTCTTGCAGGGCCAGCAAAGGAGCAGCACTATTGGCCTCGCTCCTGGGAGGGGGTAACAAGTGTTGGTGTCTCCTGGCTGGTCACTCAACCAGAGCTTTGCAACAGCTCAGTCATCTCAGGATGGCTTCATTTCTCAGTGTTACCATGACTTGTTATTGTAGTTTGCTCTGAATGACACAAAAGGAAAGAGTGTCAATATTTAATTGCTGGGATGGTGCTAAAAGGCAGTTGCTGTGATTTGACAGCGTTTGTCCTCTTAGTTTGTCTTAAGGTGTTTTGCCCAGGGCATAACGTGTAATTTACTGAAGCTTTTAAACCTATTTCCTGGTGTGTCAGGCAAAGGCTGGAGAAGAGCCTGAGGTGGACCCTGAAGTGGGATGAGTCACTTGGTGAAACCAAGAGCTCCATTAAAAACTGAGTTGCAGAGAAACCACATCACACAGTGGGGATGGAACTCGTGGGACCTGCTGCCACAGGAGGCTGGAGGCACAGGGGGAGGGTGTGGTGGTGAATGGCAGGGCAGAAACGGGGCAGCAAAGTCTGAGCAGTGGTTCACCCCCTGCAATTTGTGATATCAGCTCTGGGTGCTGGGGGAGTGCAAGGGGAATGAGTTAGAGAGAATGGGCAGCCTTTGGTGTTTTCACTTAAAAAAATAATAACGAGGAAAAGCTGCTGGTGCATTACTGGAAACTGAAGTGTGGGTCCTGCCCAGTGTGGTATTATGTGTGTTGTCTTAATCAAAGTGGAGACAACTCTAGGAAATGCGTCCTACTTAAACAAAAATTAGGCTTCCAGCAGCTTCTCATGCATTTTTCTGCATCCTTTTGTGATGCTGCTTCTCCGCCTCTCCAGTCAGGGAGTGTTGTATTCTGCAAATCCTGGAGCTGTTGAGACACAGTGTGCAGGTTCTCTGCTGCACCGAGGGTTTCCTTCTTTATTAGTGCACTGCTGTGCCACATGAGTTAGAAAACAGGAGTGTCACTCCCTCCTTTTCCTGACTAGAAGTGGGAATTGTTGATATGCTCCCAGGTTTACAATCTCTTTACGTTCAGTGCCTGTTAACCAGTTAACAGGATTTATATATGACTGCTTCCTAAAACAATTCCAACAAGTCTGTCTCTACAATGCAGGATGTTCTGTGCTGGCAGATACGTCCCTGAGGATCTTCCAACTTTGAGCAGAGCAGTCTCAGTGATAGGGAGCTTTTCACACTTGTTGGTCATCCAGTCGAGGGGTCAATTACCTGTGTTAAACCCTGGACTTTTCTTATTAAACCTTGTGGACAGAGGCAACACAAGGAATTCCAAAATACATCCTAATGCTTTATGGCTTTAGTCTGTGCAAATAGTTACTGCTTTTGAGTTGCCTTCTAATTCTTTGATAAAAATTAGTATTTCTGGAGGGACTTTCTTGATCACTGACTTTTGTGGGCATCTCTTGTGCTGTCTTCTCAGTTTGTAAGTTTGGCCTGTGCTGAAGGAGTTGGGTCTGAATATAGATTTCTGATAAATTTTTACCCATATCAATGGCAGAATTCCTATTCCATGTTAAATTTGTGTGTGGTTCTGACTGTAGAGGGATTACAGCACACACATTTCCATCTGTACTGGCAGCACTGGAGTATGTGGCACTGGGGATGTGGTTTAGTGCTGGATTAACATTTGGGCTCAATCTTAAATTCCAACCTAAATGATTCTATGATTTTAGGATTGCTCAGGATTTGAGTTTCCTTGAGCATTAGCAGGATGATAGCCATGTTCTCCATGTTAATGTAATAGGAGAGATGTGAAACATTTGCCATGTTTTTCTTTTAAAATCTGAAAACCTGTGTTTGTCTTAATCCCAAACAAACCTGTTGTTCTGTGCCCTTTTTGAGGTGCCTCAAGTCTCTCACTCACACCATGGTTGGACAGTCTCTGCTTTAGGAAAACCAAACAATGTTCCTGTTCTGAAGTAAGGGGTAGATTTGCAGTTGAAGCCTGGGCCGTGTCAAACATGGTCCTGTTTGCAAATACATCCCATCTCTGCCAAAGAGTTCGAGGGAAAGGACAGGTCTTGGGAAAGGCATTGAAATTGGACAGTGGAGTTTTGCATAAACTAAACCCCCAAATCTTTCCCTTTTATGTTTAGAAAAACACCAGAGTTTTTGTGGGATGAGTAAACATCTGGATGTTCTGTCTTTGCAGTTTCTTAGATGCAGCATCTGCTGCTTTTATTTAAATTTGAAGATGGAAATTAAAATGAAAAAGCCACGAATTTCAAACCATTCCTACACTGTGTGTTGCCGTGGAGTTCTGCTCTTGGAGAGTTCCCTGTCAGGCTTTTGTGGATTCTTTTCTTGCGGGAGCAAAAGAATGGAAAATCTGAAATGCTGAGAGAAAGTTGGAGTTGTGTGTGAGTGTAGAAACAGGCTGGTGGGACCGGGAGTGTCCTTTCCATAGCAAACACTCCATGCTGGGGTGGGAAGGGATTTACTCCAGTTCACTTAAAGGACAAAACTACTTTATTTTCCAAAATGCTCAAGCTTCAAGAATCCTTATTTCCTGGATGTGGAAAATAAATGCTGTTGCTGTTGGTGATGCCCATCTTTCCAGCCTGCTTGTTACAGAACACTTGTGCATGGGGTTGATTTTAATTTTTGTTCAAATGGGTTTAATAAATAGCTTCAGCTTTTTGCATGAGAGTGTTTGGGAGGCAAACTGGCATCCTGGGAAAACGAGCAGCTCACAGCAGCCTCCAGCTTGCATCCAGGAGCTGGGAAATAGCTTTCCTTGGAGTGTGTCGTGGCACTGTTAATCTGTGTGCAGTTAAAATCCCATCACTGTTCCGCAGAGGGTGGAAGTAAAGTATCCAAAACACCATTATTGAAACTCCTACCATGGCAGGGTTGCTGTGGTATCTCCTGATCTGTTCTTTCATTTTTTGAAATTGCACAGCTTAACCCCATTTTGTGAAATACTATTTAAATTATAAAAACCTGTTGAACTTGCTAGATATTATAAATGTCTGTAACTTCAAATGGAAAATGCTTTTAGCTTTATCTTTTCTTTAAGAATGTCTTTTCATTGTATTACAACATAACTTGTTTATGTTTTAATCTATCTCTTTCCCGGAGCTCTTTATTTTTAAAGAATAAAAAAAAAAAAGCCAAACCCAATTATTTGGTTGGGGATCATCAACCTGATGAAAGAGGGACAGATAAACTCACCATAAAAAGCAGGTGAAGGGGAAGAACTGATAAAGCAGATGTGGGCATTTTGGCCTGGGAGCTGCAGGAAGAACTGTGTCAAGAGGAGTGAAGTGCTGCCTCTTTGCAGCCTCTTCTGTTCCTGCTCACACCTCGGGAAAGGGCACTTTGTTCACCAGTGGAATTGGTGATTTTAAACTGTGAAAAGTGGTGGCCTTTTGTAGCAGTAATTGAGATGTAGCTGAGTTTCTATCCTGCCTTCCTGGCCCTGGAACGTGCTGAGCAGCTCTCAGCCGAGAAGAGTCAGGGAGAGGAAGGATTGTTTCTGAACTGAGATGGTTTTGTGGATCCCTTGATTTCACACACCACATTTTGCTCTCAGCACCTTTGCTGTCCCAGTTCATCCTCTTCACCATGTGGGCCTCATTTTGTTTGGTTTTGTGGAGGTGAAGAACTATTCTGAACTGCCTCAGTTTTCATAGGGAGCACTGGAACTTTGTTAGGACACGTGGTTTGGGGTTTCCTTTGACATTTTACAAAATTCTGAGTAATCCTGGTTTTAATTTCAGTTACTGCGTTCAGGTTGAGAGAGGCAGGTATTCTGTGAACTATTATTCTGTCCTGTTTTGACACTGTGCTTTCTCTCCTTGTTTCTTAGCCTTGTCTTTCTCACAAATAGGATTATTCTGGGGAGACCTGCCTGGCAAGAGGTGGCCAGAGCCACTGCCTGAACACAGTTGGGATTTTTTGTTGACTTGAGCATCTTGGGAAATACATGTCTGTATAACCCCCCTTCCCATATGTTTTTCAGCTTATAAGACTCCCAAAAAATAATAAATCTGCATGAGTCTGGTGCAGGCACAGCGTACAGAAATTGCAGGTGGCCCTGTGTCTGCCGCAGTGAGTTGATGTGTTTTTAAGCCCCGCAGTTGGGGTGGGGGAGTCACTTCCAATAACCTTTTTCCCCCAGAAGAGCCGTTTTGCAGCATTGGGAGCATTTCTCACGAAGGGCACATCCCACTGTGTTGCTGTATTGTCCTCCTGGCCTCTGAGGGGGTCGAAGGAAGACTGAAGAGCTTCCTGATTGTCTCGGCATCCCTGCGCCGAGTCCTGAAGGGCTCCGCTGGGCAGAGATTTCCCATTTCCCATCGATCTCTCTGTAGGAGGCGGGGCTGTCCCTGACCCGGAGCAGGGTGTGCTCAAACACCAGCGCACAGGGCAACGCCAGGGTGCACCTTCCAGGAATGTCATGGAATGGCAACAGGAGTTCCCTGTCTAGAATGCCGGTGCAGACAGAGCAGTGGGAACTTTGTATTTGCCCTGGAAGAGAATTCCTGTGATAGATTTCTTTTTCTGCCTTGCAGTCACCAGAGCTGATTTGTCACTCGCTTGGGAACCTCTTTGGGGAAAACCTGGAGTTTGATTCTCCTGATGTTCCTGCAGAAACATTGAAATGGCTTTACATGGCTTAAAGTGAGGAGTGTAGACAACCTGGAGACTTGTGCTTTATTTTGGATATGCTCTCTGAGTCCCAGTGGAGGATCTGAAAGCTCAGAGGATTCAGTTTTGTTTAGGTCACTGGGAATTTGCTCTCGGAATGTCAACTGATGTTCTGCTTTGTGCAAGTACCAGGAGAGGTGCTGGTGATGGAGAGCTGTGGTACAACTGCACAAGGAACAACCCCTCAGCCCTGCCCTTCCCTGAGGAAAGGGATCCTTGCCCGTGGGCTGTGGGACCTGCAGGCAGGGGCAGAGTGTGTAGGAGCAGTGGAGCACATCAGCCTTCCAGACACAGCCGTGGATGTGGGGCTGGGTGCTCCTGCCTGAGCAGGAGGTGCAGACTGGTGGGTTTGATTTCCCTTAAAAGCTACCAGGATTTCACTAAGTGGACTTGTGGAGAGGGAAGGGATGAAGGGATTCATATTTCTTGCATTTCTTTGCTTTTCCTACTAAAGAGTTTTTTTGGGCAACCTCCCCAAAGACCATTAGTGTTAATGAAGTGGCCCTTGCTTTTTATCCCAGTTCGGAGAATTTCACTTCCTTGGGCTTATATTTTGTGAGAGGAGCTCCTTGGCTGTGCTGGATCAGGGGATACCTGTTACCACCTTCCCTGCCTACAGTTATAACATTATTAAACATTCACATCCTATGGGTGACTGTCCAGAAAGGACTGCTAAAGTTCTCCATGTTGGACAGCTGTAGTGGTATGGAGTCATCTCAGTTTTACTGAACTAGAAACATTTTTTCTTCCTCTAATATGGAGCTCCTGCAGCTTTACCTCACTTCTCCTGCATAATTTACTGTTCACAATAAAATGTAATCTTCCAAACAGCAAGATTTTTTGCAAGAAAATGAGTTTGCACCTATTTGATTTCCAAGGTGTTGGTTACACGCGGGTTGTACTAAAACAACATGCAATAAAACAATTTGGCACATGAGTATGAGCTCATTATGCATCTGGTTTACGTGGGTTTATTCTAAAGCTTTATGTAAGTGGTTTTATTATGGCTGGTTCTTATATTGATAACTTTATCGAGTGTGTAAGTGTACTCATGGTATTGCAAACTCATCTGTAGCTGTCTGCTGAGCTAAGCTAGACATATGTTTTCTAATAGTGTTTTCAGAAATACAGGTTTTATTTTTTGGTAAATAACGTGTGTGTGGAGCTTGTTTTATCATCTTCCTGGACTAAAGCTTGGGTTATTATGTCTGTCTTTTTCCAGTTGTAATGAATGAGTCACTTCTGTTTATAAGGATTTGGTTGTTTACTCTGACAAACCCTTGATAGGAGACACTCGACAAGATCTCAGTAAATCAATTTGTTCAGGATCTATAAGCATCTCATTAGCATTTATTTGCAATGTTCATTGTAAGCTCGGCTGCAGCTGTTGAACACACTGAATCTCCCAAAGATTTCCAGAATTGTAAGCATATGTTTTGAGGTTGTGCTTTAAGTGGAGGAATTCTGTGGGCTTTTTTCCTCTTTTCACTGCTGCTGCTAACAAAGATCTTTTTGAATGGAACTGCAGGCTCTGTGTCTATAATCTTTCCCATTTTCGACTGCTGAAAGCTGAGTTGGAAAAAACATTATTGCTGGAGTGGCACGACTGAGAGACCATTCTTCTGCCCGTCTTGCTTTTTATCCCCCCATTGCCGGGAGGACAAGGCTCCCCCTGGGGCTGGGGTTGGGGCAGTGACTGGTAAAAGGAGCCGGGAGGTTTTGCCGTGCCGGGGCTGTGGCCGTGCCGGGGGCTGTGGCCGTGCCGGGGCTGTGGCCGTGCCGGGGCTGTGGCCGTGCCGGGGGCTGTGGCCGTGCCGGGGGCTGTGGCCGTGCCGGGG
>NW_020884925.1:1175182-1314031 GCF_003945725.1 Corapipo altera
CCGTGCCGGGGGCTGTGGCCGTGCCGGGGGCTGTGGCCGTGCCGGGGCTGTGGCTGTGCCGGGGGCTGTGGCCGTGCCGGGGCTGTGGCTGTGCCGGGACGCGGCCGGGGCTGACGTGGCACCGCAGTGACAGCACCTTGGTCTGGCCCCACCACGGGCCGGTGGCACAGAGGGGGCCCTGGGCACGGAGGGGGCCCTGGGCACAGAGGGCACTGCAAAGCTCAGGAGGGGCCCTCGCCGGGAGCGCAGCACTGAACTGGGCAGGGAGCGGCAGCGCAGAGGGCACCGACAGCGCGGGGTTTTACCAGGAGGAGTTATTCTGGTTTTTGTTTTCATTGCACAAATTGGGCTGGAGGGAATGAGAAAGTCAAGTGGAAAAGGAGCTGGTTGGGTGCCTGGGTGACTGAAGCAGTGCCCAACCCGGCCCGGAGCCAGCGCTGTGTCCCGGGCAGTGGAGGATCCCAACCGGGCAGGGATTGTCAAAGCCTCCCTGGAACTCCCGGCAGTACCAGTCCTTGGGAAAGGGCGAGTGTGTGCAAAATGGTTCATTACTGCACTCCTGCCTTAGCACATGGCTGTGGCTCACTGCAGAGCAGCTGTGGGTGTCTAACACTCACCCAGAATATTTAAATTCCCCTGACTCCTTGCAGTCCTTCCCACCCCGTGGCTCACCTGAACTGAGATAACCCAAGTTTATTCTCATTTGCAGGCTGGGGGAGCAGGGCAGGTTTGGTACTGCTTGGGGAACAGGCTTCAAAAAATCAGCTTTGTTTTCTGCAAGTGGGATCACATTCTTTCACTGTGATCAGTGCATGATCCGCTGAGGCTCTCCTACAAGTAGTCTGCACTCCAGCAAGCTGTTTAAATATTATTTTTTAAGTTCCTTTCCTTGTATGGGATCGGAAATGCCATGGCTCATTCCAGCTCCTTGCTTGGAGATTCCTGGTACTCTGCATCTTTTGTTGGGGTTGACCTCACTTGATCAATAGTCCAGTGAAAATTGATAGTGTGTTTTCAACTTGGCTCAATAATGTGGGTCAATGATTTGGGGAGACTCAAAATTCCACCTGTACAAGATATTCCTCACACAAAAAAATGTATTTATGGCTGTACCAATTATGTGGAAAAAATTGGTCTCGTAAGAAGCTTGTGATCTAAACGTGTAATTTTGGGGCAGGATGATGAAAGCTGAATGTGAATGTACAGCTTTGGAGCGAGAGGAAAACATTTATGACTTGGATTGTGTTAATATTCCTCCTCCTGTGGTGTAACACAAAAGAGGATAGAGGAAGACAAAGTGCAGGTGTTCGTTTCTTGAGCTAATAAAGTCAAAAAGGTGTGCCCTGAACCTTCAGGAATGCCCCGTGTGAGCGGTCAGTGTCCCTGCCCCAGAGCAGTGCTGTTCTTCAACCCAACCACCAGATGAATTTTCCAAAGCCTTCCCCAAACCCAGGGTGCTGTACCCTGTCACTCCTGTTCCTCTGATCCCAAAGCCTTCCCCAAAACCAGAGTGCTGTGCCCTGTCACTCCTGTTCCACTGGCCTTGGTCCTTTCCCCTTGGATGCCCCTGCCAGCCAGGAGCCTGCCCATATTCCTGCCTGGCCTCTCACATGCCCTGGCAGTCCCACTTGGTTGCCTTGCATTAGCTGAGGGCTTTTTCCATCGTGTGTGTTGGAAAAATTAATTCTGTTTACAGTCCTGTTCTGACATTACCTCCCATCCTTACTTTGGCAGTAGTAGCACACCCTCTCCAAGGTGATAAACTCTGTTGCCTCCTCTGCTTTGCTGTTTATACCAGTGGTGTTGCCCTTTGTGTAATTAATTATCTACTTTTTTCTAAGTCTGGTTGTTAATTGTGAAACACCAGAGAGGAGATTTCTCCCACCACCACCCACAAATAAGAGAGGTGGTCAAACAGAGCCGTGGCACTTGGTGGTGGAGGGGAGCTCAGGAGTTGTTCTACCGTGACACTGGTGTCACAAAAAGGGAGTGAGTGGCAAGCAGGTGACTGCAAATGCAGCTTGAGTTTAATTTAAATTTAAGCTTCCAAATAGTGTAGTGTAGGCTGGTAGGATACTCTAATTGTAGCCTGAAATAATTTCCTTTTTCTTAAGCCCCTTTGTCTTCCTTCAGTAGCTCCACCTCTCCTCCTTTCAAGGTTACTGGTGAGCTGGGAGGAGGAGCTGGCTAATAAGGGGGAATCTGGAGTGAATAAAATGAGGGTTTTGTGTGGTGACTGAAGGTGAGGGTCTGAGGCAGTTCTTAACAGTCCTTGGTGAGCTGCAGTTTAACCTTGAAGTGTATAGTGGGGGAAGAGCTCCCATTTCCCATCTGATCACTTAATGAAGACTCAATTAGATTTTTGGCATAGCATTTAGAGAATGATCTATGAGTTGCATGCAAAATTAATGATATTTAATTTAATCGATGAGATCCCAAAGACACCTTAGTCTAACAGTGAGTTTTGACCAAGTTAATAATTTTTTCCCTGTGAACTTAAAGCACGTTATGCAAATCTAACGAGCTGCCCTTGTCGTGTTCCCAGCCTGGTGCTTGGGTTGAGCGTGGCCTCTGCTGGGCTTTGGGGTTGTGGGGAGGGGGGGTTGCAGCCCTAACCCTTCAGACAGTTGGTTTTGGTGCAGAAGGAACTTGTGACACTTTGTTGTGGTTGTAGGACCTTGCTTTTCTCACATGTTCCAGACAGAGCCCTCATTACAGTGTCCTTCTGTACTCCGTGTCTTTTTCCATCCTGTGTCCTGCAGTGCAGCCCCAGATTCTCCACTATCTCCAGATAATTGTTGTTCTCAAGATCACTGATTAAATACCTTGTGGTAAAAATAGTTGGCCTGGATTACCAATTTGGAATAGGTGGCACTGGGATCCAAGGTTACCTTTTTCTCTATTTTAACTGTTAAACAAGTTTTGAGGTGCAGCCCAGGTTCATTCCCCAGGTTGGATGGGGCTGAGAACAAGCCAGAAGTGGAGCTTTGTCCAGAGGAGCCCTGGGCCAGCACAGGGCCTGCCTGGCTGAGCAGATTGATGAGGAGCCCTCGGACACTGGAGCAGGAGAATTAATTGGAATGCCACGGTGGATCTAATGCCGTTATTGGTTAAGTCTCAAATGATCTCATCTCTGCTTTATCAAAACTCAGGGATTTATCAGCTGCCCCGTTGATAGGTCTGGCTTAGTTTCTGCTTTGGACATCAGCGAGTACATCCCTTTGCACAGCTGTGCTGCTGTGCACATTTTCATAGATGAGTATATAAAAATAACTTGGTATTAACTCAGCGTAAGATGATTTTTCCGTGCTTGTCTTTGGGCTGCCCGCATTGTGTGCAGGCAGGGAAGTGCAGGTGACCCACTCTGGGTGCCCAGATTTGATGTTGTTATATAACATCTCATTTTGTAGGATTCCTGACACACTTCAGCCCGCGGCTCGCTGAGCTCTGGCCCATCTGCCTGCCCTGCTTGGGGTTCCTCTGTTTTTGTTCTTGGCACAAACTCCTGTGCCAAATATTTAACAATTCCCGGAGCAGGGAGGAAGCCCTGCGTGGGTTTTGCTGTGGTTGGGAGGAGGTGCTGTTACAACTGAAACTGCTCAGTGTGGATAAATGGGAATAACATTCCCTTCTCTCTCTTACTTTGTGTTTACAAAGATAAAAACTGCTCCTATACATGCAAGCCATGTCTTTGAAAACTTTGGGAGGCGAAGTAATTACATTTTAATATTGGCTGTAAGAAATCTCCTCTGCAGAGAAACCTTAATGAAATAAAGGCAAAGCATCTTACTTTGCTTAATATTCTGTGATTTATATTCCCTCTGATGTGCAAGCAAGGTAATAGTGTGGCAGGGGAAGGAGGACCTCAGCACTGCATGGTATTGAGTGAGGCAAAGCCAGAAAATCCAAGAAAAACAATGTTTTACACCAACTTAACAGGTTTTGATTTAGAAACACGGTGAACGTGCTCAGGTTTTATTTGTGTTTGCAGAATTGAGCTGTTCAAGTGCATCACCTCAGAGATGCTGCTTCTGTGACCACCAGTTCCCAAGCTCAGTTTCCCCCCTTTCCCTCCTAATCCCATCTGTAGCAGGGGATGTTCCTGTTACAGAGCCAATACAACGATTTTACATGCTCTTGTCTGGGACTTTTTCATGCTTGACAGTGACATGAGTGCTTGGCTCTCCTGGAAAGCTGCATTTCACCCCTTTTATGACTGAAAGGAGGTGGTTCAACAGCTCTGCTTTCTGCTTGTAGATCTTAAACAAAAAAAACCTCCCCAAGAAAAATTACACAGAAAACCCACCCCACCACATGTTATATGACAGTTTTTCTCTTGGAATTTTTCTTTTTTGTTTAAAAAGTGTAAATTGCTCTGCTAGAAAACAGAGCTTCCCCTTTGTGATAGTCATCATGTGCTGTGAATTACTTGAAATAAAGCTTTTTTATCCCCTTAAACATGGCTTGGAAGTGCTAATAGCAGACTTACCAGGGACCACAATCTAATTATGTGATTATACCGTGCTTGAGGTAGGTTTGGGTTAGGAGAGTTTCTCAGGAGAAGGTTGCACAGGGTATTTAAATAAAACCTTGGAGCGGACAGGGAAAATGAGACCAAAGGAATTTTTAGCTCTGTGATGGTGTCTGTGGTGGTCAGTGGGGCCCTGTGGCTCCGAGGGCTTGTGGCTTTCTTGGGAAGGGACAAATTACAGCAGGAGTTCTGAAAGAACCTGGGAAAAGCTTTACTGTAACATCTTTTGGAGCTGTGCAAATGGCTTTATATTTTAATGCAGTTCTATCAACGTTGTAGTATTTAAAACAGAAAGCTTGTTCCAGCAGGCACTGACTGGAATGCAAATGGGAAGGATGCACCAAAACCATCACATTGACACTGGTAGGGACCTAAAACAGAGAAGGAAGGCAGCCCTGGCAGGTTGGATTTAAAGGGGATGAACAGAGAAGCAGTGGAAGGGTGGAGAGGTCCTGGTGTCCCACGCTGGGGGTGTGAATTGCTGCTGACCTGGAGGGAGCAATCACACCTGTAGTTACAGTGACTGTCCTCACAGACAGGGCTGGGATCACCTTGTGCAGTTTGGAGTGGGGCTGGAGGCAGGAACTGATGTGAAGAGATGTTTGGGGACACTGAAGGACGCTGTGGCAGGTGACAGTTCAGTGTCAAGGTTCAGGTCATGGCTCGGGCTCTCCACTGGTCGTGTGGCTCCAGTGCTCTGCCCTTAGTGCCCAAACAGCACAGCTCTCAGCACTGGTGGCACAAACAAACCCATAAGGACAGTGTCAGCGAGCTGGGCAGGGCAGGGATGGTGCCCAGGCGAGGGGAGGGTGTGTTACAGCCCCCTGGTTCCTCCAGGGATCTGCCCTGGGATGAGCAGTGGGTGCTGTTGGTGCTGTGCTGGGTCAGACCTGCCCTGCCCCTTGCCCATCTGAGCACCCGGAGTGAGGGATTCCCAGAGCGTGTGGCTGTGTGGTGTCCTCCTCCTTGTTCCCAAATGTGGTGACAGATGGATCAGGCACTTTGTGCAGCTTTTACTGCTGGATTCCTCAAAAATGGTCTTTCCTGATGTTGCCATTCTTGTAGCTTTGTGCTGCTTCCTGTGACTTTGGGGCTTCTAATTTGTAGATGTTTAACTAAAGCCCCCGGTTATATGTCAGAAATGTGAAGGATCCAGAGAGTCAGTCCTGTGAGGAACAGCTGAGGGAGCTGGGGGGGCTCAGCCTGGAGAAAAGGAGACTCAGGGGGGACCTTCTCAATCTCTGCAACTCTCTGACAAGAGGGTGGAGCTGGGGGTGCTGGGTTGGGCTCTGCTCCCAGGGAACAAGGGATGAGAGGAAACGGCCTCAGGCTGTACCAGGGGAGGTTTAAGTTGGACATCAGAAGGAATTCCTTCATGGAAAGGGCATTGGAGGGGGCTACCCAGGGAGGTGGTGGAGTTCCCATCCCTGGATGTGTCCAAGGAATGACTGGACAGGGCACTGAGTGCTCTGGGCTGGGTGACAAGGTGGGGATCGGGCACAGCTTGGACTCTGTGACCTTGGAGGTCTTTTCCAACCTCAGTGAATCCTGGGATTCTGTGATATGAAATAATGGAAAGCCATGGCTTTCCTGCTTCAGATCCTCACACACCTGTTGCTCTCCTGTTGTCGCACATCTTGGAGAAGCCTAAACTTGGCGGTCAAGTTCCCTGAGGCACCTGATCTAATTGGACCTGCCTGGGGAGGTGGCTGGGCCAGATGAGCTCCAGAGGTTTCTTCCACAAAGAACTGCATCCAGATTATGTGTTATCATCCCAAGTTGTCATTTTGGGCAGTAAGTTGCCAGGTAGTTTGTGTCTGCTGTCCAAGCAGGTTGAAGAACTTTTTGTCAGGTGAAGGCCAATGTTTCTCTTGTGAAAACCCTTCAAATTTGGTTACAGTTTATGAATTGGAAGAACTGCTGAGTTGTAAATACTTTGTGTCCTGTGTTTACCTCCAAGTCCTGTTCAGTACCTCACACTTAGGCTCTCCCCAGCCAGGTAAGTCTTTGCATCTCAAAAAGTAAGGCAGCAGAGCCCAAGCCAAGGCTGAAACCAGCACAGTCTGCCCAGGTTTTGGGAGCCATCTGTCACATGTCTGAGCCTTGTCAGTGCTGCAAACAGGTATTGCTCTGTTTCGGTGGAGTTGTTAGTTCCTTCTGGGGTTCTGTTGCCATAATTAGTCAAATTAATATTTCATCAGGTCTGTCTGTTTGTTTAACAGCTTAGAAACGAAGTTGTGTGAATGGAGCACTGTTCTCTGACATGAACACGCAGTGCAGCTCTGGGTCCTGCTTCCATATTGTTATTTCAGCTGAAAAATTCTGCTCCGTGTCGAGCAGAGCAAAACCTTGCCCTGGAAGCTTTCAAGTAACCAGGCAGGTGTGTGTCAGGTGTGTGCCACTCCATCCAGGATCAGCCAGAGCAGAGACAGGCTGAGGGAAGCAGCATCCAGAGCTGTGCATCCCGGCGGGGGCTCTGGCAGTGCCAGGCTTTGTTAACCCGAGCTCAGCCTTAGGAGGGGCTCCTAAGAGGAGGTTATCCTGGAGGTGCAACCAGGCTTCTCCCAGGGATGTATGGCAGGAGGACAGGCTGTCTGAATGGACACCTTGGAGTGGATCTGTTGGATGAACAGCCTGAAACAACCCCTCACTTGTGCTGGCTTTGCCTTTTGGCCCTTTTTAGTGGGCACAAGGAACACTCCCAAGGAGCACATCTCTCAGCTGGCTCTGAGGAGTTGTGCACTAAACCCTTCCTGCTCTCCTTTAGTCAAATTAGTGTTCAGGAGTCTTATGTATTTAGTGAGACTGAGATGAGAACTTTTACAGTTATGGGGAAATCAGGATAAAAGGAATATAAGCAAATTCCTTCTAATGGTGACCTACAAATTTGCTTTTCTTAAGCATTTCTGTCTTAGAAACTCATCTAATGCCCATATCTATATGATAATTTAGTTAATATATGCAGTATTTGTATTTCCACACTTATGTAAGTTCTTTTGAAAAATACTTTCCCACTTTGAAATCATCTGTATTATAAATGAACAGATAAATCTGTTTTTTCACAGCACATCTATAAAACATTTGCAAAGCTAATACTTGCAAATGTTTTTTTGCTAATATATTTGCAAAGCCACAGTTGGGCTTCTTATTCCATTCTGACAAAAGCTGTGGCAGTCAAAGCTCCGGTGGAGCCTGGGAATTGGGGAGGTGAGGGCAGGGAACAGGGGAGATGAAAGTGCTGCCTGTGCTCAGACACTGCCACAGGAACCCACATCCTTCATTTGGGAAGAGACGGGAATCTGTGTAAGGCTCTTAAAGCCGAGCTTTGGGGTTGTGTTCCTGCACTTCCAGCTGAGCTCAGGTGGGGCAGCCCATGGTGTTGGTGCTCCATGAACGTCCCAGGGGTTGTGTTCTCCCCCCAGGTTAGATGGACAACTCCAGTGCTTTCCAGGATGGTGCAGGAATGTCAGTGTTATCTTGGGGCTTCCCTTCACCCCTTTTCTGGGAGATAACTGTGCACTACCTTTGGAAAAAGCAGACCTCAAGAGTCAGGAGTTAAACTGAGGCATTTGCTCCTTTTCTTGTAGCTTTCCTTGGCTTATGGAGAGCTCAGGAACAGCTTTGTAGGAATCTGTCATGGAAAAACGTCAGCTGGGTAAAATAACACCACTGCAAAGGTACAATAAAGGATTAGTGCAATTAGAGTTTCTTACAGATCTGTTTTGAATACAAATACCCTGTTAATAGGCTGCAGTTCCCTTCCTGAAGTATGGCTGCTTGATTTCATATATAAAAACAAGACACAAAAATCCAATAATTTGCTCTACCCCGTGTGTGTTCACTGCACTTGAAATAATTAAGTTGCAGTAACTAAGACTTGGGGATATTTTGATTTTTTTTTTTTGTTCCAGATCATGTCCCTGCATTTGATGATGAAGGGTCAGTAAGATTTGCAGATGCTCCCTTGGGGAGGGAGGGCTGGGCCAGGCAGAGCCCACGGCACGCGCTGGGTGTTCCTGATCTTCACCAAAAGGGGTAAAAGGTTCATTTGTGACTAGTTATCTTTGTCTTTTTAATATCTCATCTGGGTATCAAATTTTAATTTCTGCATCTCCAAACATATCTACATTTTTACCACTTCTGGATCTGCCAAATATTCCTGAGCCCTGGTGCAGTAACATTTTGGATTTGTAAGCTGTGTTATATATTATTTTTCATATGGCTGATTCGTTGATGACACTAATAAGATGTGTCTGGTTGATGTTTTTGATGGTTTTTACAATTTTTAAATGCTTCTCTTAAAAATAATAGAGGTTTGAAAGATAACTAGTTTTGGAGGCCAGTGGTAGGTGAACATGACTATAGGGGTATTATCAAACTTATCAAAGTTATGCGTGTGGATAAAGTTTATATACATATATGAAGGGTGTATGTAATTATAAAGTAAAAAGAATTAGAAGGCCTGCAGCCACAGAGTGGTGTCTGTTGGATGTGGGGGCATATTCCCGGGATACAGAACCCAGGGATTTGACTGAAAGACAACTTCTGAAATCTCAAGGTTCATTCTTACATTTGCCAAGTTTGGGTTTTTTTCCAGTTTTGACCCTCTGAGGGTTAACCCATGACACCATTTAATGAACTCCGCCACAAATACTGAGTTTTGTGGGCCAGAAAAATCAGTGTAAATATGCTTTTAAAATAAGTTTCTTGGTGACACTGTGGTATGTGCACAGTAGTAGTGTGCATGTGCATCTTTTCCTTACCCTCCTGCTGTTCTCATTTCTTCACCAGTGTCCTGAAAGATCAATGAAATCCTCATTACCACATTGCTCAGGTTATTATATTTCTATATATTGTGGATCAATGGTGTGGTTGGACAGTGGCTGGGAGGGAACCAGAGAGGGAAAAGGGCTGTACAATTATCTATGCTGAGTGTGCAGAGTTTACCAATTATCCTGATCTTCCCACATCAGTCCCCTAAATCAGGGACCCTCAAATCCAGCCCTGAACTTGTATCTCTCTGCCCTGTCCCCTCCAGGGCAGCTCTGAGGTGCCAGCAGAGCTCCCTGGTTCTTCTCCTCCCAGAGCTGGAACAAACCCCACCTGTGGCTGGGGTGTCCCTTGGTGGCCAGGGCAGGTGCTCAGGGCTGAATTTGGGGAGGTGTTGGCTCTGCTTTGGGTGCTCCCCAGCATCTCCTCTGACTACTGGGACGGGACAGGACAGGACAGCAGGCTGGGCTGAGGGAAAGGAAATCCTTTTGCTTGATCCAACTTGGCCATTCTGCTGTTTCCAGGTCCCCCCAGATATTCCTCCATTGATCCAACATTAAAGGTGTTTGTAAGGAATTTTTTCCTCTTTCATGAAGTGTAACAGAGGTCTCTGTCTTCAGAAAGACACTGGAATTGATGTTCAGCAACTTTCCATTTGATTCTTGCACCTTTTTCTTTTCATATTTAGCCTTTTTTCACTTTCATCTTCCCACAGAAACCACGGTTTCTTTCCTCCTCCCAATATTACTTCCTGTGTGCCTTTTTTGACCATTGCCTGTGATTGGACACCCCCTCACTTCCTAACAGCATCCCCCTGCCCTTCCCACTTCCCCTGGGAGCATCTCTTGGCATCTCCGTGATCCCCCTGGAGCTGTGCATTGAGGAGGTGGCCTGGGGGAAGGAGATCATTCCCTGACTGTTTGTTCTGTTGGGTGCCCCATAACCTCGTTGGTGTTGGAGCAGTTGCTGCTTCACCCTCCATGCACAGCTCTTGGGTGCTGCAGTGTGCTTAAACTTGAGGAATATTTGAGTGATTGGCTTCAGCAAATAATTCTCTTGGTGATGTGTGGGGATTTTTTCTGTATTTATGTTCCAAACCATTTTTGAAGTGCCAGTCTGGCAAAAAAACCCCAAACCCTGTCTGAGGCAAAGAATCTGCTCCCTGATTGTCTGGGCTTGGTTTGCAAACCAGTAGGGAGTCTCCATAGGGAGCTAAACCCTTGTCTCACCCTGGTGAGGGTTTGGGGAACCAGTTCCCTCGGATCTGAGCACCTGGAGCCTTGGGAGAGTTGGGTGTTTGACTGGAGCCCCAGTAGGGTGTGAGCAGGGCAGGATGGGGGATCTCTGTGCTTTGTGTGCAGGGTTATTTTACACCTTACAAATGGGTTTGTGTTTTTTCTTAACCCTTTGAAAACCACTCTTTGTTTCACTTATCTGAAGAGGGAAATTCTGTGCCTGGGTGCTCAGAAGACTGGAACTCCTGGAGAGGAAATCCATTACTCCAGGAAAAGATGGAAGTTCCTCTTCACCTGCTGTAACAACTGTAGCATTGTCAGTAGCCAGCATCTGGGAGCTATTTCTGGGGAAAAGTCAAAGTGCTATTGTTCACAGGGAGGAACAGAAAGACATTTTCTCCCTTTTGTAGGTGTCTTTACAGTGCCCTCTAGTCAACTTGTGGAGAAATGCTGGAGGGATCTTTTCTCAGCCCAGCAGGATCAAGTAATGAAAATGGTCACTGGAAGAATTAAAAAATTAAATTAATAATTGAGCTCTGGTCCCCTGGGAGTGAGGTGCTGATATTAAAAACTGATAGTTTCTTGAAATGACAGAAATGGCTTTGGTAATTCCACCAAAAAAAAAAAAAGGATAAGGTGGATAAAATCCTTTAAACCCTCCTCCTGAAATGGTTATGAGAAGGAATTTTGCAGTGAGGACATTCAGAGAGGCTCCTTCATTAGCTTAATTCAAACATTTGGTGTTAGATGGTCTGACTTGTTTCCTTTGATTTGTAAAAGCAAAATGACCTTGAAAGGATGTTCCTTGCAGCAGGTGAGAGGTTTGTGGGATGCAGTTCCCGGGTGTGAGTTCTGTAAAACCCAAGGATATTTTTAAAGAACCTGAAAGAAATCCACAGTTTTGATCTCAGTGGTATTCCTCACCAGGAGGAATAAAAAAGGGCACCAGGACTTGTTTTTTTGAAGCCCAGGCAGTGGGCAGTTTTTTGTTTCCTTGTCTGTGGAGTGCAGGTTTAAGGCAGGTGAATAAATCCTTGTGAGAAGGAAACCATGAGAGTGTGAATCTGGACAGGACGTGGGGAGCGTTTCCCTGGTGGGACAGTTTGCACAGGAGCACCATGAGAAGTGGTTCCAGTGGCTCCAGTGCTCAGGAGAGGCTGGTGCCACCTTTTCCCCTTCACTCTTCCCTGCAGTAAAGGGGCACAGGGGTTTGTTGGCTGAGGGGAGCCACTGCACAGGACCTGGGACAGTTCAGCACCAGCACTGTCATTAATGGAGTCCCTTCCACGCATTCAAAACGCAGGTGGAAGTGTCCGAGTCCCTGGAGGTGCTGGAGAGGCCGTGGAACTGAGCACCAGATAAATGCATCTCTGAAGACATCTGATGCTGCAGATTACAATCTGTGTTTGGATTTGGCTGTTGATCATTATCTTGTTTTTCTTGCCATTATTTAATAATATATGAGGAGATGGTATCACTTACACAGGGAGTGGCTGCAGTGAATGCAGTGGGGCTTCCTCTCAGTGATTTACTGCAGACACACTGGGAGCTGTTGGAGACTCCTTAATTCTATTTCTGCACACTTTTTTAATGGTCTGATTTTTAAAAATTATAATTTTAGTGCCCAAGGCTCATCAGGAAGATCAGTTAAGATTAAGCCAACAATAATTTGTTATTTAACAAGTGAAAGGTAACTAAAAGTATAAGCAAAGCTGTGAAAGCATTGTTGCAAAAGATAGTTTGCTTTGCTTGACTTGGTTCTTTGTTTATTGAGCACTGTCTGAAAGGCTGGGGTACTCCTGAGTTACTAAGGTGAGGTCTTGGAACATATTGTCCCTTTCTATGTTACAGTAATTGATACAATTGATGACAGTCTTGATTGTTGTCTTCTTGTTGGTACGATGGTGTCAGAAACCTCAACTCGGTAACATCAGACTATCCCAGACTGGTTTGGGTTGGAAGGAACCTCAAAGCTCATCTCATTCCACCCCTGCCATGGGCAGGGACACCTTCCACTATCCCAGGTTGCTCCAAGCCCCGTCCAACCTGACCTTGGACACTCCCAGGGATGGGGCAGCCACAGCTTCTCTGGGCAGCCTGTGCCAGGGCCTCCCCACCCTCACAGGGAAGGATTCCTTCCAAGCATCAAACCAGGATCTCTGTCCCTTGGGGATCTCAGAACAGCCCCTTCCCTTGTGGGCTGGGAGGATCTGTGGCACCACAACGTTCCTCAAACACCCTTCCGAGCCCACAATTCCCAACGACGCCGGGGCAGGGATGAGTTACTCCTCCTGATGAATATCTCTGTTATGCTGTGTTAAATCATCCAAGGAGGAAATCTGCTTGTGCTGGAGGAGAAAGGAATCTACTAAGTCTGGGAAAGTCGAGATTTATACAAGGCATTACTTATGTTATAATGTTACATCACTGGCTCTCCCAGGTTCCACTGTCAGCCTGCCGCTGGAGTTATGGAAGCACAGCAGGATTTATGCTGTACCTCTGCAGTCAGGGGTAGCTCTTACACTTCTCCCTTTTTTTTCTTGATGCTTAAGTGTGATATAATTTTTGTCTCATATAATTTGTGGCTTCAGAGTCTTTGTAAAGAAGGAAATGAAACAGCATTAAGAGGGTACAGTTTAGAAATGTGACCTTGGTTTTTGGTTAACTTGCCACCCTCCATGGTTGGGTTTTGGAAGTGCTTTATAGAGAGACAAATCCTCAGGATGTTTGGTTGGCTGGTGTATTTTGCTGTTTAACATGCAGTTTAATTTGGTCTAATTAATCCTCTATCCCCTAGAAGGGAAAAATGTAATATTAAGCAGAAAACATACCTCTATCTAAACATTTTTTCTGCTGTGGTATACTGTAATATCATGGATTAATTGGGGGGAGTGCAGGATGTTTCCAGTTGTCAAGGGGAAAAAAAATTACCAGCAGGTGTATTTACATTTTATTTGGGGCTGAACACATGTGGCAATTTGCCCACACAGATAACCTGCTCCTTAACAATGGATATGTGAACAAACCTACAGAGCAAATTCCTTGTGAGCTCTTGCTGGTGCCTGCAACGGATAGTGTGGGGAACATCTCCAGTTAAACTACCTTTGGCTAATTCTTAATGATCTGGGTTAGGAAGGGCATGACACAGTGGTTTTAGGATTACAGGGGCCACTGGGAACGTTAATTAAATTCTGGTGAAAAGCCTTTTAAAAGGGCAATCCTGCAGCAAGAGACCTTGGAGCTTTTATCATTGACTTGCAGTACGTGAAAAGGGCTTTTTAATAGTTCCTGCAGGTCCAGTTGGATTTTGTCACACTTCAGGGATGTCGTATCTGTGTTCTTAAATTGCTTCAGAGTCCAGCTTAGAAGGGCAGGTGTCATCCCCCTATTGCCACATCTGTCCTCAGCAAGGAACAGTAAGTAATCTGTCTTCATTAAAGCCCTGTTTGACTCCTTCCAAACCCAACCCTGGTGTCCTACTAATCTAAAGTCAGGTCATTTTGATGAAAGAGGCGTTTGGCTGCCTTAATTTATCATCCTGAAAAAGGGGTTCTGAAGTTCTGCCTGTGCTTCCTGTTCTCTTTCTGGATGGTTATTGTATTTGGTCCTTTAAAATGGGATGTGGTTTCCTTCCAAAACTGCTGTGAAATCTGGTGTTGAAGTCCTTGGAAAGCAGCTGATGCTGGTTGTCAGGAGAACATCTTGACAGGATAATTTTGGTGAGAGCAGTGGGTTAAAGCTGAATCTGTGGCACTGGTGGTAGGGAAACCTTGGGACACACATGGAGGTGATTTATGTGGACTCAGTGGAACTGAGACCAGATTGGGTTGGTCTCAAGTTATTTCCTAAGTGCCATAATTTCTGAAGAGCTTGTGTCAGGCAGCTGTTAAAGGACACAGCTCAGTGATTTAAGGTTGGTACTGGAGTGATGGTGTCTTTCAGAAATTACCTGGATGACGAAGGGGAGCTTCTTCCCACTTGAGCAGCCACTTGGTGTTTACTGTTCCAGACATTTCCTCACCTGAAGCCTTTCAAAGATGTAAAGATGTTACTCTGCACAAAAGGTGATGCAGGAAGGGCTGGAAGTACTTCATTGCTGGATGTTGTCAGATCAGTTCTGGGGGATGGGAGTTGTCTTGGCTGAAGCAGTACCAGAAGTGGTGGTTAATTATGAGGATTTGAGGAGCTAGAAAGAAGACTAGAAAACCCCCAAAATGTTTTAAATAGGAGGAGGTAGGGATGTATACATATAATCAACTTAGCTTCAATTCCTGGAAAAATTGAAGGGGGAGTGAAGAAGGTTTTTTTCCCCCTAGCTTAGAGTCACAGAATCCTGGAGTGGTTTGGGTTGGAAAGGACCTGGAAGCTCACCCAGTTCCACCTCCTGTCATGGGCAGGGACACCTTCCAGTATCCCAGTTTGCTCCAAGCCCTGTCCAGCCTGGCCTTGAACACTTCCAGAAATGGGGCAGCCACAGCTTCTCTGGCCAACCTGTGCCTCACCACCCTAACACCCAACAATTCCTTCCCAATATCCCATCTAACCCTACCCTCTGGCAGTGGGAAGCCATTGTCGCTTCTCCTGTCCCTCCATCCCTTGTCCCAAGTCCCTCTCCAGCTCTCCTGAAGCCCCTTTAGGCACTGCAAGGGGCTCTCAGGTCTCCCTGGAGCTTCTCTTCTCCAGGCTGAACACCCCCAGCTCTCCCAGCCTGGCTCCAGAGCAGAGGGGCTCCAGCCCTTGGAGCAGCTCCTCTGGACTCGCTCCAGCAGCTCCACATCCTTCTGTTGTTGATGTCCAAAGCTGCTTTGTGGGGATTTTGCATTTGTGTGTTCTGAGGAAACTTGTATGAGCTGTCCCTCACTCCCTGCCTGGCTGACAGGGGAAGCTCTATCTGGTACATTTTCACACCACTTGAAAGTTGGAAAAGGGAGGACGGGGTCAGAGTTCAAAACCGGTAAACTCTTTTTGGAAGGAGGAAAAATTTGGAGGAGCCAAGTGCAAGCTAGTAGAGTTAGGCAGGAATAATCAGCTAGTCAAACATTAAATGGGAAAGGACAGCCCTTACAGCAGCTTCCGAGAACAGGCTGGAGGGATTGCGGCAGCGAGGGGATCATGGATCGATGGAATCAGTCGGCAGAGCTGGGCTGTGCTGAACCCAGCTGTGTGGGGGGGTGAGGGGAGGGCTGGGCAGCTTCCAGGACGTGTGAAATGACTCCGTGTCTGTGCCTGATCTTGTCTGTGCCGGGTCACTCCCTCGTGTTTGGGCACAGCTGGGTCCTTGCCACTGTCTTTGGGGGGAAAAACCCCAAACCTTCTGGGAATGAGCGAGATGTAACTGTTCCTGTTTCTAGGCAGGAAGATAAACTTGTGTGGCTTATCTCTAAACTTCTGGGCCAGTATTAACACCAGCAAGGCAGTGGTGTGTACATGCCTGGGTACGTACACCTGCCAGGGGAAGGGCATGGAAAGAGGAGACCTCCCTGCTCAAAATATACCCATTTTGTCCCAGATAATGTGGGGTCATCGAACTGAGTAATCCACAGGTTGGTGGAGTGGGAGAAAGGGCTTGTGGGCAGAAATAGAACTTTATTAAGGTCCAGTCTGTACAAACTCTTGTGCTGGATTGGGGTACACAGGGGGCTGAGCTCAGCTGGGTGAGGGGGGCGTCCCCAGTGCCCTGACCCTGAACTGCAAATCCTCAGAGACTGGGGCTGGAAAGGGCTCAGTTCTGGGTTAAATCCCTTCGAGATGGGACACAGCTACTTACCAACCCTTCACATTTTTTACCCTCTGCTTTCTGTGCAGGAGCTCAGTAGTGTCCTGGGATGAAACAGGTTGTGCTGTGTCTTCTCAGGGCTCTTGGCAGGAGTTTATGTGACCTGTGAAACCGGCTGAGAACATGCTTCCCATTCTTCCTCAAAGTCTCTAATCCCTTCTGTGCTGCTCTTCCTTCTTGATGTGCTCTCTCTTGACATTCTCTGCCCTGCAGTGCTCTCTCCTTGGGCACCTTGTTGCTCCCAGGGCAAGGAGGATCTTACCCCATCCATGGATTTGATCTGCTCCAACCTGCACTGGAGGCAGGGCAAACAAAAAGCTGCCATCACCCTTTTGAAGGCTTCATGAGTTTATTTGGAAAGCCAGAGGAAAACAAAACTCCAAAGAGTGTATTTTGTTCTCATAGGGATCTGGATCTATATTGGGAAAAACTTAGAGAATCTTGTAACTGAGCCAGGAAAAATGGTCGATAGCTTGGATGGAATCCTTCCCTTGGAAAACCCAGGGGTGTAGAGATTAATTTTTTATTTTAGAAAGGACCTTTAGGTTTCTGAGGCACTGGAAGAGATTATAGTGATAAACAGGTTAAAGATTTTCCTGCTGCTCTTGACTCTTGTTTCTTCTCTGCCATTTGGTGTATGAGAACTGAAACTCAGGATTGCAGAGAGAGGGAATCGAGAACATCCACACCCAGGTGTGA
Source organism: Corapipo altera (assembly GCF_003945725.1). Classification (NCBI taxonomy): domain Eukaryota; kingdom Metazoa; phylum Chordata; class Aves; order Passeriformes; family Pipridae; genus Corapipo; species Corapipo altera. The sequence goes on from NW_020884925.1 coordinate 1,192,194, forward strand.
TTGTACAAACCAGAGTAACGTGAGCAGCTCCTAGAAATTTTGTGGTTTGTTTTGGATTTTTTGTTGTGCATATTTGGTTTTTTGAGGTTAGGGGTTTTTTTGTGTCTAGGAAAGACAAATCTCTAGGATTTGGATCCCAACCTAACAGGTCTCCAGCCCAAGACTGACACTGTCATTAGGGAAATGTCAGTATTTCTAGATTTTTTCCCCTTATTTCCTCTTTGAATTCCTGAAGATAAAGGAGCATGTGAATGATATCAGCTACAAAAGCATAACTTATCTGTTGTTTCTTTCACACCACTCCTGCCTTATCTCTGAGTTCCCGTGAATTCTGAGTAGCAGGGACAATGGGCTGGAGGAAGTGCAGGAAGGCTGGAGTCCCTCCCTGGGGAAGCTGGAGGCTCTTTGGAGACCAGAGACACTGTGTAGTTCAGCGACAGAGGGAATCGTATCAATTTGTTAATTAAGGTCATTTTAGAAGGTAAATCCGATTTTAGAAAGCCCACAAACAACCAGGCATCTGAAGAAACTGCAGTGCTGCAGGACAGGCTTTGTTTGCAAGGAAAGGTCGCCTCCAGAGTTGTACTTTTCCTCCAAATCCAGAATTATTCTGTGACTTAATGAAACAAATCTGGTTATTAAATGAAGAGCTGTCCTTAAGGTGGTTGTAACATAATTCAGCGTTTCTTTATCATCCATACTGTGAAAGGTTGAGTGGTTTTGAGATGAGTGCAACCTTGATGCTATTTCTAAGCTTGGCTTTAAAAACCAAAAGACTCCATTTTCTCTCACACCAGCATTATGGTATGTGGAAAACTGTTCTTCCCTGGAAGAATTTGTCTTCTGTTTTCTCTGGATGATTAAATTAGGACCAGTCGAAGTGATATTGACAGCCAATCTTTCTGCTTGACCAAATACACCAGAAAGACAGTAATTAAAATTCACTTCGTAATGCAAAGTAGATGTTAATTATAGAACTCTTTTGGGAATACTTAAAATGGAAAAGTAATCATGTTTATCCTGGACGGGAATGGGAGTAAAAAAAATGCTTTGTGGCACTTTCAAGATGTGTTAAGCTCAGAACTGGAGACTGGTTCTCTTGAGGCCTGGATTATTCTTGGTGATTCCTAATCTTTGCTACGCAAACCGAACGACTGCACTGCTGTGAATGGCACCCACCCCAAAAAAACTGTGAGCAGAGCCTCAAGAGTACACAAGAGCTGCCATGTGAGCAGGAAAGCATGTTTTAGGGATGAAAATTTCTTGGAATGTGCGAGTCCACTGTGTAAATAGTCAAAGCAGAAAACACTGTCCCACAGCCCAAGGTATTGTTAATAATTCAGGGAGAGGGTGTTGCGAGCAGGACGGCTCTCGTGCTCATCGTGGGATCCTGGGAGGAGGGTGCATTCTCTGTTAGAAAACGTGGAAAGCTAACCCAAAACCGGCGTGGTGTGTGTTTTCCAGGGTCCCTCGTGAGAACCTTCACTCCGTTTTACTTCCTGGAGGAGCCGCAGGACGTGCTGTCGGTGCGGGGGGCCGCCGTGGTGATGAACTGCTCGGCCTACTGCGACCCCGCGCCCAGGATCGAGTGGAAGAAGGACGGGACCTTCCTCAACCTGGTGTCGGACGACCGCCGGCAGCTGCTGCCCGACGGCTCCCTGCTGATCAGCAGCGTGGTGCACTCCAAGCACAACAAGCCCGACGAGGGACATTACCAGTGCGTGGCCACCGTGGACAGCCTGGGCACCATCGTCAGCAGGACGGCCAAGCTCACTGTGGCAGGTAAGGCTCTGCTCTGGAAGCCTGGCTGGAAACGTGGATGTGGAGGTGGATGCTCTGCCCTTGGAAAAGAGGAAGGCGCTTTCCAGCAAAAGAAATGATGGTTTTATCAGTTATAAGGGATGGTGGGACTGTGTGTAGCACTAAACCTGCATTATATGGGAAAACTGTGGTTTAAACAGGTTTTAAAATGGCTTTTGGTGGTCTCTTTGCAAACACATGCTTCTTCCCAGCACCCCCCGTGTTATCCATGCAGGAATGTCCTGGGAAGGTGTCCTGAGGTGTTTCCCATTGGCCTTTGTTAACCTCTTCTTGTGATTGGGTGTTCCTGTAAGCCCCTTGAGACTTCTAATTGGTTACTCTGTGAATCCTCCTAAACCCTATAAATGTAACATCCCCAACAATAAACCCTCTCTTGCCTCCTCTCCACGCCCGGTGTCCTGTGTCCCTGCTGGCCATGGGGCCACGCGCGGGGGGGGAGGGGGGAACACCTCTCCCCTCCAGGCTCAGGGTCTGAAAAGACCCCTGAGAAATCCCTGGAGTTCCCTTTCCCCATCCTTCAAGGCATCAGAATGGTTCCTCAGATGGAAACGGAACTAGAACTGGGCCACCCCACGCCATGGGTGGGGAAAGGGATCCAGAACTGTGCATCTCATTTCCGAGCTGGAAGTTGGCGTGTTTTGTGTTCGTCAAAGCACCTCAGTGTGAGGGGGTTTCTCTGGAAATGCTGAGGATCAGGGAAGAAACAAATGGATTAAGGAAAGTATCAAGTGCCTGTAATTAAAATGAATATTTACCACAGCTTAGAAGGGTGGAAAAAGCAGGGGTTTGCTTTCTTTATGTATAAACAACCTTAAAATAACTTCTTCTACTTGCGTGTTTTCTCTGCTCTCTGTTGTAAAACATTTGGGAAGCTCCTCATGGCAGGTATGCAATCCTGACAGGACTGGGAGACAGGTAGGGAAAGGACTGAAGACAGATAAAGGAGAGCTGAGGGTTGTGTTTTTCTGTTCCTTGAGAGTCAGCTGTGAACAAGGAAGTTTGAAAAGTAACAGCCAACCAAATGCTTCAAGTTTTCCATTAAAAAGGCCAAGTCATAACCTCAGCCTTGGTGTTTGGAGTAACCTTTAGACTTGACTGGTGACAGCTTTTATTTAGGGGGTAGAAAGTAGTAAAGGAGTGAAGTTTGCACATAAAAATAAAGATTATGGCTAGGGAAAGTGCCTGTTTTCAGTCATTTGCTTATATCTCAGGGCTTGGGAGTGTCAGACTGTGTGTGCCTTGTAAACAGCATAACTTGCAATTCCTGAGTAAGAGTGAGACTTCAAATCCAACCAAAAAGAAAAGGTAAATAAAGGGCTGTAACTAAGAAAAAGCCTATGAAGCAGTTCTCCTTTGTTTCTCTAATGATGTTTGCCAGCCTTTTTCAAACAGGTTTTTTTTTTTTATTTTACTTAATAAATGTCTCAAGGTAATGAATTCTTCCTGACTGGGACTCTGGCATCTCCCAGAGCTGCTGCTTCCCATCGTTTATATTCTGGTGTTGTTTCCATTACCGTGGCTTGTAACGTTGTTGGGAAACATCAGCAGTGTCAGAAACAAAAGAAATGGGGTTTTTATACCTTGAAGGAGTGACTTGGAGAGTCTCTAAATGAGGAATATGTTTCTGAGCTTCTTGGCAATGAGGACAATAAAAGCAGTTCTCACACACTTCTCTCAGCATTTCCCACCTCCCTGCATCGCTGCTGTTGGGATTAATTCTGCTGCTTTCCACAGGAGCTCCTTCAGCCTCCTGCCTCTGTCATCAGTCTGCTCTGTGTGATCATTAGGTGAGGTTAATGGGGTTAAAAATGAAGGTAAGCCAAAATGCCTTCTGAATCTCCAGTTCCATTTTGCAGTGTCCACGGAGAAGGTGCTGTTTTAATTGGTCATTTCTAAAATGATGGAATCTTTGAGAGCCTTTTAGTCCTTGGGAAAAAAAAAAACCACAACAAACAACACCACAGTTGTGGTGAGTTTTGTTTTCAAAAAAGTCTTTGCTAGAAAACACAACAAATACAGTGTAACCCAAGGCAATATGGATCTTCACCATAGCACAACTAGTTGCCCCTTTGACTCTCGTTGGCCTGACAGCTGCGTTATGAGATTATTGATTAATTCCCTGCAATAAAAACTGTACTTCCCTTGTCCAGAACTAGAGGAAATGCTCGTGACACATGTTCTGTATTGCCTTATGCCATCCTGTCCATCAGAAACCTGCCCCAGAGCATCCTCTGGCTGCACTCTGCAACCTCCTGCTGCTCCAAAAGTTTGGTCAGATGTGGGGTGTGAAGGGTGTGAAATCCTATTTACCAACCCAGCCAAGTGCCAAGAGCTGTGCCAGACTACCCTGAGTTCAGTCCTGTACTTGGGGGAAGGGTGGTTTGGTTGCTGAAGGCTTTGGAATAAGTGATGGAATATTTAAATTCTGGTTTAATTGTTTTGGTTTTCTGGTCCTCATTTGAATCCCTCAGTTTTAACAGCGGTTTTTAATATTCCTTCCCACCCTCTTGGTTTTAATTGGAAGCTCTGGGCTGTGGTGAGTGTGGGGATAGTTCTCATAGTAAGATCTCTCCTTGGCCTCAGAATTCCAGTGGGAGGGAGGTAATTCCCCTCTTAATGGAGCAGTGGTATCTTGGGTTCCTGTGCTCTGTGTGTGTGGTGCTGCACCTGATCCCTTTAAAAGGGAATAGTGTGAAACGTGGGTTGCATGTTTGAACAGCTTCTTACTCATTAAATAACTTCACTGCCTGCAAAGGACAATTCTGGTGAGTCACGTGGGCCAGGGCAAGGGAAATCCAGTAAAAACATGTTGTGTTCCATCACAGAAATGAAGGGATACAGGGTTGGAGTTTTTAGGCTCAGAACTGCGCTGTTTTCCCCAGGAGCCAGTGGATGGTGCTGAGCAATTCCTGAGTCCTGCAGGAAGGGCTGACAGGTGCTACACTGAGATAAGCTGCTCAGATTGTTGAAAGGGCTTTCTGTATATCCTAACTCGATGGATCTAAAAGGTTTGGATGTTGGAAACTGCAGCTCTTTCCTTGCTGTAGGGTGACTGATGGTGCAGGGGCTGTGAGGTGACAGAGGGGCTCAGGGACCCACTATGGGAAAAACAACCCCAAACACACATGGAGTGCTCAGACAGGGGCTGAAGGAGTTGTTACAGACAGACTGTCTTGGGTTCTTGCCCCAGTGTCTGCTTTTGGCAGTGTTGTGGAGGTGTGTGGGCAGGGAAGGGATGGTGGCAGGTCACCAATGTGCTTTTTAAGAACCTTTTCTGTGTATGATAATCCATGAGAAGCCTTTACCCTTTGGGTTTTTGGAGGGGTGAGAAATCAGAGTTTCTGTGGCAGCTGAGACTCCTAAAGAAACTGATCTTTGCCTTTTTTAGATTTAAAAAACAAGTCAGAGATACGATAAAATACCACATTGTGAAAGAACACTCGAATTCAGCACTTGAATTAGTCTGTAACTTGGATTTGTGTGCTACTGCACCTCGGTTGTGAGGTGTCTGCTGTTCTACCAGACTTCCAGGAGTAAATCTTTGATTTTTAGGAGCTGCAAACAGCAGGAAATGTGTTGGCTTGCTTTAATGATCAGCAGTTTCAGGACACATCTCTCTCTTTCCCACTAAGTGTGGGCTTCCACAGTTTGGCTCCAGCCAGCAAATGAAGGATGAGGTTGTCATCACCTGTTTCTTAGGGCAGGGGAGGGAGGGAGGTGTGATGGTCAGAGAGTCCCTGTAATGAACTGGATTTCCCCATTGTTGCAATGGGTTTCAACTAGGGAAAGTCAAAGAAATTGCCTAATTTATGTAAAGCCACAGCCCTTTAATCAGTGCCTTGGTACAGTGTGTTTTCTTAATTGGCTTTTGAAATGCAAATCTGTCTTTGATACTTAAGTGCCAGTTAGATCCTAAGAAGGGTGAAGGGTTGGGATAGCTCTTGCAAAACATGGATTAAAAATACATTTACAAAGTTTTGGGCAATTGTGACTGTAATTCATTTTGGAAAGAATAAATTTGTGTGTATTTTAATAAAAAGTACAATGATATGAGCTGAAAAACATTCCCAAGATGATTTTCCCCAGTCACTGTTTACTATGATTTGGTCGAAGCTTTCCTAAAGCTTTTATTGAGGGAACAGATACACAATGATCTGGAAGTTTGGAAGCATTACTGGGGCACTGAGTTTGTTCATACAGATTTATTGGCTCTATATATCCATTTAACTGCTCACTAAATTACTTGTTTTACCTCTTGTCATCTTTTCCCCCCAAATCAGTCCAGCTGGTTTTCTTCCTCTTCTTCCACTTGTCTTTGCATTTGATAATTCTTGGCTTTGAGCTTTAAGTGCCACTTGCTGGGTTGTGACGAGGCTGCTGTCCCTGCCTTGGTACTGACTTCAGGTGTGTCCAAGTTTAATTCTGAAGGCTCTTGGGGATAACTTAGGACTTTTTTTCTCCTACCTCAGCCAAGTAATCTCCTTATATTATTATTTCTCAGTTAAATGTCAATAAAAATGTTATTTGCCAAACCTTAATTTTGTAATTCTTCTTAGAAAAAGTACAGGCAAATCACCTCTGCTACGAGATTCTCCTGCCATGTAGTGTCAGACTCTAAAATGGGTCATTTGAAACCTCCAGAGTGTGTTTGTGTGTGAACTCCAGTCTCCAAAGGTCAGCACAGACCCTGCAGGGATGAGAGTCCAGCCCCTGAGCTGGGCTTGGCCAGTGGGATTTTGATACATCAGCTGTAGGGAATGAGCTTCACCTGAGAAATTGCTCTGGTTTTTAGCTGGTTGCCTTGCCTTTCCAAGGTTTATTTGCATGTGTCCAGCTTTGGGCTTCCAAATTGCTGACTAGAAGAGCTTGGAGGAGTTAACTGAGTCAGAGCCAGGAGATGCTGGTGCCTCACCCTGCTGTTATTGCAGCTCATTACACCATCTCCAGAAGATCTGCAGGTTTACCCTTTTCTCAGTGGGCTAATAAAGAATTTCTCTCCACTAAATTGAATTAGAATGTTGCTTTTTATAATGTGCCTAGATGCTGTAAATGAGGAGGGCAGGTAGAGATAAGTAATTCATATCCATTACAGAGTGGATACTGCCTGACTTTGGATGACAAGCAGCAGGTAAAGCTGTGACCAAGAGGTGATGATTATCCAGGACATTCCCTGAGCACAGATGGTGGGAGAGAGCAGGACCTGGAGGGACCTGGGCTTGCAGTTAAAGGCAGGGCTCTGCAGAGCACAGGGTCACAGATGGGTCGTGGTTGCCAAACTTTGGATGTTCACAACTGAACAGTGTTTTATTTCTTCCTGGGCTCTGTGTGTGTCTGTGCCATCCCTGAAGGGTGAGACAAACGGTCCCAGCTCCTCGGAGATGTGATTAGGTGGGAAATAACAGCACATTTTTACCCAATATTGCACATTTCCTGTAAGAGCGAGGGGAAAAAATATGCTCTTGATCAGATCTTCATGAATAAAGAGCATTCTGTACCTCGGAATTGGAAAAACCTAAGAGCAGAGAACCTTTAGAGGAGGGTACTTAAGAGCACTTAACCAGTAAGTGACACGGGTGATAAATTTTCCTTGCACAAATACGTTTTTTTTATGGAAAAAAGCATCTGCATTTTCCCTCAATTGGCTCAGATCAAAATGCATTTCTTCATGACAGGTAAATGGGAAAGCTGGTTTTAACACAGCTGCAGTTTGTACAGGTTCTGTCAGCTGTTACTGAAAATGTGAGAGTTTAGACATTTAAGATAATAAATGTTCTACCTTACGTGTCATTTTCAATTCTTACAATCCACATTTGTCCAGTTCAAGTAGGGAAAAAAAAAATCTCTGTGAACCTTTGGACTGGTCTGTGTTAGTGCTTGGACTGAAGGCAAAGGTTTGGGTTCAGAACTGTTACGGATTTTCAGTCCCAGGTTAGAAAAATGCGTTAGTAGGCTTTGCCATTTACTTACCCTTTTCTTGAGTAGTAACTCATAACTGTGGGAGGTGAGAACCAAAGTGATTGAGGTCATTGGTGATCCTGAACCTTCTCTTCCTGGCTGTGCAGCCTGGGAAGGTTTGCCTGTGAGGGGCTTCTGGTGTGTCAGCTGTGTCCTTTGCTCTTCCGTTTCAACAAACCCCAAAGAAACACCAAAACAAAACAATGTTGATGTTTTACTCTGCTCTGGAAGGGCTCCTAGACCCCTCCTGTGGTGTTGGAGGCTCAGGGTGCAGTGTTTCTGTCAGAATTTGGATGAATTCAGTTCTTTTTACGGGGTATGGCAGGACAGGATTCGGGACTTGTGCATGGCTGAAATAACTCTTTAAGAGTGAGTTGGAAGAAATGTTAACAAACTAAATCTGTTTCCTGAAAGTGTTGGAGGGATCAGCAGGGCATCTGGGCTCTGGAGAGGAAGGAGTGTTGCTCTGATCCAGGGTCTCTTCCCCCTTGGGCAGCAGTTGGTCCATCTCCTGTATATCCGTGGTGTGCACGCCAGGAATTGCTTCCTGTCATTCCTCGAGCCTGGTTTCAAGTCCTTGTCTCTCCAGTCAATTTATCCTCGTTTTTAGAGTGCTGTGTTCTCTCCACCAGCTCCTGAGCTCTGATTTAGTTCAGAGCCTCCTGCCCCATCCAAAGCCTCCGGCTGCAGGATTGTCTGGGGCTGAATGGATCGCTGGGATGGTGGGGGACTGCCCCCAGCAGGGGAACCTGACCTGCTTGTTTGGAAACTCCTCATTGATATCTAATGACCAAGTTACAGCTGAGGTGGAGAGACTCTTAATTTCCCAGTTGAATGATATTAAAACTAGTTGCTATTGAAAAAATGCAGGTTTTCTTAAGCTTTTGTATTTAAAGTTTATGCCACCTGATATCAAACAAAATGAAACAGCCTATTCTGACTAATACTATCCCTGTCCCTAATTCTGTGGGTCAGTGAGCCAGTTAAAGCTTATTTGTGCTCGGTGGAGGGTGACAAATCCTCTGCTGAAGCTGCAGGACAGGGGGCACAGGGAGATCTGTAGCACTCGTGCCTGAGCTTTCTGCTTTATTTATGATGTAATAGTACTGCTTAGAGAAAAGCAAACTAATTGGTGCTTTCTAGAATGAAATTCAAATTCAGTGCAATGCAAGTCTTGTAATGAGCAGAGAGAGGATCCTGTGTGCATTTGGCCAACAGAATTGTCTTTGTGATGACTTACAGTAACAAACTTACTGTAAATCATCAGAAGTGGAAGCTCTTTGCAGTGTACACTTAGATCTTGACCTTTGCTTTGGAAAATGTGGAAGGCAATGGAGTTAATCTGTGGAGAACATGAATTCTGTGGAAGGAGCTTTGGTGCCAAATCTCTGCTGTCCCCTGGGCTGACAGCAGTTGGGTGACTCTGGACGGTGAGACACGAGAACAAAGTGAGACCGTGTTGATGGTGCAGCGACACCCTGAACAGGAAACTTGGCTGAACTTTCCTCCTGTGTTAATATTTTCACTCAAATCTGTATTTTCCCTTATTTATCTCTCCATGTCAGCACCAGCAATCCCTTTTGGGATTCTGTTTGACAGGTTTGTGCAGAGATTGCTCCCGAAATCCCAGCCTGTCAGGCAGGTGGTGGTTACATCTGCAGCCTGTGTTCTTCGCTCCCTGCCTGTCCCAGCACGGGATCCAGCAACATATTTCAGCTTTATTGAGTGTCACAGTGAAGAGTCTTTATGCTGACATTGTTCAGGCTTTTGATGGACTGAATATGGTGTTTGAAAACGATAACAACCTGTAGTATCACCCCCACCCAAGTGAAAGGGGACACAGAAGCAGGAAGGGTAAGAAGGATCGAGGCAGAAGTGTGTCTATGATTAATTCTTTATCTTTCCATAATTAAAATTCAAGAGGAAGCCTTGAATAATTGAATAATTGTTTAAGGTCATTAAAATAATTTTCACAGAGGAATATTATTGTTAATAAGGAAAAAATTAAGTTATGAAACTTGTGGTTGAATTCATGAGGTTAGTTCTTGGTAACATCCTTAAAAGCATCGAATGTGTCTCACCATTCGCATAAATACATGAGAAATAAAGATGTTAAAAATTATTAAACCCCCTACCACCCCTAACCATTTGCATCTATAACCCCCTGTTTTGGGGAGAATATAGGGAAATGTCTCTAGATAATTTACAGGTTTCTGGAAAGGTGTTGTCTTCCTTCTCCAACAGCTTCTGAAGTGAGTCCTGGCTTAAAACACAGTCAACTCTGCTCTTTAACTGAACAGATTAAAATGAAGCAAAGAAAGGCTTCAATATGGAGAAAGCTTTAAAAAACTCCCTGATGGGATGAGCTCCCCTGCCAACAGCTGATTCCAGCGGTGGAGTGTGACAGTCCCACCTGAGCTATTCCCCTCTGGATCCCTGGCTCTGAGCCGCAGTCTCATCAGATGATTTGCTCCTTCTACGCCTTTTAGCATTCCTCCTTTATTCTGCCACACACCCTTGTTGTCTTCAGACATCTGTGTCAGCTACATGTTTGTGTCTGCAGAAGTTCTTTCTGCTTTGTGTTCCTGTCTCCTGTCCCGTCAGCCTTCGAGCACTTGATTTTTGCGGGGTTTCTTTGCTATTCACGCACTCCGAGTATTTCTCAGAGAAATGGTTGAGGTTATTTCCTGTCTCTAAATGCCTGTTGTCAGGTACCAGCTGTCTTTGTCACTGTCTATAGAGTTGCCTGCAAAAGTTTTTCAGATCTTTCCTTTCTTCCAGTTCCTTGATAAATTTATCCTGACAGTCCTCTCTGTGCATTAATCTTCTTTGAATGGCTTGTTCACATGAGCTTCCGTAATTGATAGCCTCGCCTGGGTCTAAAATTATTTAACCTGTCAAGCTCTTTTCTTTCACCACAACACTCGGATCTTATACTTCTTTTGTTATGGCTCTCGATTTTGTTTTAAAAAGAGTAATTGTGAGCCTGTAGGGTTTTTATTTTTAGGCAGTCTATTGATGAAGACCTGAAGTTCCTTAAATGATGAGGCAATCTGTGTCCCTTATCTCCAGGGCTTCTCCTGAAATCCCACAGGGTTTCTTCATTGGCCTCACTATTAGAATGATCTTCAGCAGTAGTAAATAAATGACTCCATATTTTGCATGCCCTCAGTTCATTTCTCGTGGCATTAGGATTTCTTAGTGTGTTTCTCAGAGTCTGTGGAGTTCAAATTCGTTGTGGGCACTGCAGCTCTTCCTGCTGCTGTTGGAGCTTTTCTGTTTGGCTTCTTTAACTGCAAGTCCTGTCTCCACTTTCAATGGTACTATTTCACCTACTCCCTTGGCAGAGCTGTTTTTTCTGTGCTCCTGCACCATTCCTTGCAGCACTTCTTGAGCCTGACCATGTGCCATGACTGACATCCCCTGTTAGTTTTCTTGTAGTTGTGGTTGTCATCAGTGACCTCTCTGTTCTTGAAAATCTTCCTTCAGTCATTTTTCTTGCTCCCTTTTATTCCTGGAAGAATTTAGTGATCTCTTCCTGATATCACCTGGCTAGAACTGGTATTTGATTGTTTTGCCAGGCAGAACTTCAGGATGTTCTCATGTGTTTTCCTAGTCCAAACACCTTTTAAGGTTTTTGAATGTACAGTAGATATTGAGAAGGAGTCCTTCCCTGTGAGGGTGGGGAGGTCCTGGCACAGGTTGCCCAGAGCAGCTGTGGCTGCCCCATCTCTGGAAGTGTTGAGGGCCAGGTTGGATGGGGCTTGGAGCAACCTGGGCTAGTGGAAGATGTCCCTGCCTATGGCAAGGAATGGAATGGGATGGGTTTTAAGGTCCCTCCCAACACAAACCATTCATTCTGTGATTCTGTCTTAGTCTTGCTTTTAGTTTGTGGCTCTGTGGCAGAGCTCAGACCTGAGTCTGAGAGGGGCTGATCCGAATCTCAAACTCTTGTAATCCAACCCGGTGCTCCAGGGCACGGTCAATTTTGCCCTAAATTTCCCTGTTAGAAGCTTGTTTTGGCAAGTTTGATTCTGCTCCTCTTTGCACAGTATTTTGTGCAGTGTTTTGTTGTATCTCTCCACAGTTTTCTGTGCAGCTTCTCTAGATCATCACGTCGTCAGATAATTGAGCTGGGAAGGGACTTTGGGAGATGAGGAGTTCAGGTGCTGGTTCAGAGCAGCTCTGAGGTCCCACCAGGTCACTCTGTGCATTATTGCACATGTATAGGTACATATGTCTGTGTATCTCACTGGTGTGTCCTCTCCCTAATTCTGGCCAAGGGATACCTTTATAAACCAGCGTGTGCCGTGGTGTTCATGCTGCCAGGGCCGTGTGTAACAGGGTCAGGATTCTGCTTTTGTACTGAAATTTCTCATTCATGTTGTGTGTTCCACATACTTCCTGCTTTTGTTTAACCAACAAGGACTTTGGGTAGGTTTTTTTCTCTCCACGTTATAATCCATGTAAAAATACTCTTGCCCTCTGTCTCCTGCCTGGATTTTAAGAGCCGTCTCCTGCCCAGAGCTCTCCTGCCTGGATTTTGGGCCAGGTTTTGTTCTCTCCTGTCTAGATTGCCTAAGCAAGGGGGGAGAATGGTGTGCTAGTTGGTGTTTGTGGAAAGGATGGGAAGCATCTGGTCTCACCCTAATTCAGGTAGTGCTGGACTTGTGCTCTCCAGGAGTGTTTTGTAATTACAAAGTCTGATCCATTTGCTGCTGAGATTCATGAAATATGTCCTATTAACGGAGTGTATTTTAAGCCGTTTCACACCTCTGCCACTCCAGCAAATGATGCTGAATAATGCTGGGGAGAAGGAGCTGTGATAATTTAATGAAGTGTCCACAGATGGCTGGACTTATTAATTTTTTAACAGGGTTGGGGTGAGAAGCTGATGCACTAACAAAATATGCAGCATCTTTGTGATCCACCGTGTTGCTGAGGGATAACAGATGTTGGAGCCATCCTAACAATAGGGAATCGTGTTTCTGTTCTCTTGTGTGCCTGAAATCTTCACACTTCCCCAGAGGCTGTTTGGATAAAGGACTAATAGCTCTGGATTTGTCATGAGCTCAAATTTGCTTAGGTAGACAGGAATGGGAAGAAATTAAAGTGTCTTAAAATTGGGAGCGGTTTGTTGGATCACTGACAGACCAGTTTAACTTGGAGGGTTGGGGTGGGAGCTGGAGGGTGGGAGTGCTGGGAGATGTGCTGCTGGAGTTAGTTCAGACTTGGGTGAATGATGAGAAAAGTGTGAGAGTAATGTTGGACATCAGAGGATTTTCACAGCTGGGTTACAGGAGGAAAGGAGTTTGGAAAACCTGTCAGCTACTCCCGTGCTTTGCTTTTTCCATGTTGCATTAGAGACAGCCAGGGGAGTGACAGGGAAAACATTTGCTGAGCACATCGAGATGTCACAAAAAAAGGCCTGAAACCAGCCTTGGGAAGCAGTTAATTGCACAAACATGTAGTGAGTGTGTGTGTAGAGCTGTTTAATGCTTATACAAAGTGTTCTCTTAAATTCCAGTCTGTGCAGGAGCAATAGAAGAGACTCACATGACGAAAAGCCTTGTGACCACGTAGGAAAGGTCCACAGAGAGGAGGGGATTCCTCTGCAGCCTTCTGTTCCTTAAGGACGAGGAGCCTGTGCTCTTTTTCTTATTTCTCTTTAGCAGTGTTGTTTTGGCAGGACTGATCCCAAAAGGTTGGTAGGATTCTCAAGGGGGTTAAATGTGTGTGTGGCAGCAGCATCCATGTTAAATCAAATGAAGCGTTTCTGGTGGCTGCTGATGGGCTTTAGAGGGAAGGCAGGACTCTGAACTTGGTTACAGCACTCATGTGAGTTATTTAGTAGTTGCTGATTAGGGAAGGTTTTCTTCTTTCAGTCTCCTTGGAAGTTATTGGCACTGGCCACAGTCACAGAGAGGCTGCTGGGCTGGATTGGCATCAGGGCAGTGAATTCCTCCACTTGTGCAAACTGCAGGAGATGAAATACTGGCTCCATTGACGGCAGCAGACGACAGCCAGAATTTTAACCATCTGTGTTTTCCAGGAGCATGGGAATTATTGCTCTTCTAGGCACATCTTTTTCAGAAATGGAGACAATGGGCCACAAATCTCAGTAAGGCTTAGACTGGGAATGCTGATTGAATGCACCACATTTGCATTAATAGATTGTTCATTCACATTCCTGCCATAGCTCTGGGCTTTGATGAGAGGAGGGGAGAGACAAAAGGAAAGGAGAAAATAGGGACAGAGTTGGCTTTCCCCCCTCCCTCCCATTTGCATTGTCCTGGCAGAAAGTGTGGAGTCTGTGATGCGTCTCATTCCCTTGTGTGCTGTGAGAGTCCCACTGTTGCTTATGTGTTCTCCTGTCTGTGTTTAGAGAACATTCCAAAAGGAAAATCATCCCTCCTAAATTGAGTTTATTAACCTGTGTTCTGCTAGGTCAGTAGTATTTTCCTTTGGTGTCCTGAAATCAATACATAATGTATGTGAGCTGACACAGAATGATTAACGTGTGTACAAACACCAAAAATTGTCTTTAATATCAGAAGCCCAAAGTGTCATTTATCATTGCATTCATTTGCCAAAAGATGGGATGATGCCTTCAACTGATTGCCCTGCAATGTGTGGGTGAGGAGTGGGGGCTGCTCCCTCATTAGGAGTGTGCCTTTCATTCCTGGAAATGTCCAAGGCCAGTTGGATGGATTGTGGATCAACCTGGGATAGTGGAAGGTGTCCCTGTCCATGGCAGGGGGTGGGACTGGATGAGCTTTAAGGTCCCTCCCAACCCAAACCATTCTGGGATTCTGTCATTCCATCTTCTTGCTTAATCTCGCTGATTGAAGTGTTTGGGAAATACAAACTGTTGAGAAAAAAGGCACCAACTTTTAAAAAAGTTATTTTTTACAATAGTTTTGAACGTGTTTCTGGTGTAAATTGAAAGACTGAATTGGCTTACATGGTAATGCAGTCAAAAAAGATTATAGGAAGTTATGGAAATTCAGGCTTAGAAACTGTTAATTGATATTTGAAGAGGAAAAGAGCAGCTCTGTAATGGCAAGGTCCTGGACTGGGAGAGGGAAGGGTATTTTCTGGTTGTGTTCTGCTGCAGGAGGTGTGCCTGCACTCTGGCACACGCTCTGGGACCTGCTCCTGTATTTATAAACAGGTCTGTGAATTAATAGTAATTAAGGCCTGTATTTGGAGTGGCTTTTGTAATCCATCATTATTGTTTTGTGGTTGTGTGTTGGCTAAAGCAAAGGCTCCTCCTCCACAGTGGAGGCTTTTAAGCAGTGCAAATTGCCAATAATTGTAGAATAAGAGAAAATTACTCTTTAGGACAAAATTATAGCCTAGGTTAAAATGTATATTTTAAAAACACACAGGACTATGATGAAATAAAGGTTTTAGTGGCGTTCAGGATGACCTGGAAAATGAACTGTAATTTCATTGCTAGTGAGTAATGAAACCATCTGAAATACAGCTTATTCAGCCTCAGTGGAGCACTTGCACACAACAGAATGTACAAGGCCTGTCTTGTCCAGGAAGTGAATAGTACTTGTGAGGGGGTTAAATTAAGGCATATTTGAGCTTTATGTTAAAAAATTGCAGGACTTTAATCCTCCAGGAACATCCTCACTTGTGCTTTTAGTTGCCAGTGTGGTCATTGTACAAGTGGTGGTTTGTGGAGCAAAGAAGGGAGGTGAAAACAGAGCTCAGGGGCAAAAGGAGGAGATCCAGGACCCCCTTCCAGGCTGGGCAAGGAATTGCCTTAATGTGCAGGTCTCTTAATAAAGGAGAATGTTGAGATAGATAAGAATTGGAGGTAATTATGACATTTAATGGGTTCTATCAAAAAGGAGATCTCCTGAAAGGAAAGATGCCTCAGAGACCAGGGTTTAGAAGACCCTGCTTAACGACCTGATCAGCCATGGAGCTGTAAAACAACGTATTGACCTGCAAAATGAGCAAGTGTGGCACGTGCAGGAGACACTGGAACTGTTACTGTGGCCTCAGGGGTCTCACAGGAGGAGTTAAATAATGCTCCAGGGGTGGAACTTCTTAGCACAGTGTGCAAAGTCAGGCAGGTCCAGGGATCTCCTTGGGATTGTGCTGGGTTGGGACAGAGGGATGGAGGATTTATGAGAAAAGAAGGTGAGTTGGTGGGTTCTGGGATTAATTGTAACCTGACAGTGTTCAGAGAGCCACTGAGATGGTTCAATGGTTTGGGAAGGTGTTTTCAATAGGCACAGAGAAGCAGTTTTGTAATATTTCTGTGGGGGTTTGTTCTCAATATGTCGTTCTGCCAGTGGGGCATGGTGGGACAGGAGGGGACATGGAAGCAAAAGAGGTTCTGACTGGATTTAGGAGGAAGTTCTGCACTGTGAGGACACTCATGTGGTAGAACAGGTTGTCTGAGAGCTGTGCAGTCTCCATCCATGGGGATATTTGGAGTCTGACTGGACAACTCCCTGAGTAACCCTCTGACCTTGTAGCTGACTCTGCTCTGGCTGGGCCCCTTCCTGCCCAGGTTATCCTGCCATCCTGTGTCTTTAAAGGTGCACAGGATGTTGGGGAATGAGGGCAAGGAACTGAAGATTATAGCTTCATTAAGCAGGAGGAAAGTTGAAAGAAAGAAGTTGTGATTTTTATGCCTATGAATACCTTAGAGGGAGGAAGTAATGGATAAATATCAAAGATGCAAAATAATTAATACCAAAACAAGGTCAAGATCAAAGGACCAGAAGTTGGTTTGAAATACAGTGGGAGGGAAAACTAGAAACAGAAAGTTTTTCAGAGGAATGAAGCTGTGGAAGGAGCCTACAGGTATTATTCTGAGAGGGGAGAAAGTTTGTAACAGCTGGAGATGAACCTGTGCAAGTAAAGAAGTTTTTCATTCAAGTGAGAAAAACCTGACCATGTGACATCAGATGCTGCTTCTCCAAAGATTTCTGCAGAAACTGGAGAGCAAAGATCGGATGTTTAAAAAGAAATCACAGAAACCCTGAGGGATTTTTGGAAAGCAAATAAGGATCCAAGCTGGAAATGAAGAAGTACATGTGTTAGATACTTTATCAGGCAATCAAAGGTTGTGAATATGGACAGGGAGGACTAGAGGAGATGGAGTTTTGGCACCAGGGTGTCACTGATAAGCAGCACATGGTGACAGATTGTAATAGGAAGCTCAAGAATTGGAGAAAGGATGGAAAATCCATCCCTTTTCTGCCCCATTACACTGAAGAGCCACTCAGTGTTTTCCACCCATGGGTGTTTTGCATCCTTCAACATCAAGTTGATGTCTCTGATCCGAGTGATTGTTTGTTATCCCTTCTTGAAGGAAGAAGGAATAACGAAGCACCGAATGCCTCTGATTTGTTCCTCTTTTCATTCCTGTGCAGGCCTGCCCAGGTTCACGAGCCAGCCGGAGCCGACGGCGGTGCCCCGGGGCGGCAGTGCCGTGCTGAGCTGCGACGCCAACGCCGACCTGGCCCCGTTCGTGCGGTGGGAGCAGGACCGGCAGCCGGTGCCGCTGGACGAGCGGGTGCTGCAGTTGCCCAGCGGGGCCCTGGTGATCAGCAACGCCTCCGACAGCGACCGGGGGCTGTACCGCTGCCTCCTCGAGGGCTCTGCCGGCCCCAAGTACAGCGAGGAGGCCGAGCTCACAGTCCTGCCAGGTACCCAGGGGCTTGCTGGGACACGGGGCTCCTTCTGCCTCTGCGGGGTCTGAGCTCTCCGCAGCGGTTGGAGAAGGGCTGGAGACTCTCCTGTGCCTTCTTGCCACACTGAATGGTTCAGCTTTTAAGGGATTTTAGGGAAAGATTGTTTTCTAAAGTCCCTGTTTACAGAAGTCCCACACTTACTTCCACTGTGACATGATGCAAAGAGGGAATCTGCTGCTCCTTGAGTATAAATATTTCTGAGTTTCTCAGGTTGAATCCCGTGTTTCAACTCCTGCTGAATTTTCCCAAAGAAATCGGTGCTTAGTCCCTCACTCTCGGGATGCTTCAACTGAGGGGCTTTTAATTGTCCCAATATTCAGGAAATTGTCTTAACAATGGGCCCTTTTAGGAATTCTCCAACTCCCCAAAGGAAGATGACTTTATTTTGGAAGGTTTAGCAATGCCTGTTGTGCTGAAATGTTGAGATATTTTTATAAGAACAGAAGTCCAACGCTGATGTCAAGTGTTGGTGCACTGAGTGTGTTCTGTTCCCAGTGACTGCTGCACAGAGCTGTGTCACCAGCTGCTACAACACAAAGGTTTGAAAAGTCACCACGAATAGGGCAGGAATGTACATTCCCAAACTGGGGAAATAGGGGCTGTGTTTTGTATGGGGTTTCCTAATTGTTTCCAGAGCTGTCTCCTCTGAATTCATCTTCATGTTGGAATTCTGATTCAGTTGTTCCTGCCTGGAGAACTGCCAGAGGAGTTGCTGAATTTCCATCCTGGAGGCCTCCAGGGTTAGGCTGAGCAATGTCATGGTTGGCCTGACCTGGTGTGGGCAGCAGGTGGTGGCACCTTCAGGGATCCCTTCCAATGAACAGTTCTGTTGCTTGTGACTGTGGCACTTTTCTACCTAAAAGGCTGAAATTTCTGTAGAATACCCCAGTTTTCCAGTTGCAGCTCTCTTTTGAAATCGAGGTGTTCGCCAAGTTTGGAAATGAATCATGGTTGAAGTAAGAATTTGAGGCCTTTCCAAACCAAAGCCCTTTCTCCTTCAACTAAGGATACAGGTTTTGAAGAACAGCACTTTGGGAAAAGGTACTTAATTAAATTATTGTAGTTTGGATTGCCTTTGTGTTTCTACAGCCCTTCAAATACTTAAGACTTCTCTGATTTTTGGCAATTGGAGATTACTTGATAAACTTCCATACTGCATTGATCTTTTGGATTCTTTTGGCTCTAGATATGGTTTACTTGCTTTTTTAATACTTTGCTGAAGGTGATTAAATAGAATTCTGTTAGGGAATACAAATGATGCTGTTTCTTTGCTTGGTCATGAATCTGAAAGTATCAATAGTGAAGTTTTGTGAAATCTCTCCCAACAGGCTTTTTTTAAAAAGTGGGATTAAGCTGTTGAAGGGAAAGCTCCCTTAATCTTGAGTAGCCCCATAATTGATTGTTTGGTCTGAGATGTATTTGAAAGAAGGATTTGAATTAATCTGTTCTTTATTCAGTTTATTCCCTTTTTAAATTGTTATCTGATACGTGCCTGACAGTGACCCCACTGCTCTGCTTCCCAGTCTTTGAAATACACACAACACACACTTGGATTTACATCCATGGACAATGTTCTGCTTCTTAAATGTTCTACTTTTTCTTATACCAGGCTGTCACTGAGCAGGAGGGTACATTTCTGAGATCTGCTAGTTAATAGCAGGTACTTTCAAACATAGGAATACAAAGGGGAAAAAACCCACTTGATTTTTGGATGCAGTTTGCACTCACATGGGAGCTGAAGTCCATTCTGGGAGCCTGGAGCAATAATGGGCTGTGTCTGTGGTGAACGGTCCCAGCTCCTCTCCTCCTGGAAGGATTGGTGTATCCCTGTTCCTGGAGCAGGCAGAGCAGTTCCTGCTCACAGGGAACGTGGGCAGAGCCGTGGGATGGTTCCTTTGTGGGCCCCAAACAGATGGTGAGATCCAGGACTGCTCAAAGCTTGTCTGCCCCTGCCTTGGATGGCTCTGAGGCGGGATTTCCACCCGTTCTGTTCCTCCTGGCAGCCTCCTCAGGCTGTACCTTGGAGCACGTGTGTGCCCTGAGCTCAGGGCTGTGAACATTCCTGTGCTATTTTTAGTATTTTGAGCTGGAGAACAGCAAAACAACAACTCTCAGAAATGCCTGCGAGTATCACATCGGGCCTGAGTGAGACACAACCACGTGTGAGTGTGATGAGACACAGAAGGTGCTTCAGAGAGCAGAAGCAGAGGAGGTGCAGAAGAGTCTTGCCCTGTTTAGGTGGCCAAAAATAATTTGAGGGCTTGTCTAGTTCTGGAGCTTTGCTGTCATCACACCTTCAAACACACATCTGAGAACTGAGAGTGCAGCAGTTAGTGCAGAGTGAGCAGTGGGAGTAACTAACTCAACCCAAAGCTGTTCCTCGTGGGTACAGCTCATTTACTCTGGTTCAGGGTAGACACAGAGAGTACAAACTGTAGTAACACACTGAGTAAATGTGCACTTGGCTTGTGCTTGTTCTTAAGGTGGAGGGAAAAAAGAAACAAATCCCTCTCCATCCCAACTCAGTGCAAAACTAATTCAGAGGATTCCCATTTTCATAAGGATGGAAAACTGGTGGGATGTAAAGCTTGTGTTACTTGTGTGCACATTTGCTGGTTGTTTTATTCCACTTAGGATGACTTTCTACTGCAGTAATTTCGTTTTCCAGCATGTAAAAGCACTTCCTCAGTAGCTCCCTGATGGAACCAGGGAATTGCCCAAGGCTGGCTGGACAAACCCAAAACTGAACCTTTCTTCACTAAATCTCTACCAGCTGGTTCAAGTTCCAGTTTCAAGGCTGTAGCTTTGAGCTGAAACAGTTTCCCAGGGAGTTGGAAGAGTGAGAATCCCAAAGGTGGGGATGTCTGGAGGAAATGGTAACAAGGCTGGGAGAGGCTCCGGCAGAGACTGTGGGTGGGGTGGTGATGGGATCCCAGGGAGATGCAGGAAAGGAATGGGAGGTTTCATTTGTGGTTTTCTTTGGCTCGTTGGGTTTTGGTGTGGGCTTTTATTGGTGTTCTGTCATGTCCAACACCTTTGCAGAGCCTGAGGAGCCGCAGCCCCTGACGTTCCTGAGGCAGCCGTCGGCCCTGTCCAGGCTGAGCGGGCAGAGCGCCCTGTTCCCCTGCGTCGCCACGGGATTCCCAACTCCCTCCATCAGGTGGACAAGAAATGAGGAAGAGCTCCTCACAGAAGGGTGAGTGGTGGCCGACATCCTTACCTTTATCTCACAGCAGGAATAGGGGTTTGGATTAGTGCCCACCTTCCTTTGTACCGAATGTTAAACCAGAGGGGAAGAAGCCAGTTCCCAAGTGCTGGAGGGCTCCGACGGCAGTGCTGGGACAAGGGATGTAGTTCAGGAGATTTGTGGAACAGTCTCACAGTATTTTTTTTTTGCAGCTATCTGAAACCAAGAAATCTTACTTAAAGCAGGAAGGTTATTAAGAATGTATTACCTTTAGATTGCCACTGGAATAAAAGAAGCAATTAAGGGAATAAGGACTCTGCAGGAAAACAAAGACAACTTTGTGTTGGTGTATTATGTGTGTGAAGCTCTGCACTGACTTTCTGCAATGAAAATGTCCATTATGTGTTAAAATGTTCCATGGGAGTTTAAGAATAAATGTTTAAAGCAAAATTATATGATTTCTCATGAAAATAGAATATTAAGATGTTAGGCATGATTAAAAAAAAAAAACCAGTGTGGGCTTTCAGAAATGCATCCGGTGAAAACACATTGTCATTGCTGGTGTATTCACTCAAAATAATGTGGTGGAAAATCTATATGAAAAAAGCAGAACAAATCTTATCAAGACCATTTTTGTGCCTCTAATGAACGTACTTACCAGAACCAGGAGATTACAACCAGGCACTTGAATGTTCTCCGTGTCCCCCAAAGCCAGTGGGGAGATTAACGGAGCCCCAGGTTAATCATGGAACAAGGAGAGGGAAATCGTGGCGTGGCTGCTGCAGAAAGCAGCCAGAGCAGGGCACGAGTCTCTGCAGTAGCAGTGATATAATATATCTCTTTTTTTGGCAACTCTTAAATTAAAAAGGTCCCGGGGCTCGTAATTTGAGCTGTCGTGGCTGGGGGGAGCGGGCGGCCCTGGGCTGACGAACAGCTCGGTGCCCTGAGAGCTGGTGCCGTGTCAGGCTGATGGCCCAGGATTTAGAGCCTTTCTCGTCATAAATGTGAGAAATCACTCGCCTTTGGAGGCTGCTGCAGGCTCCTCAGAGCTGCACAGCCCAGTGGGATGAAATGTCGGGATAAACGTGCCTGGTAAGAGCCTAATTTGTTTTTCTTGTGAGTAAAGTGGTGTTGTGTCACACCTTTATGAGTTTTTGCTGCCCCTCACCCCATCCTGCTCTGGGTTATGGCATGTTCAGTGCACAGGGAGGTTAAAACTCACCTACCAGAGAGCTCTCCTTTTATTTTCTCCTGGATTTTGGATATACAGAGCCCAGATTTTCCAACCCTCACCTGAGTACAGTGCTGGAATTCCCTTAGGAGCTCTTCTGTGAGGTTGCCCGTGATGACTCCTGAGGGCTGCACAGGGATTTTCAATTCTCAAAATTCAGAGTGAGGAATTGTTTTGGAGGGCTGAGGCATAACATGACTAAATATACTTGATCTTTATATGCACACAGTTGGAACCAGGTCTGACCTGATTTTCCAGAATATTAAGTGTTAGTTTTTTAGTATTATAGCCCTTTGTTGCAAGAACAGGTTCCAGTTGACTTTTTAATTCTTTTTTCTTCTTGCAACACTAAGCGTTTTTTTTCTTTGTCAGTGAAATGTGTGCTCACTGTAGACTTTACTTTTAAGGTGGGTAAAGGAGGGAATTTGATCTTTTTCCCCTCTGTAGGAATAAGATGCCTTCATTGTTCCCTAAAGTGTGCCAAAGCTCCTAAGTCTGACACTTGTGACTGTGGCTTAACAGGAGGAGATTCAACCAGCAGAAAACAAAGAGTTCTTAAACTCCATTTACCCCAACAGCCATTGTATTATTTGTTTGAATAGAATAACTGGAAAATCTCCAGAAATTAAGATTCTTTGTTGGAGTAAAGCCTGCAGTTACTGCTGCTAAATAGCTACCTTAGCTTGTTATGCATGGTCTGTTAATGTAATTACAAATTAAATCACATTTAATTTGTACTGAAATCCTCTTTTGTGATAAAAGTACGACTTTTCTTAGCATGGCTTTTCTGTAGCCAAAGTAAAAACTGATCCTTTTTATCTGGGCAGGTTTTTCTGCCTGGGAAAGCTCTGAAATGATGGGTTTTGTTTAGACACACAGACACAGACCAGTCATTAACATACATATATGTAGGTATATACATATATATTGACATATTTGTTTCCTCTGTGTAGGAAACAAAACTTGGATGTTTTGGGCAGGTGTGTCCCTAATTTTGACCCCTTGTGAAATGATTTAACACACAACCTTATTTTGACTTTTGTCCTAACTGTGGTAATTAATCTAATGCAAAATTAAATGTTTACCTTTCAGGCTGCATTGCTAAGGAGAATATGGGTAGGAGCTTGCATTTCTGGAAAAAACAGGTTATTTTTAAGGGTTGGGAGTGGTGGGGCTTTGGAATTAACTATGTGTTATAGGACCTGAAAAGAAGGGAAGGTGATTAAATGTGATGGATTATTTGTTGAAGACTGCAATAAGATTTATGTTAATGGATAAATGTGAGTAAACTTGAATGATGACAGTCTTGGCAGTTGTTCCGACAGCCAGCCTGTAATGCAATATATTGTGAAATTAGTTTGCTGTGATAAAATATTTCCCAAATTAATTAGAGTGGAAGAGAAGGAAGCTTTGAGTGCTGGGTGAGAAACTGAAGTGAACACAGTGCTGAGAGTTTCCATTGTAGTAAAGCTCTTAGAACTTCAAGGAGTCCATTCAGAACTTGCTGACTTGAAGATTTTAAAGAAATATAGTTGCTAGACCGCTGACTTTTTGGCTCTTCATAAAGAAGTCCATCAAAGAGTATGAATGACCCGAGTTTCACCTGGGACCTGGGGAAGTTCTGGTTCCTCAGAGCTGAAGAGGAAAGGAGTGTTGGGAGGAAGGGTCTCAGTGCTCCCCCCCATCCCTGTGCCCTGCTCAAGGTGTTGCTGTTTTGGGCTACTCCTCTGAGACCTTCCTTGCTGTGTGCACAATTCCAGAGAGAAAATAGCACAGGGTGGAAAATTGGACCCAATAACAGGCACTGGGAAAGTGCTGGACTTGTGCTGACAGCCTTCCACGGAACTGGCTCGCCAGTCCAGCTGGTAACCTTGATAGATTAGAATTTTCTCAAAACTCCATTGTTTGTAAGGAAAGGAAAAGGCCAAACCCTGTTCCAGGTTGAGATTTAGCTCCAAATTCGAGCTTCAGAATCCAAAGGAAGCCCCTGGACTCATGTCTAACCCCTGGCAGAGGGTCTGTAATGCTGGTACCTTAGTGGAGCCCTCCCTGTTATCCATGTGGTTCAGCAGTGGGAATATCCAGCCTGCTTTTCCAGCTGGATTTCCTCCATAAACTCGGAATGAGCAATACCTCTGCCAGGGATGTAGAGAATGCTGAGTGAGGTGGAAGGAAGGGATAGGGACATCTCTGTTTCTTGCCAAAATAGGAATTCATGTAAATATTGGAATAAATCTTAGGTCCTTTATGCAGAACTTCCTGAAGTGAGATCTGCTGTAGTGTCAGTATTATCTGACACACAAGGCTGGGATGGAAATGGTCTGTACAGGTTAGAGTTTTTCAGATTTGAGCCAACTTTGAGCCTTCCTTAAAAATTTTATAAAAGCCCTTTCATAAAATTTAAATTTTGTTTAAATATCTGGTCTGGGCAAGGATCCTGCTGTGGGAGGGTCTGTTCTTCAGCAAAGGTTGAGTCACTTTGTGCTTTTAACAACTCTGAACTTGGAAAGTGAAGTTTCAAGTGGCTGCCAGGGTGGGTTTTCAGAGCTTGGGACACAGGCACAGAGTCTGAAATGTTTGGAAGAGGATCTGCTTTGAAAACTTGCCCGTGTGTGGATCAGGATGTGCTCCAACATCTCTGTGGTGTACCTTGATTTATACTGGGACACTTCTGTGGGGGGAAGGTACAAATGCAGGTGCCACAAATTCTTTAAAAAGCTGCAGCAGGTGAGGTGGTGAACCTGAAATTAAACCATTGGAAGGGCTCGAGCTGTAACATTTTAACAAGGCTGTTGAAGTGGAGCAAACTCTGCAGCGGGTTGGGGCTGTTCAGTTCAGCAAAACTTCATGTCATTGAAAAAACCCTGCAGAAAATGGGGTTGTGCAGGTGATAATTCCCCACAGAGAGGAGGTGGCACAGCTGAGGTCTCATGTGCCACGTTCATTTTATGCTGCTGCCGCCTCTACTTGTGTGATCACATCCATATTCCAGGTTTTTTTTTCCTCAGTGCTTCCCAGGAATGTGTGATATTTTAATTATTACACAATTACTGTTTGCAGGGCTCTCAGAGTGATTGGGACGAAGTGAATTACACTTGCCCAGCTCAGGAAAGGTTAAACATAGCAGAGTAATTATGGAGATTTTTCTGGTAGTAGATTCCACAAAATAATCTAATTTACTGTCTAATTTTATCTGCTGTACTTTACCGAGACAGCAAATAGATTATAAGATGTTTTGGGAATAGTAATTTAAAAGAGGGGGGGGAAAAGCCCAAACCTGAGGGTATAACTGGCAGTTTGACTACAGTAAATTAATAAAGGCTCACTGTATTTTGTGATAATGAAACACAAAAAGCCTGTGAGTGAGGCATCCAGAGCAGCTCAGTAATTGTGTATTAGGGGTATGTGAGTGAGGGATGTATGGAATGCATGTGAAAGGCTGGAATTTGATTTTCCTCTTCCCTGACATCTGAATGATCAATCTTTGTTGTTTTTAATGACACTTCAAATTATGTTATCACTTTTATATTAGGCTGATTCTTTGTCTCCAGTGCCTGAAATCTGATTTCTTCACTCTTTTGTGGAAATGCTTCATTGTCCTTACAAAATTAAGATGTTTTTACTTTATTGCAAAGACAGTTTTCATTTAAGCCCAGGATTTTTCCACAGCTAATGCACACACAGGGAATCACCGAGGAGTTTGTTTTCTCCCATTGAATTTGTAATGGATCACGAGTTGGTAGATTGGGCTCAACTCTGGGTTTTCTTGAGGAAAGTAATCCCAGAGAATATAAACATGGCACACCATAGTGATGGCTAACCCCTGTTCCTTGCCAAAAGGAGAATCCATGGAAACACCACCATGTCACAAGTGGTTTGTGAGATCCCCTCTAACAAACTTTTGTTGCCTAAGTTGCAACACCACTAATTTTCAGTAGTTATAGCAATGTCTTAAGTGCTGCTTCATAACCACAATAATCTGGTGCCTCACCATGGAGATGTTACTTTTCCAGAGGCTGGCAGTGGGAGAAGGAGCAGCCAGGTAGCTTTGGGATGGGTAACAGTGGTGGATATCCTGAAAAAGGCACTGGTATCCTCAGAATCCTGTTATCCATAAGGTTATTCCAATAGCCTTTTACCATTCCTTTGGGACTTGACAGGCTCAGCTCCCTCCCTGCCTGTGTCCTGGCTGTCCCTGGCACATCCAGCACATGTCCCTGTTGGCTTCAGTTCTCCCAGGTTTCATCCCAGCCCTCAGCACCTTCTTTGCTGCTCAGATTAATTCACCAAAATGGACGAACAAATAATCAAAACAGGTGTTTTCCATGATAAAAGAAGGGAGAAAACTTCCTGTGTGGATGTGTCAAGGCCCAGGCTTGTCTCACTCCTGTGTTTTTCTTTAGGCCTGGTTTTAGTGCAGCCTCACCATGTCTGTTCCCACACACAGAAGCCTCAGTGATATTCCCAGCATCTGGGAAGCTCTTCATATGTTTTTTAAACTCATATCTTCACTCAAATTCCCTGCACTTCTTCCAAACCAACCCTTTTGTGATCCTCCTGTTACTCATGGGACTGGGATGGCCTTCCTTATGGAATACCTGGATAGGGACATCTCTGGATGCTTTTAAGACTGGTTCCTGTCACTTAATTCCAGTAATGGTTTTGTTTTCTCTGCTTTTAAATGCATTGAATCAGACATTTAATCAGCAGTTATGGAAGTATCATAAATCAATATTTATGTGGTAATTAGTGAGATGAGCCAAAATCTTTGTGTCCCAAGAATTTCCTTTTCCAAGCAGGTGAAGATTGGTCCTACTAACATAATTCTAGGAATTTCAACGAGGTTGGTTTTTACACGTTGGCCACTCTCTGTAGGGACCAAAATTAATTGTGGTAATGTATTTTTAGTTCCTATTTTGGCAGAATTCAATCCCTTCCTGCCCACAAGCTGTGGCTCAAGGATGCCAGGCAGGAGGCCCCAAGTAGGCTCATCCAACTGGAATTAAGAAAGGTTCTGGGTCAGCATCCAGGCACGATTTGTGTCTTGGCTTGGGGTCTTTTGGCATTTTACTCTTGGCATTTTACTGTGGAAACTTGGAGTGTTGAAGGATCTTGGAAGGCTTGAACAAATCTGTGGTATGGTGTAAAGGGCACTGTTGGTTGGATGTGGCTGGAGGCTGAGGGTGCTGCACTGACATCAAATGCCACATTTATCTCCTACATTTAGCATCAAAAGCAGATGCTTATAAGAACAGAATGAGAAACTCTCCCCCCTCCTTCACAAGTCAGAGAGGGAAGTTCTGTACAGACACTTTGTCACCTGATGAATTTGTATTTTGAATTTTTTTTTAACCTGTATCTTTTTCTGCAATATTTCATCTTACAGAAATGGCTTTTCTTTTCGCAAAAATTCAATTACTGTGCGTTGTCTAATGTGCATTACTGTTCCTTGTGCTGTAAAGTCTGTCATGTTATATTCACTCAGCTTTCAGCAATAAGTCATTCCAGCTGCATCTGCAAAATGCATTTTTTTTAATGATGTGGTTATGATACTTCATTTTTCTTCAGTCCTGGTTGCTCTTGACTAAATACCTCGGCTCACATTTAATTAAGAACAACTGAAGCCGCAAGTGCAAAAAAGATGAGCTGCTCTCGTGGAATTGATGGGGTTGAACTTCATTGGAAACGTGAAGCCGAGGTTGGGACTTGATGGTGTAATTAAAAATGCTCCCTGTGATGTGGTTTTGTGTACCTGGCACCCAGGAGTGCAGCGTGGAGGGGATGTCTGTGGAGTCACGTGTGTGTCTGTGTCCCAGGTCCGGGCGGTTCCAGCTGCTGGCCGGGGGCTCCCTGGAGATCCAGGACGTGGCCGAGGAGGACGCCGGGACCTTCACCTGCATCGCCGAGAGCGGCAACGACACCGCGGCGGCCCAGGCAGAGCTCACGGTGCAAGGTAGGGCAGAGACCTCATTGCCAGGGACAGCACTTCCCCAGGAGACTTTCCACAGGAGCTCTCTCCTGGGCTCTGTTACAACCCCTGTTTTACCTGGGTGAAACCCCTGATGGGGTTTGGTGCCCCATGAAAAAATAAACAAAACCCAACCAATGATGAGGAACCGCCCTCCAGTCCTGTTGTAAATGTTGGTGTGTTACTCTGATTTGTTATTCAGACTGCTTACAATTCCATAAATAGTCAAATATTGTATAACACAACTTGAGCGTGGTTCAGAGTTGCTCTATATGCTTATATAATACCAAATGTCATGCACTTATTTAAAGGAGGACAAAGGCCACAGTGTGGCTGATCACATCTGGAAGCTGACCTGTAGTACCACAATGTAGCTTGTCCTTGGAAAGGACATATATAATGTATTTTTGATAATCCTTAAATATACTGTTGTTTTCAAGGAGCTTGACAGAAGATAAAAGCTGAGATATTTAGTAATGTGCTGGTTTATTGTGTGTATAACTGTTCTGCTTACTTTTGCAAGCTGTTCTTACCAGAAAGAAGCACTGAAATATTGATAATGCTGTCTTTAAAACATCTTACTTTAAAAGAAAAAATAAAGCAGACTTGATAAGCAAAGAAAGTAGACTTGGTAAGGGATGGGGAAAAATACAGGTAGAAGTTTGGCTTCTTGGCCTTTCTTACATTCTATGAGGAAGTTATTTTTATTAATTGGATTTTAATAAGGGTTTAAAATTCTTCAGGTGGAGTTTCATGGCATGTTCATGTGTGCAGGGTCCTTGTAAGAGCTTAACTGACTTGTTTTACCAGGACTGTGGTGCTACAGCGTTGCTCTGAGGGGATAAATTGAATCACTGAACAACCATGAATAAAGGCTTACATATAGATAAAACCTCTGGGACCAAAAAGAAGTACTTGGACTGAAAGCATGTTGAAAGCCAACAAATTCTGGTCATGCAGAAAAACCCCCATATTTTCTTACCTTATATCTTGGCCAAAAAATAAGGATTTGGTGCTCTTAGAAGTACTCATGTGCTTTGGGCTTAAGAGCACTTGCTGATGATTTCACACAGTTCACCATGGGCTGGGTTTAATTCAGTTCCAGCCTCTGTGTTTTACAGAATTGGCTTTGTGTTTTATGGGCAGTGGCAGCAATTAATAACATTAATGATACGATGCAATTAAGCAAGTCATGGATAAGAGTGAGATTATAGCCTCAGTGTAGGACATCCAGACAGGTCACTAGGGGATTAAAGTGAGCTGGAGAGAGCTCTTTTGCTCCTTATCTGAGCTAATATAAAGGATTTCCTCAGTTGGTTGTAAAGATTGAGAATATGTTCTGCCAGTTCTTCTGTGCTGAGTTTTTGTTCCATACCTGGCACTAGAAAGAAAATCCTTTAATGCTTAAGTGTTATAATATATTAAAGATTCTACAGAATGCATTTTAGATAATGGCATTTCTGATTTTACTTCTCAGTTCTAATCTTAATTCTCCTTTCCTTTGAGAGGTCACTGTGGGGAGTAATTGTATTTCTGCCTTACTGTACTTTGGTGAAGGGTTGAATGGCTTGAGTAACTGTTACCTGATCACTGTATCATTTCCTTCTGGACTAGAGAAATTGTCATCTCTTATACCTAATAACAGCATGATTTTGCTTAATTTAAGCTCCTTCTGCCATTCTTGGAAATTAGTCTGGCTGAATTTCAGACAAGAAATCCATTTTTTTGGGTACTAATTCCCTTGTCTCTCCTATTTCTCTGCCTCTCTCCTTGAAGCCCCTGGGTTTTTTTGTTGGGAGATTTCAGCAGCACATTTGGGGCTGTGCCAAGGCAGCCAATCCATTCTGCCTTCTGTGAACATTTCAGTGGGACTCTGTGCTGAGGGCTGGGGAAGGTGCCATTGCTTGGCAGCGTTGGGGCAGTGAAAGTGAAAAGAAGGTCCTGGGGTGTCTCTTCCCTGAGATTTCCCAGCAGTGCCAGCGACAGATTGACTGAATTTTCCAGCCTGAAACAACTTACTTTATCCATTTGTAAGGTTAAATTGTGCCCATACTGAAAGGAATGCTCATTAAAGGTTACTGTGCTCCAAGAGCAGCTTTTCTCTGTCCTTCAGTAAGGATGTAAAACCCTGGAAGGCAACACATGTCTCTGGTGTGGTCCCAACAAGCTGCCTTGGGCTGGTTGCTGGAATATTCATTCTTCCATGGCAGTGAGGATGGAACTCCTGACCATCCCTAAAGGGTGGGGTACCCTCAAGGGTCTCACATGAGGCCTGTGCTGTGCTCAACTGGCAGGAAATACCTGTGTTTTACTGTGGTCCATGGGAGATGGCTGCAGAAAGCTTATTGCCAACTGCATCCAGGTGTGTAAAGTCATCACCCTGGGAGTTCATGGGGTTTTTCTGTTAAATTTGGCACCGTTTTCAGTCTGGATAAATGGTACCTTGAACTAATGCAGTTAGATCCTGTTGGTGTCACTTAAAGATGCCATGTATTTCACACTGTCATCTCTTGAACCCCTGGGTCATAAATGAAAGGTGTGAGAGGAGCCCTCTATTGCCCTAATGTTGGGTTTTAAAAAATGATTTGATTTAATTTCCCTACACACAGTAACAGAAGGACTGAATCAGAAAAATGACTATAACTAGGAAGGAGTACTGGACTAGAAAAGTAATGAAGGGTGCAGGAGAGGACTCTACCAATTTGTGTCCTCAGTCTCTTTATCTACCCTGTGGAGCTGGGAGATGGAGTTAAGAGAATTCCCTTCACTTTGGAGGGAAGTTTTGGCTGCCCCATCCCTGGAAGTGTTCAAGGCCAGGTTGGAGCAACCTGGTCTAGTGGAAGATGTCTCTGCCCGTGGCAGGGGATGGGACAAGATGGGCTTTAAGGTCCCTCCAAGCCAAACCATTGTAGGATTCAGTGATTGGAGGTTTCATGGACCCATTGGTTGCACACCCAGTCTTTGACTGTGCATTTGAGGAGTGGTTTGATATGGAAGAGAACATGGGATGTTCTGGGGGAAGACCTGCAGCTGAGAGAGTCTCACCCTAAAGCTGAACATTGCTGGATCCCACATTTGAGACAGTCTGTAGGGCCAAATCTCAAACAATAAACTCTGTGTGCACCTTTGTACCTGCTCACTTTCCCTTGGTTCCAAAAGCCAGTGTCATCCCAGGCCAGGCCAGGGCAGCACTCCTCCCGTGGGGGAGGCAGGAATTTGGTGTCTGCAGTGACATCTCTCCTGGCTGTTGACAGAGCTCTTCCCTCGCCGCCCGTGCTGGGGACCAGGTTTGTTTACAACACGTGCCATGAGTTGAGAGCACTGGGAAAATGTGTTTTGCTGTCCCCAGCCATGAAAGAATCCGCAGCATTTCCCTTAGATAAGGGTGGACAGTGATGACAGAGGAGCTGGGGAAACAGGTCGTCGCTGTGTTTAATCTGCCCAGCCCGAAAGCGGCGGCGGGGCCGCGCCGGAGCGGCAGCGAAATGTGGGAAGGTTGTGAGTTCATGTTTCATCTGGGAAATATTTCAAATTGATGGCCATGCCTGGTGCCCTGGGGATTGCTGCAAATGCTGGACTGGAGTCAGGTCACAGCATGGGCTTCCTGCCCCTGCCTTGGTGCTGGGGGCAGGGGGGGGGAATCATGAGTTTTCTCTCCCTCTGTTGAAATATTTACTGCAGCTAATAATGAACCAGAAAATAATAAACCAAAAACATTTCCATTTTCATTCCCCTTATTAAATTGATATGGCAGGTCTGAAGTCTAGAAAATAAATGAATCCCTGTGTTTGTGGGCAAAGAGGCAGAGCTGCTCTTTATTGTTGTTGTCTGTGTTATTCCCTTTCAGTGAGTTTTTGGAGTAGCACAAAGTCGGTTTTTGCTGTCTAGGACAGCATTCGCTGTCTGATAGTGTATCTTAAGTGCCTCGCTGTGTTAATGTAACTACAGTTAAAAATAGAAAAAGAAAACCTTAATTTTGTGTATCTATAGTGGTAAATCAGAGGTTGCACGTGGCAATAGGCTGATCACTGCCTTGTCTGTGCTGCAAGAGCAAATTGTATCGGGAAAAGCAAAAGCAGAAGAAGTGCTTTGATAGAATTATCAGGTTTTTACTTTGAAAAGAAATAATGGAAATATTTTCAGTAGAGCTGAAAAGGCTGTTGCTAATGGCAAAGCCTTATTCTAGCAAAAAATACCTGTATTGCAGTTTTGGTCATAAAATGAAACCAAAAGAGTTGCAGAAGGAAGAGCTCAATGTGGAGAATCTTGGAGTTGTTTTCCAGTGTTCTCTGTGGCAGCTGCTTTGATAAAAGCTGGTGCCATCCTGCCCCAGAAATTGTAGCATTAAATCCTGCAGCAGCAGAGCAATATGTCTGGGTAACTCTTATTTTTGCATTAAGCTTTTGTTATTATTGGAAACAATTCCAGGGAAGAAATTTGAACCATCACCGAAAATTGCCCAAACCTTTCTCATACTTTCTCAATGAGCTTCATCGATTTCTGGCTCTAATTAAGCTCAGAGCTGTATCTTGATAAGAGGCTGCAGCCCAATTAGAGATTCAGGAGATGCTGCTCTAAACCTGAGGCTGCCAAAGGCTCCTACAGGGGACAGAGTATTGTTCTTGCTGGTTATCCCCGAACTGCTCTGCCTGGGGAAGCTGTTGGAAGAGAAAAGAACACCTTGGCTTTGTCTGAGTTATTTCTTACCCTTGAAAATGTAATGAGACTTCTATTAATGATCTTTTTCTGTAGTGATATGAAACAAAAGCAGTCTGGTGTGGGGAAGCTGAACTCACTGTCATTTTGGCCACCACCTTTGCACTTCAATGTGTTGTCCAAAAAGACTTTCAAACAAAAACTTGCTGCTGCTCTTAAGTGTAGTTTAATGTTTATAGGGTTGTATAGTTTGCTTATGAAGTCAATTAAATATGTATACAGATAGTTTCTGAGGAATTTCTGCCCCTCTGTCCCATTTGTATTCAAGGATGATGTTGCCAGTGAAAAGGTCACAAACACCTATTCAGAGACACACATGGGGTAGGAGGGAGATGGCAGCGTTATTTTAAAGCCACATCACTTGTTCAGATTTACCTGGACACCAAAAGAGCCCATCTACAGGACATGTGTAGTTTTTTAATACTAAATGTAAACATCCACAAAAATAAAATGTTCTTTGCACAACGCAAAAATCACACTTGTGCGTTCAAAGATTGTGGGATCTGATTTCTGTTGCCCGCAGGACTTGGGCTCAGCAGAACCTCTCAGTTCCTGCTCAGTGGCTTAATCTTGTTCTGTAGTTGAACTGTTGTAAGTTTTTTTTTTTTGGTCTGTCTTGATGTTTTTCAAAGACCAGGAGAAACATTTGTCCAGTTCTTGCCATATTTCAGAACCACAGGATGGTAAAACTTGATGAAGAGAGCTTGCTACAGTTCATAAGAGCACAAAAAATTGTTTAATTGTATTTCTGAAACTCATGAATGAGCTGTACTGGAATCTGAGGGAGGATTCATTCCCTGGTAGCAGTGCAAGTGTTTAACATTCAGTGGTGGTGTCAGAGAGCAGTGAAAGCTGTTGTGGGAGAAGCTCAGGGAGCCTTGCCAAGCCGTGATCTCTGCTGTGCTGCCGTGTCCAAGGGGGAAAAACACTGGGAAGCCCAGGGCTGGGATGGTTTTCCCACCTTTCCTGGGGTCAGGGTTGAGCAGAGACAGCTGCTGTCAGTGCCTTGTGCTGTGCATGTGATCACAGTGTAATTCCTGTGGCCAAGGATGATCCATGGAAGCTGCTGGTGAGGACAGGAGTGATGTGTGACCCATGTATGGACCATCCCCAGGTCTGTGGGGTGTGGAGGCCCCAGACTGGGCACCCATTGGAACAACAGCTGTGTTCTGGTTTAAACTGGGCTCCAGAGGGATGAGTGAGGGATGTCCAGCTCTCCAGGCATATCCACCCCCTGGCAGGCTGGGATGAGGAACTGGAAATGGGTGTACCTGCTCCGGAGGTGGTGGCATGGGATGTGTCCCCCTGGCATCGATCCCGCTCTTTGATCACCCCTGACTGGGAATGTCACGGTCCCGCTGCATCCAGACCCAGCAGCACGTGCTCTTCCCACAGCCAGGACTTCCTGCTGGCTGGCAGGAAGGACCAGGGATGTGGCAGGTCTGGGCTTGGACTCCATCCCAGAGCTGTGTGGAGCGACCCCACAGTGGTCTGGGGATGATGATCGTGTGTCAGGAGAGCCCCTTTGTTTTAAAGAAGCGTCTTTTCTGAGTTCCTGACAACCATGAATTGTGAGTTTCTTTTCCATGTAATTCCCTGGACAGTCTGATTATATTTGGGAAAGCTTTCTTTATGTTACAGAGGTGCTGCATAGTTTTCAAAGAGACTTTTGTGATGCTGAGAAAACAGTTGCAAAACAGCCCAAAATGAGTAGGGTTATTACTTGGAGGACAGATCCTTTGGGCTGAGGGTCCATAATGGAATTGCATGTGGACTGGGAGGTAATGTCTCCAGAACTGCCAGGAAGATGACACACACTTGGAATTCAAAAAGAACCCCTTTGTGAGATATATATATAAAAAATACCATTAAGAAAGACAAAACCAAATTATCAGTAACCCATACAATTCACACAAATGGTTTTCCTTGTAAATGTTCTTGAGTAATCCTTGGGGATAATGAAAACGTTACTAAATTAAGCAGCAGTGTCTTAAATATCTACAGCATCGAAAGTGATATTGAACGGAGGGAATTGTAAAAGCTGGGCTCTCTCTCGGCTAGAATTTCTAATAAATTAAGATCATATTAACAGGGGTTTCAACCAGCTGCTACTTTGGGGAAAGAAGTACTTTTTTCCCCCCAAAATGGCTTTTAAAACAATAGGCTGAGGTTGCTGTCGGTGCCTTTGGCCCAGACAGGCAGTGACAGGAAAGGCAAGGTTTTGCCCAGGTTTCATATTTAGACGTGTCTGTCTGGTCTCCAAACTGAAAATGGACATTTTATTTAGGAACAAGCCATACCCAACACAGGATTTACTACTTTTGAAGCCAATGCCTGAAAGAAGAAAGGTGAGCCCAGCTGGCTCATGGTTCCAAGCGCTCTTGGATACTTGGAAAGATTCAAAGATACAGTAGATCTCAACTAGGCTATAGGTTTTTTAGTATTGGTTTTATTCCCTGTCAAAAAGAGATGACAGAATTTCAATTGCAAACTAAAAGCTGAAAGATTCAGTAGTAATTTTTAAGTTGCACATGCCAAAGCCTTCCAAGAAATGTGAATGTGTGAAAGAAGCAGCTCATTAAGATGCCTTCTTTCCTCTAAGTGAGAGCTCTTTTTATAGGAGTTGTACCCTAAATGGCAAGTATTTTTCTCTGTGTATCAGGGTCATCCTTCCATTTTAGTTGGTTGACTCAAACTCTTAAGTTGAATTTTTGAATTCATGGGGTTTTATTTTTTTTTTTTTGATCCATTTCAACAGAAACTTTTGCGCTGTTTTCTCACCACCAAATTTCGTGATGAAAACTGAGGGTGATGTTAAAGTGGAACTGCTGAAGAACACCAGGCATTCCATAAATCCATCCAGACCATAAAGTGAACGTATACTTTCTTTCAAGTTAAATTTTTATGATTGTTAAGCTGACTCTCATCCCACCAGATAATTGATTTCTCTAATGGGAGCCAGATTATTGCTGTTACTGGATGTCTCATTATACAAACTCTGGTCCCTGGCAGGGAAGTTTATCCCAAAGTTACAGAGATGAAACAATCCAGTAATTTGTGGGAAGGAGGCGGGTTGTTATCTGTGGTGGCTTATTCCCTCTGCAGTCTTGCAGTTAATTAGTTTGTCTTCGTGAGGAGAATAATGTAAAAGAAAATCACAGTGGAGTTTTGATTCCTGGAGTAAACAGGGTTTTGTTGGTTGTGGTGTCAGTGGGAGTTGCACACCCTGTTCTGTAGGAGGTGGGGAGGCCTTTGAGGCAGGTGTGAGCTGTGGAATAAAGTTGTTTTATGCTCCTCAGTGACACTTTGAGGTGCCCTTTTCTGAGGGCTGCTGTAAGGAAATGGGAACAGGATCTAAGATGCTGGATAGAAGGAACCCAGGCTCACAGCAGGCTAGTTAATGGTTAATAAATGGCAAAAGGGTATTTTTATATCATTCTTCTAAGCAGTTCTGATTTCTGGCAGCTCTGCTGCTCTTGTTTATTTTCAAGTGCTGACTCAAAGGTTTCTTCTGTGATCTCCCTTTTTCACATTCTTAGGAGCTTAAGTATAGTCTCAGTGTAACGTGTTAAACAAAGCATTTTACAAGTGAGGCTATAAATTGCTTTCCTGTAGGGTAATTCCAAGCACCCCTGTGCTCTGGAAGTGACATTCCCCAGGTTATGTGCCTCTGATTTCCATCAGATGGGTTTAGTTTCACTAAAGTACTTTGTCCTGTGAATACAATTGGAATAAAAGGATTTTTGCTGTTCATCAGAAGTTACAATACTTGAAAGGACCACTGGAACCTCCCCTTAATACATGGAATGTAGGGTGGGTAAGGATTTCTCTTTAGGAAGGAGTGTAAGGGTATTGCCTGCAATGGTTGTAGCCATGCGAGTTGCAAAACCTTCCCCAAAAGTGCTTCTAATCCGTCAAGGCCCGGATCTGTAAACACAAGGAGCAGTTCCCTTGGGCAGGACAGTGTATTTTTTCCATGGGGGTGTTGCAGAGTGAAGGAGATGTGAGTTTTAGCAGCCTTTGAACACAGTTGTGCTTCGTGCTCCTTAATTCATCAGGCTCAAGAGGGTTTTGGAACTCCGGCTTCAAATTACTGTTCTTTGTTTATCCTGATGGAATATCCTTTCTGAAAGACTCAGGGAACAACAGGCCAGTCAGTGTCACCTCAGTGCCCAGCAAGGTCATGGAGCAGATCCCGCTGGGAACTGCACTGAGGCTCATGGAGAGTTAAGGAGGTGATTGGTCACAGATTCACTGGGGGCAAATCGTGCCTGACAAATTTGGTGGCCCTTCTACGATGGGGTTACAGTGTAGGTGGGTAAGAGAAGAGCAGCTGATGTCATCTACCTTGTGCAAAGCATCTAACACTGTCCCAAATGGCATCCTTGTCTCGGAACGGGAGAGATGTGGAACTGTGGGATGGACCACTGGGTGGATGAGGAATTGGCTGGATGGTCACACCCAGAGCTGTGGTCAGTCCTTCCCTGGGAGGGTGGTGAGGCCCTGGCACAGGTTGCCCAGAGAAGCTGTGCCTGCCCCATCCCTGGAGGTGTCCAAGGCCAGGGCTCTGAGGGATTGGAGCTGGATGGAATTTGAGGTCCCTTCCACCCATCCCATTCCGTGGTGCTGTGACAGGGATGCTGCTGCTGTCGGTGTTTGCCGGCCCACAGGGGTGTTTTGGGAAACTGAGGGAGGCTTTGTGCACAGTGAAGAGCCAAAGAGGCTGGAAGAACAATTTAAAATATGCCAGTTTTCTGTACTGAAAATCTCTTTTGAGGTGAGTTTATAGCAGCTCATAGTTCAGGGAGTTGAGTCAGTGCTGTGGAACACACATTTCACTAAATTCTAATGATTTATATAAGCTCTGTGTGATGCTTTAGGGAGAATTTTTAAAATATAATTTTGCCATTCCTTTCTCCTTTGGGCAAATAATTTTTCTTCAGCTTTCCCAGTACATGTATAATTAATAACTTTGTTTACTGACAATGTCAACAATAACATAGCTCTGATTTATAGTGTTTATCTTTTGCCTGTATGCTTCCTGTGGCACATCGTGAAATGCCACATAGAGAAAAGAATCCATGTCTTAGGAAGGCGGTTTTAGTGAGAGGATAATAGAAAAATAAAAGTTCATGACCACTATCCTGTTACATTCTTTTTTTGCTGCAGAACAAAACATAAGGCTCAAATCACTGCACTTCAGATAATTACTTGAAGCTTTGTTTTGGACAGCTCTGCAGGAATTTGCATGGAGTGGGAAGGGAGAAGAACCACTGGAGGGTTTGTGGAGCTGGGAAGGAGGTTTTGTTGCATAAGCTCGGGCTGGAGGAGCTGTCCTTGGCACCGAGTGTCGATTCCCTTCCAGTCACATCCTTAATCTGCACTTGCATGGTTCTCGCTCTGCTAATTTGCTTAAACGATCATTAGTGTGATTAACCATTATAGGAGTGATTTCAGAGTTGCTAATCTCCCTGCTCCTGCCTTTGGTTACAGCTGGAATAGTGCAGGCAACAACTCGCAGGATTACACGCAGGAGAACTGAGGATTTCAACAATTAACCTCTTCACTTGTGTAAAATTTTGCTGATTTAAACAAGAGCAGGAGCTCCCAAGGAATAAAGCTTTGCTGGAGCCTCTCAGTGCTCTCCGTGGACTGTTGTGACTGTCAGCAAAGCTCTGCATCATCATATCAGTCACAGCAACATCAGGTCAGGAGTTGGAGAACTTGGGTGAAATACTGTGGTTTCAAATCTTAAGCTGGTTCTCTTGCAAAACTTGAACTCGGTTTCCTTAGTTTCACATGGGATTATAATTGTTGGTAGTTGTTTTCTAAGTAAAAGAGAAATTTCTTTAAAGTGCAGAAGAATATCGAGTGGAGTATTTGAATTCTGGATGTGGTGCTTGGCAACCTGGTGTAGTGATGGGCCTGGCAGTGCTGGGTTGGACTCTGTGATCTCAGAGGTCATTTCAGTTACTCACCAGTTTTTCTCTAGGGAGGCTCTGGGGGTTTGCTTCTGGTCACTATTTGATTTACTCATTTGCAGTGTGACTCCTGGAGACTCTTACACCTTCCTAATCTATTACCTGTTCCTAGTTTGTGTTTTAAACGTGTGGATGCTCTGCAGTCTGCTTCTGTTTGCCAGGAAGAATTATTTTGTTGAATATTACAAAATTCAAAAATTTCCTTGGATTTGAGATATACTCCTTATCTGTAATACCTGCCTTGATTTATCTTCCTTAAGGAATCCCAAACTTACTGGATTTTATTGAAGAAAAAAGGACATGACTGGGGTGTGTGCTTTCCTGAATTCCTGCTCTGAATCCCTACTCTCTATAACTGGAAGCAGTGACTTGTGTGCTGGGTTGTGTTTTAAGATAAGCAAAGACAGTAAAGGCAAAAGAAGCTGGCAAATTTATACCTGTGCAGGGTGGTGAGAAACATCCCCAGACTCCAACTTTAGTACTTCTGGAAAGCTGAGAGATGAATTAGAGGATTTTTGGGCAACTAATTGTACAGTTTATAAAGATCACCCCAGGTTTATTTTGTATATTTATGTATTTAAGTGGTTAGAATCCATTTTTTAAATTAGAAAGGGCAATCAGAATATATTTTGGTACAGCACAGTGGTGTGGTGTTTCTTTTCAGTCATAGAGAAGTAGAAATATAATTCCAAATACACTCTGCACTAACTCAACTCCTGTTTAAATTTGTAACTTTGGATCTTTGGGCACAGTGAAGTGTTTTTTAAGGTTCACCATACCATGCTCTGGTGAGTGGCATCCCTGCCATGGCAGGGGGTTGGAACTACGTGAGCTTTAAAGTGCCCAAACCATTCCATGATTCCAGCTTAAATGGTGCAGAGTGTCCAAGCTGTGGAAGGGTCTGTTCCCTGCAGCCTCAGGCTGTGTCTCAGGAGGGTCTGTACTGCAGTACCCCTTGCTGAGCTGTGCCAGGGCTAAACCCTGGTGCCAAACCTTCCCTGATCCTCCCTGCCCCAGCTGACGCTTCCCTCAGGATCTCTGTTCCAGCTCCGACTGAAGGTGCCGCTGCTGTGGGAGCAGGAGAGGAGCATCCCAAGGGATGGATGGACAGGGACAGAGCTCTGGTCCCAGGGCTGCTGTCAGGGCTGGAGGGTGGCTGAGCATTCCCAGTCCTGCTCAGTGCTCTCCCTCAGCCAGAGGGTGTGACATGGTCATGGCATGTGAGGGCTGAACATGGTTTCTCCTGCACCAGGAGAAAGGCTCCGTGTTGCCAGTCCCTCCTGGCAGTGTCCAAAGGCACAGACCTGGGAGAAGTGAACTAAAGGGCAGGAATACTTCTTGTTTCCCCTGCGTTCTCTCATTCTCCAGCCATTTGCAGATTGGGGGTTTTCTGAGCAGTTTCTCCATTGTTTATCAATCCACCATGGATTTCTCTCCTGTTAATCCATCTCCTGCTCCCATCCCCCCCATAAACATCTTGTATTCAGCTCATCCCTTTTTCTTTATTTTGAACCAGTCTGTTAATTTATTTAGTTTTCTTTTCCCAGCTTGTGTGGGAAAGGCTGAGCCAGTCTGTCCTTATTCCCCCACTACACCAGGACATGTTTTTATGGGCCTTTATTGGATCCTTTTAGTTGTTTCTTCCCAAAAGTCTTGTTTGCTTGTTCCTTACACGGAAGCTGTTCTTGAAGTGGATTGTAATTAAGGTTATTTTGGGGATTTGTAAATTAGAAGGGACTTTGATGTGAAGATAGGCCTGCATTCACTGAGCTGGAAATGAAAGCAGTTGGATAAATGGGAATTGATGTATAAAGGCAGCCACAGAATTTGTGTCCTTACAAGACAGAGAAATGGAAAAGCATTAACTCTCTGTATTTTTTTTTAACTTGATCAGAAAAAAGGTAACTTTTTAGTGCCAGGATGTGCCTGGATCCTGTGAGTTGAATGTTCTCACCGTGCCTTGGTGAACGTGAGAGGGGCTGAGTTGATCTCATCAATTATTTTTGCTGTTCTCAGATCTTGTCTGGTTTTTCCCCAAGTGAGCTGAGGTGATCTGTATTCCATGAACAAATGGTATAAGATTTGAAATTATCTTAAAATCTGTGCCCTTTGTGACCTCTGGCTGCTCCTCAGCCCACAGCTCTGCCCTGCTGTGAGGCTGCACAGGGAACCAGGCCAAGCTGAGGAAATGTCAGGGCTTGCTGTCTTTAATTTGTCACTTCCTCCTTCCCCTTGTTATGGGATAAAGTTAGGAAATTCCTAAAATACATGTTCTCCTGCTGTTTCTCCCCAGGATCCTACTGCCTTGTGCAGTGCACAAACTTCAGAGCACTACTTGATTGAGCAAATACCCAATATTTGATATTTTTTTCCTTATTCAGGGGGTAGTACCATGATTTATTTATCATGGTCAGTTCAAATCCATATTTATTCCTGTTTTGGTATTCAGCTCTATGGAACCTGAATCATTCATAACCACTAATGAATGTATTTTTGCACTCTGCTGAAATGAAGTGGTATTGAATCCATTTAAAAAATTGACTGGGACACAGAAAAATTAAGATGAAATGTATCCAGCTGTTTTAGTGCCCCATGTGAGACACTCAAACATCAATTTTTCAGGGTATGCATCTCCCAATCTGTCCCTTTGGAGCTGTGACTGGTTTGTGCCCTGGAGAGGACGAGTGGCTCTGTCCAGCCCTGACCCCGATCATGGGGCCCAGGGGCCACAGTCACCCCTCAGAAATGGGATTTGCTTCCTAAACATCCACCCAATCCCACCAGAGGGGCAGAGATGGGAAAGCATCTGATTGTGCAGGGCTCTGTTCAGTCCAGGACCATTCATTCCCTTTTCCAGTCCCTTCTCCTCTCTCCAGGCACCTCCCTTCTCTTGAGCATCTTTGACAAAAGGAACAATTTAAGGATAAAGTTTGATTTTTTAAAACTTTTTTATCTTCACCGATCGAAATTATCTGAACATTTATAAACTTAGGATTTGAGGTATTGAAGAATGCAATTCAAGGAGGAAAATAGTGGGGGAAAACTTGCCATATTCCTAATTTGGCAAGTTATAAACCCCTTAGCAAGGTATTTGGGTGTCATTCACTGTAGATGGAGACCTCAGCTATACCTACACTATATAGATAGATAGATACAATATATATGTATCTGCATATACACTATATATATCTTTAGATACAATATATATAGGTGTATATATAACAGGAAGTTGTGTGGTTTTGCTTGTTCTTCTAAAACTAAAAGTACTGTGCCATTTGGTCACCTTAAAAGTGAACAACTTGTCTGCATTCCTACTTATCTTCTCTCTGAAAGGAACTCTAGAAGGGGGAATATCACACAAGGTTTTAAATCAAATATCAGTTTATTTTGTCCTGGCCTTGCTGTGTTGGTGTTCATCTATCTATCTATCTATCTATCTGTCTATCTATCTATCTATCTATCTATCTATCTATCTATCTATCTGTCTATCTGTCTATCTATCTGTCTATCTATCTATCTGTCTATCTATCATCTAATCTATCTAACTATCTATCATCTAATCTATCTATCTAACTATCTATCATCTAATCTATCTATCTGTCTATCATCTAATCTATCTATCTAACTATCTGTCTATCATCTAATCTATCTAACTATCTGTCTATCATCTAATCTATCTATCTATCATCTTATCTATCTATCATCTAATCTATCATCTATCTATCATCTAATCTATCTATCTATCTATCTATCTCCACAATAAATATCCTTAAGTCCTGAAGTAACAGTGATCAAAACAGTGCTGCAGATCCTTTCATTAAGCAGTCTCAGGAGAGGTGGAGGGTCCCTGTTGGTGTTTTATTTGGGAAGGGACAGGAGGGATCTGAGCAGACACTTCTCCTGCAGCTTCGCTCACCAGTGACTGGAATTGAGGGTTTCGGCTGGAAATAGCTGGAAATTGGAAACAAGACCTTAAAGGCTCCAGGCCTGTGTCATGCATGGGGCTGTCTGCTGCTTCTTGTGCTTTGTGTGGAAAATGAGGGCTTTGGAATTCAATAAAAATTTCATTGCCTTTGGCACTGCTGTAAGAAGTTTAAATTTTGATGAGCGTTCTTGTTATTCAGATGTTTCCATGGTACTTGGAGGAGGTTCAGGGTCAAACA
The DNA here is from genome assembly GCF_003945725.1 of Corapipo altera. Lineage (NCBI taxonomy): Eukaryota > Metazoa > Chordata > Aves > Passeriformes > Pipridae > Corapipo > Corapipo altera. The sequence continues at coordinate 1,234,941 of NW_020884925.1, forward strand.
GGCATGATTTCTCCTAGAAGGTCTGGGGAAGGAGAGCTTAGTAAAACAGAGAAATAATGAATGTAACAGTTTTACATTATTGATGCCCAGATTAAGGTTTTTACTTCTAAAAATCATCCTCGAAGTTGCTCAGAAAGTCTGCTTTGAATGATAATCAGTAATACCCTCTGATAAGCACTGAGTGAGCTCTGGTTTAGTTTATTACAGTTGACAAGCTTTTACATATGATCTGGTTGTCTCATTTTAATATAAAAATGTATTTTGTCATCTCTTCTTTGTCATGAGTTCCTCCTTAATTGGGAAGTTCATGTGATACCAGCACATTAATCCCAGACTGTGCCTTCAGAAGTTTGCAGAGGATGTCCTTAGACGAAGGGTGGGCACAATCTTAACAAAAAGGAAATAAATCTTTGGTATCTAAAATAAAAACTGGTCACAGAGGGGCTTTACTAGAAGCGCTGGAGGGGAGGTGACAGTGCATAGGGTATTGAGGCAAAAACTCTCACACAGATGGAAACAAATTTGCAAATTTGTACCTCATTGGTCTGCAGGTGGTGTAAGTTTTCGCTTACCCTTCACCTATTGTGTGGAAAACCATGACAGGCTAGGTTGGAATAGAGGAAACACTCACTGGTGGGTCCAAATACTCTGAAGTCCCAAAATCACAGAATGGTTGGGGTTGGAAGGGCCCTCTGGAGATCATCCAGTCCAACCAGGGTCACCTGGAGCAGGTGACAGAGGAGCACATCCAGCTGGGCTTGGAATGTTTCCGTAGAGGGAGACTCCATGATCTCCCTGGGCAGCTGTTCCAGTGCTCTGCCACCTCCATGGGAAGCAGTTCTTCCTCATGTTGAGGTGAAACTTGTGTTTCACTTTGTGGCCGTTGCTCCCTGTCGTGTCACTGGGCACCACTGAAAATCTTGGGAAAGCAGCTTTGCATTGATCCTTGGCCAGAGTTCAGTGCTTGATCCATGCAGGGAATAGCAGAGGAAGCTCTGGCACATCCTCTCCCCTGGCTCAGGCTGCATGGGGCACTGCCATCACCCCCTGATCCCTGGGGTGCTGTGGGTCAGAGTGCAGGGGCTGCACAGCACCCGCCCCATGTCCCTCACCCTGGGACACGTTGGAATGACAACTGCAGGAGGCTGTGCTGGTTCTGCACCTGCTCCTGCACCCTCTGGAGCTCCAGATGCAGATCTCCCACGGGGACAGTCCTTCCAGGCCCAGGGCAGTTTGCAGAGCACAGCAGAACAGGAAAAGCAGATAGGAATTTTACATTCCAGGCTTTGGCACTGCTGGGAGTGTCTCCCCACAGCTGGGGTGTCTGAGGGCAGTTTTAACTCCCACGTGAGGGAGAATCATTTCATTTGCACTTTCCTGCACATCCTCAACTGGGACACACCCTGGGTGTGGGGCTGAGCCTGGGAAGGGTCTGTGTGGGAGCAGAGTACCCAGAGAAGGTCTGTGAAGAACCCAAAACTGCTCAGAGGGAGAACTGAGCTTCCCCAAGTTCTGCTGTCCCCCCTCCCCAGGTGTTGGGGTTGGTTGGGTGTATTTACACGAGCACAGAGGAGTCCCAGCCACAGCCTCCCTGTCTCACTGCTGAGAAATGGAGCTCAGCAGCATCATCTTGGTGAGTCTTCATCCCTCCCCATGCCCTGAGCAACCTCTGCCCAGCTGCCAAACTCGCACATGTAGTGCTTTGTAGTGACAGAGAATCCAGACTCAAATTTGAAATTTATTAGGGCTGTTAGAGTAATTATTTGGTATCAGGGCTGTAAACTTGTTGCCATTCCAGGGTGGTGACAGCGATCATCCCCATCAGCATTTGGTCTTATAAAGGGTGATCTCTGTAACATTGAGGGAGTTTGCTAAAAATTTACCAAAAGAAAAGGCACAGCCAAGAAGGTTAAAAACCCAGCACATGTTCACAGTGAATGTCCAACACCAGTTTAAAGTTATATTAGAAAGAGAAAAAACCTCACCTCCAGAACCTCACCAGAAATCTCCTAATGACAAGGAAATTATCATTCTCATGTTTATTTACAAGTAAATTAATACAAAGCTTCCAGTCACTTGCTAATAACATACAAATCTTGTGATAGTTTTTCCCAAGTCTGTCGGAGCTGGAAACCTTCCAGGCACAGCACAGGGTCAGAGATGATGGAGTGTAAAGAGAAAGGGGTGAGAAGATGGCCTGGAGCAGAAAAGTGAATTCTTGCTGTCTGTGTTCTCTGCAAAATTGGAAACTTTTGTCCTAAATTATATTTTATTTCTTCAAATAGAGGGAGCTGGAGGGAGGTCCTACCTGAAAGTGCAGAGCTAGTGAAATAATTCAGAACAAATCCCTGAAGTGAACAGTGAGTGATCAGCAGGAGCAGATGGTGTTCACTCCACATTTCTCAGCGAGATGAAGTGTGAAATCCTGAGTTCCCAAGTGTGCTGTGTAACCTACCACTTAAATTAGCACAGTGGAAAAATCAGACGGAAGATACTTGGTCAGTGTTTTTTAGAGATCTTTTAGGGGAGATCAGAGAAACTGTGGATGAGTAAATCCCATATCTGGACTAGTTAAATTGACAAGTATTGTAACAAAATGGTGCTAGATGTTTGAATCCATTTATGTGTGTTTTGTGTGGAAAAGTCACACTTTGCTACTGAGAACCTTTTGTGAAGGATGTTGTTGCCCTTCCTTTCCCAGAACCCCTCTGACAGTGCCCCTCATTTGGAGCCTGGAACGACGGTGCTGGGAGACAGAGGGAATGTCCTCCTGCAATAAAAGGGAATGAATTCACTGTTTAATAGAAAATCAGAGTGGGAATAAGGTGTTGGTTCCAGCAGTGGAGCTGGATCCCCACTGAGTCTGTCCAGTGTTTCTATAAGTGGTCTGGAAAAGGAGATTTTGGGTGACAGACTTTGCTGTCCTGACTGCATTGGGGTTGTGAGAGCAAATGCTGCCTGTGAAGAGCTTCAGAAACATAAAGAATTAAATGACAGGTGGAGTTCAGTGTCCTGCACAGTGGCTTGCACAGGTAAATACAGACTGGTTTGGGTTGGAGGGACCTTAAAGCCCATCTCGTTCCACCCCTGCTGTGGGCAGGGACACCTTCCACTGCACCAGGTTGCTCAGGGCCGTGTGAAACTGGTTCTGCTCTGTAAAATCCTAAGTGCTCTGGAGGAGGGCAGTAGGAAATGAGTGCTCTCTTCTCTTCATTGGCAACCACCAAGAGACATCACGCAGTGGTTTGACTCCAAAACACGCAAAATTTGGTAAATTTTCTGAGGGAACATCACATGGAGCTTTAGGGCTGCTGAAGGCTCACCTGGATCCAAAAAGCAGCTTTTTTAAAGGCAAAATCTAACCAGGATGAGGAAACAAAAAGGTATCTCCTCTTTCTTAGGAAATCCCTCCTCCAGGGATTGCTGAATGCTGGGAGAATATCTGGAGATACATTGCTTTTATGCTTTGCTTCTGTTCTCTCTGTGTGTCCTTCCCTGTGGATGGGCAGCCTCTGTTCCCTGGATATCTGGGTGTGGTTTTGGGGGAGCAAGGCGTGGCAGGGGCCCCTTGGAAAGGTGGATTCTCCCAACACTTCACACTGTTGCTGAGCAGGGCTGACAGCAGTGGACAGCATTTACACTTGGTTTTGTGTAGACAGGATTAGGGGGGTGTGGATGATGCTGCAATCCTGCCAGAGGTTTGGAACCGGCATGGAATTAGTGTCTGAACTGGGCTGCAAGTGCTGAGGCAAGTAAAAACCATAAAATACTGCTCAGGCACAGGGTGCTCGGAGAACTCACCGTGTGTTCCTGCACCTGGAGAACTTCCCAGACAATTCCACTGTGGGAGTGTGCACGTGGCCTCTCCTGGTCTGCAGTCCAAAGCTCCCAGCCTGTAGTGAGAGCTCTGCTGGACTTGGAGTCTCCTGCATGTGTACAAGTTGCTTTAAGGGACAATTTTATTTTACTAAAGCTCATACTGCGAAGAAAAACCCGTTTTCATCCCAGACTGGAAGAGGAGCAATTAATTGCTTGGAATATTAGTTAGGACAGGGCAAGGATGGAGATGTTAGTCCTGTGTAGGAGCTCTTCCTGTGCAAGAATGATACGTAAATACATGCATATATACACCCAGTATTTCTCTCTGTGTAGCAGTGGGTACTTCTGTGTTAAGCTCCTGGTTGAGGTATCCAGTTCCATGGCTGTGTAATCCTGCCTTTGCTCAAGTGCCCGAATCCAGCTGTTCCATTTTTCCTTTGGAGCCAATTTTCTGAGTCATTGATCATTTTCATTGCTCTCTTGTAAATCAGAGTTCATGTTTGCCTTGAGATGTGGTGCTCCAGGAACGCGCTCGGCCGGGGCCTCGGTGTGTGTTGGATGGAGGAGGTTTGGGAGCTGCTCTTGGGCTCCAGTATGACCAGTTCTTTCATACCAGTATGACACTGGGAGCCTTGGCCATGGTCATATTTCTGATCAAGTCCTTGCTTTCCAGGCCTTTTTCTGCTAAGTTTATTGCTATTACTTCCTATTCCATAAATTTACAATTTATTGTTTCTCCTGTTAAATGTGCATTTATTGAATTATATGCTTTTTATTCTACTTCCTAATTGATCAGTATAATTTTATTTTATTATTGTTCTGTACTATTAATCATCATCCTCTTCCTTGGTTGTCCTGTCATTGAATATTGAGGGGTTTTCTAACTTTCTACCTCTGAAATGTTTATTTAGGGGCAGCCTCTGAAGCAGAGTTCATATTTGGCAATATCTGAATGGAAGCTTTTCACTGTAAATGTGAAATATTTGTTCTCACATGAACTCACCCCTGCCCTTCTCCCACCCCTGAATCCGGCTCTCCATGGAGTTGGCATTTCAGCACCAAGCAGTCCATGGGAGCAAAACATGGACCATTAAATGCTCATTTTGGGCCGTTTCAGCTGATGAGCAGAGGTTAACGAGGTCATTAGAGAACATAAAAACCCTCCCCCTTTCTCTGCTCCATCTGGCAAAGGAGCGGGAAGGAATTCCCACTGGGAGGATGCCACAGGCACAGAACCGGTTATAAAATATATATTTTCTAAAATATATATTAAAAAACAACCATTTACTTAATTACATAATTTCACTGCCACAGAAACTTCCTGTTCATCAGCTGCAGCTTTGGGTTTGGTGCGAAGAAAATCGCTGTGCATGGAGGAGTTTACATTTTTATAACCTTTTTGTGTCTCGGTACGCTGCTTTTTTATATTAATTTGACACTTCTGCATTTTGTGGGGACTTTGAAAGATTCCTTTTTGTCAGCTTTTGTTTGCTATGCAAGTGTTGCAGCTGCATATTAAGTGTGTTTTAAGGATGTGACAGCCCTGCTCGGAGGTTGGGAAGACTTTTGACTTGCCTACAACACAGTTTTAGGGTTTAAATCCCTATTTTTTTTCAGAGTACTTGTCCATATACTTTTGCTGTTTTTTAAGGAAGAACATTATGACTCCTCATTTCCATTTAAAGTGTAAAGTCCTTTTTTTTTTCAGGATCACTTGAAGGAAAACCAACTAATTTGTACAATTAACTCATAGAATTAAAACATAGTCAAAAGTTCTACAGTCAAACATCAATCCCTGCATTTTCTCTGTGTTTGGGGGGGAATGGCAGGAGGGGATGGATTGACAGAGGGATGGTCACACTGCAGTTCCATCCTTCCTGGAAACAAACTTACCCTTGTGAAAATGAAGTTTATAAGGATTCTAATAGGATTTGTAGCATATCCTAATGGAACAGCTTGTTCTCCCTGAAGGAGGAAATAAATTCCTCTGGGCTTACCATTTTAGGCTGATCTGAAATGGGTTTTATGGTAAAATGTCCAGTTTAAATACCATTGGTAATTCAAATTGTTAACTGAAATACAAGATAGGGATTCTGCCCCCAGCATCCATAGAAATGTGGTTATACATGGAAGTCATTTCACCAGGAATGCTTCAGTTGTGATTGTTTGAGATACACTATGGAAATTTATCCAGTCTGCTCAGTTTATCTGTTTTTTGGGGTCTGTGAAAACTTTTGGAATTAGAAAACGCTTTTGTATTTGATGACTGACGATGTATTTGTCGTGGACAAAAGTGTAGAGGGAAGGGGATGAGGAGAAGTGACGGGAACTATGATTTAATTGTGTGACTTTGGAAAACACACTCCTAATTTTCAGGGATTGATGGCATTTGTAGGTGGCCGAGGAAGCAGAAATGGCTCCTTTAGTCTTGTCCTGGACAATTTTTATTTGGAAATTCAGTTGTTGCCTTTCAGCTTTGGCTGCCTCAGGCTGTTACAGGAGTTCTGACACTGCTTCAGAGTGCAGGGGAATAGTCCTGGAAGTGTCTCCATCCCTGGAAGTGTCCAAGGCCAGGTTGGATGGGGCTTGGAGCAACCTGGTCCAGTGGAAGGTGTCCCTGCCCATGGCAGGGATTGGAACTTGATCACCTTTAATTTCCCTCCCAATCCAAACCATTCTGTGATTCTGTGACTGTTAAAGTGTTTGGACCCACTAGTAGGTTGTATTTATTTTGGGTTTGTCTGATGCTGTGCTTGAGCCAACAGCTTATTTATTATTATTTATTAGTGCTTTTTAGAGAGAGAATAAGTTTTTTTTAAAGTATATTTGCAACCCCTGTTTCTGTAGTGTCCAGATGAGACCATTCCTGTGCTCCTCGTGCACAACAGAGTGTTTGAAATCCGTGAGGAACTGAGACACTGGGGCAGCTCCTGTGCTGGGAGCAGAGCTGGACAGTAATGCCTAGTTCTGGTTTGGGTGAAGTTTTTTAAGAAATTGCTGTAGACTTTTAGATGTTTCTCCCATCACGGTGGTCTGAGCAGCCCAGCTCTGCCTCTGCAGGGTTTGATTTGGGGCTCAAGTCTGATACCAGGAGTCGCTGCTTTGGGGTTTTCCTTCTGGGGAACAGCAGGGAGGGGATTTGACTTTTGGGAAAGGTTCATGTGCATTAAATGAGTTCTGATCTAGAACAGCAGCGTTCTGATTCGGTTGCTGTAGGAACAGGTTCATTGTTTTGTAACTAAGGAGGGTGAAAGTTGTGAGTAGTTAATGAGGAAGAACTTGAGTTCTTCTTTTCTGTGTGTAGTTACAGCTCAACTTGAAGTGTCAGATTTGGGGTTGGGAAACCACAGACCTGGGTTCTTCCCTCAGGGGTTGTGGGACTGGGAGGGAAGCTCCTCCTCTGGAGATGGGGAGGAGGAATGTCCTGAATTTCTGTCTCATCCGCAGCAGCACCAAAAGCTGAACTGAAAGGAGATTATTTCAAGTGCCCCCTGAAAGGCTCAGAATTTCTCCCTCAATGAGAGAGAACAGGCAAGAGCTGCTGAGCACTGGAATCCATCTCCATTTCCTTCTGATCACCTGTACACATGGAACGGGATCCACGTCCAGCATCCAATCCTGCCTGTTCCCACGTCACTTTGGGTGCAATTCCTGTTGCACATGTGTAGTCCCTCAGCCCTTCCCTTCATTTTAGACCAGTTGGCTTAAAAAAACATTTTATTTTTTGAATATTTCACCTTTATTGGGATGTAGCTTAGAAGTTTGAATCAACTGCTGATGTAGTTTGGGTTTTGAGTATTTTTTTTCCCTTTCTTCTTTTGATCACTGTTGTGATTAAAATACTTTTTCTCTTTGCTCTCCAAAAGAGTGGCAGATACTCCTGGTAGGGGCTCTCTAGGGGTGTGTGAAGTTCTGTGCCAGCATCTTGCCATTCCAGTAGTTGTTTGCTAACGTGGAGAGGGGGCTGAGCTGCCAAGTCGTCTTTGAAGTTTAATTGTTTAATAACAGAACACATGATCTTCCCTTGCAAACCTTATTTTATATGGTAATTGGCTCGTTTGCTCTCTGGTTATCAATTTAACTTCTCTACCACAAACATCTGTACTGGCATTGTGTTAATGCTAAACACTGACACAGCTAAACTATGGAAGTGTGTTTGAAAAACATTTATTAATTCATTAACTGGGAAGTAATTGATAAAATGAGCACTTCTATGTTATTATCCCTTTGTAAGCAGCTTGGCATTTGCTCCATAAACCAGAAAAGCAAAGGCACTTTGAAAAAATAATGTGTTTCAAATTCTTAATCTCCTAAATCTAAACTAATTGAGAGCAGGTAATAGGATATCCAGTTAACTTTCATTTTTTGTGGCAAAAAATGTGAATCTTATGATTCAATATTAGTGCCCCTTTCTGGATGATGTCCCAGACTGAAGCCATACCAGTTGCCAGAGATATTTGAGTACTTTCCAAATGTCTTCATTACAAGTTAAACATTAGTGGAGAAAACAGAAATCACCCCAGAACTTTACTGGGTTCAGTTTTGGATTTCAGTTCTTCCCTGTGAGGGTGGGGAGGCCCTGGCCCAGGTTGCCCAGAGAAGCTGTGGCTGCCCCATCCCTGCAAGTGTCCAAGGCCAGGTTGGATGGGGCTTGGAGCAGCCTGGGCTAGTGGAAGGTGTCCCTGCCCATGGCAGGGGGTGGGATGGGCTGGGCTTTAAGGTCTCTCCCAGCTCAAACCATTTTGGGATTCCCATGATGAGTTTTCTAGACAAGTTTCGTGTTTTGACAGTGAATGTTGCTGGCTTGTGTCCCTCAGGGTTCCTGTGACAAGTTTAATACGTGGCCAAGGAATTAAGATCCACCTGTAACGAATTTTATGAAAATAGAAGCATTTGTACATTGGGGGGAAAATGAACTTTTCCAATATTTATATTCCCTTCTTTCAGCTCTGCCAGCATTGCAGGAATCGATATGTGTGTGTGTGTGTGTCTGAATACATGTGGAGACAGAGATGGAAAGGAAATGAGAACATAAACTATTGATCAAGCAGGCTGGAACAAAATGACTCATTAGTTAAAACCGGCTAACGATGAGCGAGCAATGATCTGTCTGGGGCTGGCAGCAGGATGATGCATCTGGGAAGGGCACAGGCAGCAGGATGGATCGGGGCAGAGATTTGCTGTAGTGCTGACACCCTATTTATGCCATTTTTCAAGCCACTGGTGAGACACATCTGAAATTACATGTAAATGATTGAAACTCCGTGGGCTGGGAGATGAATGCAGAGGGTTCTGAGGAAACACAACTTGTTGAGCCGGGCAAAATAAAGGGATATGGGAAGGGAGGGAGGAATGGTACAGCTTGCAATAAATAAAAATGCTGAGGATAAGTGCCAGGGAGGAATAAAAAAAAATAAAAAATAATTCTCATAGGGAATAAATAATAGCAGTTTTGTGACAAATAAACTCAGAAGAGAGTTTCAGTGTCGGAGTTGTATACAGGGATAACCATCGGAGAGTAAGCACAGAAATACCTGAATTAAGGTGGGATTGATGGAGTGTTTGGTGCTTTTGGGGGAAGTTGATGTGAAGTGCATGTCTGAAGTCACAGGCAGCTGGGCTCAACCCCAGATTTTTGCTCCTGTGAGAGAGTTTGAGCAGCTTTGTGTAGATTTACACTCTTATCTGACAGTTAAACCACCTTCTTTCTAAAAATAAATATTTCTGTTTATTAATGTTCTCCTAATTAATTTATAATCCAAAACTGAGGGATTTTTGGGGAGCTGGTCATCTCCATCTCTTTGTTTACAAGATATTAAATCCATTTACAGACCTTTGCCATCACTTCACAGGAAGAAGTAAAACAAGGATTCCGTATCCCAGCACGAAATAAATCCCCTTGACAGGCCAAGTGTGTAAACTGTTTGTCTAAACTCCGTGGCCCTTCCATATTGACTTTCTTTGCTAAATATTAAAGGGCAAAAGGCTGCTTTGGGCTTTCCTGGAACTCCAGCCATCAGAGCTGCCAGCACAAGGAAGCAAATGCCCTTGTGTCAGGAAGTGTAGTGAAAACAAACAAATAGGTGGGCATTCCTCGTAGCAGGTGATGCTCACACAGTAAGGGCCTGCTGAGTGAAGGAGTGGAGAGGCCTCACATGCAGCTGGAGGGTTCCTGGAGGCACATGTGTGTTCACAGACAGCCTTTGTCATGTCTCTGCAATGGTCACCTGGGGCTCGTGTTGCCAAACAGTTCTGTGTCTTTGAGTTTTTATGGATTTTAAATGTCTTGAATTTAATTAATCTCATTCTGAGGACTTAAGGACACGTTAAAGGCAGCCAAGGCCCAGAGGCACCACCTTTGGTGCAGGTTGTTAGTGAAGGACCTGTCTGTTCTGCTGTTACCAGATACACAGCTTCACTTGTAGATGTCTGTGAGGTGCTGTCAGTGTGTCCAGAGGCACAGGGATGCACCTGTACATGGAGTCTCCTTGGCTTACACACACCAGAGAAGAAGCTCTTTGGATCAGTGCAGCACCAGCTGCACTAATTGATAACCTGAATTTCTTCACAGGAACACAAGGCAGTGGTGCCCCTGGAAAGTTTCATCTTAAGTTTTGTGTCCATTCATGTTTAAAAGTCTTTTTTAATATAATGTTAGCTTTTTTTTCCTGTTGACTTAAGTACTGAGAACAGAGAACTCCCTGAGGTTTAACTTTACACTTTATGCATCTTGGTTCAATTTCTTCTTTCTTGTATTCTCAAAGAGGCCATTCCAAATTCAGACCATTGGCTGGATCACAGGATGGTTTGGGTTGGAAGGGACCTCAAAGCTCACCTCATTCCAACCCTCTGCCATGGGCAGGGCCACCTTCCACCAGACCAGGTTGCTCCAAGCCCCGTCCAACTTGACCCAAATGCAATTGTGAAAGAACTCAGAGTTTGTATCAGCGTCTGTCAAACCCTGAGCTACAAATCTTTGCTGCTGCTGGAGTCCCCACAGCCACCCCTGTGTGCCAGACTGTGTGTGAGGTGTGTTTTTCTGGGTGCTGACACCATCCTCTGTCCATCTTGCCCTTTCCCTGCAGTTCCCCCCGAGTTCCTGAAGCGACCTGCCAACATCTACGCTCACGAGTCCATGGACATCGTGTTCGAGTGTGAGGTGACCGGGAAACCCACCCCCACCGTGAAGTGGGTCAAGAATGGAGATGTGGTGATCCCCAGTGACTACTTCAAAATTGTTGTAAGTAAATTGTCCATCTTGACCTGATAGTTCTCCTGCATCTGTTCATGGAAACTGGGTTCTTTTATAGGAACTGCTTCTTGCTTTTGCCCTTTTGATGTTTAGGGCCTGGAAGAGAAATGGTTTGTTGAAACCTTTAATGCATGTTGCTTATGTTGTATGAGTTGATGTCTTTATAGCTTAGGTTTTCCACAGGAGACAGACAGAGTGCCATAAGGCACTGTCCCAGTACAGGCTCACCACGACCACTTACTGTGGGTTCTGCGTTGTCTGTGCTCCATAAAAATTACAATTTCAAGCAGGAGGTGAGATACAAATATAACTGAGCTGTGGATCGTGAGTTTTGGCACATGAGTACTTCCAGAGGGAAATTTTAGATGTAGTGCAAGTCATTATTGAGGCCTAGTTGAGAACTTAATGGCTGTATAATTGGGTGTACCTGAGGTTGTGGGGTTGTAACAGGGAGCTCTGCACTTGAGTCAGTGCTTAAAATACCACCAAAATGGCTGGGAAATGTGATGCTTGAAAATGATGCCACCAGTGAGAGCTGCTGCTGCTTTGGATACCCTCTAACTTGAGGATTCAGTGCAAAGGAGGTGAAATCCAAACACCCTGTTCCTGTTGGAAGTTCCTCCTGTCACAGTAAAAGTGCCCAAATGACACCACTGTTTTGGCAATTGCAGCCCTTTTTTTAAGCGTTGTTTTTTCCCCTTTGCTCCTCAGAAAGAACATAACCTGCAAGTTTTGGGTCTGGTGAAGTCTGATGAAGGATTCTACCAGTGCATTGCAGAAAATGATGTTGGGAATGCACAGGCTGGAGCCCAGCTGATAATCCTTGACCTTGGTAAGATAAACTGGGACAGCAGAGAGCCAAAAGATGGGGAGGGACATTCCAAGGGACATTTTCCACATGATGGGTTATATTTGTAACTCAGCTAGAGCAGGATGATTGTCTAAAATCCTGTGAGTGATTCAGCATCATCTTGTGTACACTTAAAGTTACTGAGGGGGAATTAAGGAATTCTGTAGGATTCACCCTGTATTTTGGAAAATATTTGGGGCAATTATAAACCATTAAAATATGGCTGCAGGCTGAGATTTAAAAATAATAACGGAATAGCCGAAATGAAACAACCCCTGAAATCACAAACCTGAAAAGGCAGCACTTATGGAGCCCACCCCAAATCAAGTATTTTACATCAAAGTCAATCCAGTGTTAGAAGCTTTTTTTCTGCTTTGAGTGTAAAAAATATTTGACTTTGTCATTTCTGCAAACTACAGCTGCACATTTGTTGAGTTACAGCTGCAGCTTAAGATAAATATTTATTATTGTGCTCCAGTCAGTGGAGTTACTGCCAGCACTCACCTTGCAGTACCCTGCTTCAGGTTGGGATGGTGAAGGAGAGTAATTAAGATTAAAGAAAAAAAGAAAGATAGTACAAATATCATTTTGAGGGCATCAGCTTGTTTGGCTCTTTCAGGTCACACAATTCTTAAAAATAATTTCTAAGAGCCCAAGGAAGAAAACTGAGAGTGAGAGGAATGAGAGGAAAGACAAGTCAGACAAGAAAATGTTAAACCCATACTTTAGGGGGGCTTTTATGTTGCCTTGGTGGGGGGATGGTTTTAAAATTCTAATTTATTTCTTATTTGGATTGAGAAGATTTAGAAGAAACAGTCTTAGGTGTGGTTGGAGGCTTGAGGGAACTTTGCACTTGGAATTTGAACAGGTGTGAGTCTGCTATCCCTGGGTTTGTGCAGAGAGCAAGCTGTCAGGAGTGTGCCCTAAGGAGAGATTTCCCAGTTATTTTCTAATTGTTTTGTAGAGTAACTGTGCTCTTACAACTCCTTCTGAACTCCTGTTTGGGTCTGGGTGTGTTTCATTGCTGGCCGAAGAGCTGCAGGTACTTCCCACAATTATTTGGGGAATGCAAGGTGCCCTCTCCTGGGTTCAGTAGCTTTAATGCCATGGAGCTTTGGGATTCCAACCTCTGAGCAGGGTTAGGCATCCAGACCCAGCACTGCTCCACTGTCATCAGGTTGCCAGAAAAATTATTAAAAGTGATTTAATTTCTGCTCTGCATTAATCACCTGAGTGGTTTCCAGGTCTGTCAAGCGGAACCATTATTCTGTATTTTCCACGTTTGAAAAATACTGAATAATTAATGGCCTTGGGTTTTGAAACCCTGGCCAGGCTTGTACTTGCACCCAGTTCCCAGCAGTGGTTTATTAATGACTATTACTGTTATTCCTGGAGTTCCTGTGGTCTCTCTCCTCTTCCTTTCCCTCTGCTGCCCTTTGCCCGGTGGTTTCTTCTTCCTGTCCTGCTCTGGCAGCTCGTCCTGCCATCCTGAAGGGCTTTGCCTTATAATGCTGTCCTTTCTCTTTTGCATGCTGCCAAAGGATGTGGATCAGTGGTGGACTCTCATTTTGGGTGTAAAGATACCCCTGAAGTTGTATGGCTCTGCTCCCTGCCCTGCAGTGCCTTAGAAATGCACCCCTGGGTCACTGAGGGGGTTTGGGTGTTGTTCTCCAGCACTGGGAAAACCACATGGGACAACTGTGGAAGTACTTGGAATTGTGCTGTGGAGTGGTTGCATAAAAAGGAGTGCAAGGAGGAATGAATGTGCCGTGTCTCAGCTGTGATACATGAAAACTGGCATTTCCAGTTGGAGAAAATGCAGATATTTTAATACCTTCTCACAGTATATGAACAGTGAAGAAGGAAACTGTTCAGGGAACGAGGGAGAAGGTATCACATGTAGGAGTTCTTTCATGACAGCAACCTTGGTATGAAAATTCAAAACACTAATTTGAGCAAAAACTATTCTGAACATTTCAGTCATTAATTCAGAAAGCTTTTTTAAAATTTATTTCATACCTGGTGATGAGAAATACCAGCTTCGTCAATTTGAAAAGTAATTGCCGTGAAAAACTGTTGACTAAATGTGAAAAAAGTTCTTCTCAGTTAGCAGTGCATCCCTTCCTTTGCTGTTCTGTTTGCTCCTTCCCGACTGGAGCTGGCAAACTCTGCCTATTGACAAACTATTTCTCATTAGCCCTTTTGCTTGTCAAATTGATCTCTAATGAGTTAAATGGAAATGAGAAAGGAGAAGCCCGAGGGAGTTTGGAAAAGCATTTACCTGCTACCAGGAAAGGTTTCCTGTGTTTGGGCAGATTTCTGGCATTCAGGGAGCAGGACTTTGGTGATTTACCTGGTGCCCAGTGTGTGTGTGTTGGGCACAGCCCAGTCTGTGTGTGACTCTCAGCTGCTACAAGATAAATATAATCCTTGTTCAGACATAACTTGCTTTTAGGTTGGGCTTTTTTGGGTTTGGAGTGAGTTCTGAAGAGCTTTTAGTACATACAAAAGTTATTTGTGGAAAATACAGAACAAAGAGTTGACTGGCTAAATTGAAAGGCTTATTGGAGGGGCTTTTCTTTTCAACTTTGGTAATTCTGTTAATAAATTTACACTGTCCTTGGGAATGGACTGGCTGTGCAGAGTCCACAACTCTTGCTTCTTCAGGAATATGTAAAAGAATTGTGGCATTGAGAGGAGAGATTTTTAGGACAAGTCTTTGTAATTGAGAAGGTTTGGAGGGGAGGAGAGGGAGGAGGATTCAGGTCAGTGGTCGGAGTTAAATCCTCTTTATCCCCTGTACTGAACTTCAGGTGTAGAATTCTGCAAGGGAGATAAAAAGCTTTCCAAATATTTTGGGATTTGAAGTTGCATCCCTATTTCTCAGATACTGACCTTCCCCTGGACACTCAGTTCCTTTGGGAATCTCACTGGAGTTGTGGCTCTGCTTTTTAGGGGGAGTTTGAGAGCTCCCTCCAGGAAGGGAAGTTCTCTGCACTTTGTCAGTCTCTGCTCCTCTCTTTGCCTCGTGGAGTGAGAGATGAGTGATTTGATGTCCTGCAGATGCCCCCTTGGAGAACTCAGCGTATCCCAGTGAGAAGGAAGAACTTTCTCAGCACCCTCAAATCTCTCCTTGCCCTTTTTTTTTCTTCCAGTCCTCACTGACCAGCCCAGTTATGGACCAGGTACACCAATGCTCACTCAATTATAGCAAAGCCATTTCTTGTCATGTTACCCCAGCATTACTGTGTGTGGACTGTGAAAACCTCTGTGGTGGAGGTGTTGGGGGTTCCCTGCTGGAGGTGAAGTGCTGGTGACACGAGGGGACATTGAGCCAGGCCCCATAACCCGACCCCATCCAGGGAATCTGGGACTGCTCAGCGCTGCCTTTGGGGACTGCAAAAGAACAGGTGGCAGTAGGGATGGGGAGAGAGGCAGATGGTTCCCTGTCACCCCCATGAAAGGCATTTGACAAGTACTCAGGCACTCAGAAAAAAAAAGGAGTGATGCTTGAATGCTGTGTAAAGAAAATCATAGACTGTAAACAAATATGCCAGTTATGTGGAGAACAATTTCAAAACATCATTTGGAATGCACTGTGTCACCTCTAGAACTCTCAAGTGTGGTTTGTTGTGGGATTTCTCTACTTTTATACTACAGAAGTTGTTTTTTTCCCGTATATTGTGAGGTTTTGAGAGTTTGTACAGGAGTGAGATCTCAAGGAGTGAATCGGATTCGCTGCTGGTGTCCTGTAGGACACCACGTCGGGATTGTTTGTGGTGGAACTACCCATTTCTTTAAACTTAACTTTTTCATGAACAAAGGCTTCTGTCCAAGCAAGGGTATCCTGCATGTGATTTTATCATTCCAGCATGGGAAACTAGGACAAGGAATGAGAAGGTTTTAAGTAGTTACAATGCTGTGAGGCCTTTGGGATCACAGAGACATCTCGGGAGAGCGCCAAGGGTGGATGAAGGTTCTTTAGGAAGGAGGGGGCAGGGAAGTGAGGAAGAAGGTTGACTTCAGTGTACCTTTGGCTTGGAGAGAGTGATGAGCCAGCCTGGAGCTTTTGCACAGGGATCAGGGAATGGAAGGGCAGCGTGGTCGTGTGTGTCTGCTGGAGACCATCGAGGGCAAGGAGTAGGTGAAGCTTTTAACACGACTGCAGGTTGCAGGTCCTGGTTCGTGTGTGGGTTTTTCACTATGGTGTGTGTTGGGGTGGCAGCAGGGGAGGAAGTTTAGGGAGCAGGCTGGAATTCCTTGTTGCAGGCTGTCTGTGTCTGGCTGGGTGGAGGTGGAACTGAGAATTACAGCCTGGAACTTACAGACAGGAGATTTTGGCTTGTTCAGGGATATTTTTGGCAGGTTCCCATGGGAGACTGTGTGAATGGACAAGAAGGAAACTGTTTGCTTCTGAAGGGCAGTCTTCTCAAAGCACAGGAATGGTCTGCTCCAAAGTGCAGGAGTTGGAGCACGTGTGTCCAGGAGACCAGCAGGAATAAAGAAGGAACTCCTAACTGGGCTCAAACACAAAAAGAAAGTACACAGAATTTGAAACTAAAGGCAGAGAAATGAGGAATATTGCCTGGATGTGCAGGATGGAACTGGGAAAGACAAGGGAAGGTTATGGAGCAAATCCCCCTGGAAGACACATTATGGATACATGAAAGAGATGGTGGGGATGGACCCTCTTTGTCTCTGTGTCTGTATTTTTAATGTAACAGCCAAATCAGGACAATTTTGTGGTGTGCATTTCCTGCTGATCTCCTTAGGAGACACATTAATGTCTGGTGCTGGTGGCAGTTGGACATTACAAACCACATTTGATTAAAGTCTGACACCACTTCAGTTGCTCTGTATGGTATTAATTCCTCCACTGAGTTACATTACGTGAATCCTAATTCTGAGGGAGTTTTAAAGACATCATTTATTGACCTAAATTGGTGCTTTTTTTGTGCAATTGAATTCTGTCCAGGCCCGTTGCTGCATGAATAATTTCATTTTCTGTGGGTATTTCTCTGCCAGGGTTTGGCTGTGAACTGTCTCGAGACTCAGAGCACTGACAGGAGGTGGGGAGGGCTGGACTGGGCTGGGCTGGGCTGGG
The DNA here is from genome assembly GCF_003945725.1 of Corapipo altera. NCBI lineage: Eukaryota > Metazoa > Chordata > Aves > Passeriformes > Pipridae > Corapipo > Corapipo altera. The sequence continues at coordinate 1,251,966 of NW_020884925.1, forward strand.
CTGGGCTGGGCTGGGCTGGGCTGAGGGCTTCTCTGACCCTCAGCACGGTGGAGAACATCAGAAGTGTGATCCGAGGGTTCTGGAGCCAGCACATTTCAGCTCAGATTGTGCTGCAAATGTGTCATTTCTGTCCTGCAAGTGGCACTGGACTGTTTGAGGTCACCTCAGGCTGACACAGACTCGGTGATTTGTGGGTCCCATTCCACACATAGGGAATGGGACCTAGGGAATTTCAGTTCCCCTACCTTGACACCAACAAAAGATTCCCAGCTCTAGTTGGATGTCAAATGCAATGTCAAAAGCCTTATATAAATCAAGATATATGAATTACTCTGTGTTTTCCATAATGATAAGTTCCATTATTCCATTGTAGGAGGCAGAGATAAGTTCTTTTTGACAAATTTTGGCTTCTGCTGAAAGAAATCCGAAAGTTGGCACTGTCAGGCTTGTGCTCTGATTTGAAAAACCCAGTTACACTTTTGAGTATTTGCCATATGTAAAAAATTGCATAAATATAACTGATACCCTTGCCTGGTTCAGGCCCCGAGGCTGACACTTCTCGTGGTACTTCAGGACCCATTTTGGATGATTTCACAGATATCAAATGTAACTTCTCAGGCTCCCACTTCTGACAGAGGTGATTTTTAGTGTTTCTTTGAGTCACATATTGTGAATCAAGACATTTAGTGTTGTTGTCAAGGTAATCCAGTAAAAACCTTCTCAGTCTATGGAATTCTATGGAGTTCTTGGAGACTATAGAAGTACTTGACAAATCTGCAGGGTGTTGTGGATGAAATGCCAGAGCAAGATAAAAAGAGTTCATTGAATAACAGAGAAGGACTCTGGGTGTTCCTCCTGCAGACTCTTCTGTTTCTGCACTCAGACAGAAATGTCTTTGTGTTCTTTCTGTCTTGTACAATTTTATGTGTCTTAATGGAAGGAAAATGGAAAGAGGTCCCTGTGGTTTTCAGGAGTGGCTTTCATGAATCTTAGAGTCCACCAGGGAAGAAATGATTTGTAGACTAAAACTGTATAGTGAGGCTGCAAAGCCTTGCAGACAAAAATTCACGTTTTCTGTCGAGAGGTAAAAGCACTCAAAGGAAACAGATCATGGATTTTGAGGGAGCGGGAGATGGTGACGGACCTGGCTTGGGACTGGAAGTTTAAGGTCCCTTCCAACCCACACCATCCTGTGGCAGCAGGTCTGTGCTGAGGGCACCCAGCTCTGCTGGACTGCAAACTGGGGAACTGCGAGAGACCCAGCTGCTCTCACAGGGGGAGAAGATCCAAAAGTAGGAGAATGGAAAATGCAGCGTGAGGGGCATCATAAGAGACAAGGGGAGCAGGGGAGTTACTTCCCTGCACTGTCTGTCACATGCCCACAATATCCACCTGGGTTTTCACTCAGCACACGTAAAGGTTTGTCCCTGAAAAGCTTTAAGAGCAACAAATGTAAAATCCCGACCCTCCCACTGTTTAAGGAGCAGCGGTGGTGCTGGTGCCACAGGAGGTGAAAGCATTCCCAAGTCGCTGCCTCAGTCCCAGTCTTAGGGAATCAAACCAGCCTCAGATGGTGGAGGAACAGCTTGGAAGTCTCATTTGTAGAGTTGTGTTTCAGGAACATAAACAGCATCTGAAATCACAAACTGACTTCAAACAGTCAAACCCAAAGCCAGACTCTGAGAATATTTTGTGCTGGTTGTGTACACTTGGTTGCTAATTTTCTGTAAACACAGCAGTGTGTTCTCCTCTTTAGTGCTGAAAGAGTTTTTTTTCTGGTTTAATTTTGATGTTAATTTACATTACTTAGCTATTATTCCTCAGGGAAAGGCAGCATTTGTGTTTCTCATGGCAGCATGTCTGTTCAAAATGGCCTGGAAGCTATTTGAATTCAGTAAGTTGCATTTCTTGACTCAATCCCTGTTTAATAAATGACCTTTATTTATTCCCTCTTTATGGGCCCTGCTTATATATAGTCTTATTGAGAAACTGAACTGATTAAACCACCCTAGATCTCAAACTTCCTGAATTTTAACTTGATGAATCGAGAAACTAAACAGTTCTCATATCATGCACTCAGTAGCCTATTCATGTTTAAAGCTGGCATGAGCTTTGAATAAATTGCTCTAATTTAGATTAAATTAGTAATAGATTAATGTTTGCCAGTGTGCAGTGAGTTGCAGGAAGGCATAACAGAATTTATAGGAGGCTTTGATTGTGCTTATTAGTTTTCATTTCTTGTTTTATGACTGTATTTACAGTTGACTTGGCAAAGAAATTTGAAAGCTCCTGATGGAATTCACACCGGATCGTGTGCGCCGTGACTTCAATTTAAGTCTGCTTGGCACAAATATGGGTTGTGGTGATGCTACTTATGCAGTTGAGCTTCGAAACACTTGGACTGTCACCTCTGTAATTTTGGTTTTCATGAGGGGAATTAATGGTTAAAAGGTACTTGGGTTTAAATTCTGTGTCATGTTGCAAAGAGGAATAATACGTAAGGAATGTTGGGGGGGGCAGAGCAAGAACCTGGAGGAGCAAAAGGCTTCCAAGTATTATGAGAAACATTCAACACACATTAATCCGTGTTTTCTGTCCTTCACCTGTATTTATTCCATATTTATTGTCCCGTTGTGTGAGTGGAAGGAGGTAGGATGTGTATACACTGTGCAGTGACTGGGAAAGAGGCTGGAAGGTTTTGAGTCCGTTTTATCTCTTCTGGCTAATCCTGAATTCCCAAGGGAGTTCCTCACTCCAGTAAAAATCTCTTTGCCACCAGAAAGGGTAATATCAGCAGATACACTTACCTCAATATCACTGAGCAAATCCACCAGTTCCAGTGATGCTTATGCTCCTATTTCATGTATTCCTGGAGCTTGGCTGGGCAGTGTATTGTCAGGAGGGAGTTCACTGGGAACAAAGCGGTGCCGCTCTGGAAACACGAGTGTGTTCAGTGGGAGCAGCTACAGCTGTTGAGTGATGGTTGATGGCTCCTCTGCCTGCATCTGGTTATAGGGGAAAATGCAAATAATCAGGGGGAAGAGCACTGGCTGCAGGGTTTTGATGCTTCAGTGTATCTCGATGGCTGTTTGCTTTTAGTGGTTTGTGCTTTTTTCGTTTTTAGATGAGTGCAATGGCAGGATTAGCTGTAGCTTGATATCTGTCATGCCTGCCCAAGGCATTTCTTCTGCCTTTATTCCTCATATCAAGGGTTGTGAAGATTGACAGAAATACCCTTAATTTGTAATTGATCCCAGGCTCGTGTTGGAAAAGGAAAATATCAGATTTTGTCAGTCTCGCACCAGCGGAGAGAACAAACGTGTGGATATGGCCTTAATTGGTTGCTTATATTTCAAAGTTGCTAAATTATACAGTAATAGCAGAGACAGCTGAATGCCATTTGGAGAAAGAGGGAGAGGATTGGTTTACAGTTTGGTCACATGTGTAATAAGACTCGTACACTCCAATATGTGAAGCTGGGAGAAGCCTCTCCTGGTGTCAGTTATTTCCCCAGCAGCCTTGACAAGATAACCTGGAAAGGCTCATGGGGTTTATACCATAAGGAAATGGTATAAATCTAACAAAGAAATCTCATTTTTGATAATGTGTGTCTGGTGTTGGAACTGGCTGCAGGATGTCACCGTTCTCGCTGCAATGGAAGAGCCTGTGTGGGCTTTTCCTGGTTGTTTCCCCTCTCCTGTCACCTTCTTCCCCCAAAAAGAAACTAATGGGTCCAAAGTCTTTAAAAGACAAATGGATTTTGTGTGGTTTTCCTGGTGACAGATCATCACTGAAGGCGCTATAGGAAAATACAGGAGAAGGAGGGAAGTCCTACCTAGGTCTGGATCACAGGGGATGGACATTCCCCTTTGGAACATCCCTGTCCTCTCTCCTGCTCTTCTTTAAATCTCATTGTTCAGGTGTTTTGAACAGTGGTCAATGACCACAGTAATCCACATCTAAAGTGTTGCATCTCTTGCTATAAACTCCATCGTGTACATCCAGGGAATAACCTTGAATTCCCATGTGCTGGGATGTGCAGGGCAAATTCCCAACCTCTGTGCTGAGGAAGGCAGCTGTATTTTAATAATGCTGATGGGGTTTGCTCTTCCTGTTAGAATTAGAAATATGGAGAAGCAAAGAACCATTACAGCTTTAAAAATAGAAAGTAAAAAAAAAAAGTTAGTTCGTGAGATTGACTTCTGTGTCATTTATATAAATTCCCAAACATCCTGATACCTCCTCTAGTTCCTGTAAAAACAGTGGGTCTGAGGTGGCCTCTAAATGGGAGCAAGGAGGAGGTACATATGGCTTTTAGCAGAGAAATCCAGTTGGAATGAATTAAAAAATCCAATACCACATCTAATAGTGTTACCCTGTATGTGGTTATAGACCAGAAGAGGAAAGGTGGGTTTGTGGGGACCTTCTCTCCCTTAAAAAAACAATAATTGTGGATAGATAAACCTGAATGGAAGAAAAATAGAGTTCATATAAGAAAAAAGTAGTTAAATGAGTAGTTAATAAGTAGTTAAGTAAGTCTGATAGAGAGCTGGGCAGAAATAAGGACAATTTTGACGTACAAACAGCTTTTTCAACCTCATCTGTTGCACCTTCAGGTTGCCAGAGTTGGTGCTGCCGAGTTGTTCAAGTGTCAGCAGCTCCTGAACTGAGGGAAATCACCTTCCACCTCCAAGTTATTTCTTGGAGAAAACCCCCTGTGTGCTGCTGGCTCAGCCCTGCAGGGGCTCCACCCAGGGAGCTGGGTGTCTGATCCCGAGGGAACTCCAAGGAGCGTTACAGTGACTTAAATGAAGGATTGCAGTTTAAAATCAGGGGTTGTCAGAGTGATCCACGAGGAGCAGGAGTTGTCTGCTGGGTTCATTTATTTCAGTTTAGCCTGTTGCTTTGAAAATACATCCTGCATGGTTGAGTCATGGCCACGGAATCCCGGAATGATTTCGGTTGGAAGGGACCTCAAAGCCCCTCCAGTCCCACCCCTGCCATGGGCAGGGACACCTTCCACTAACCCAGATTGCTCCAAACCCCATCCAGGGTGGCCTTGGAACCTTCCAGGGATGTGCTGATCCTGCTCTGCCAGCACAGCAGTGGTTCAGTCCTAAGCCTGCCTGGTTGGAGGATTATTGGGGATATTTGTAGCATTTCCAGCCCTGGTGGCCCCGTTACTTGGGGTGTGCAAACAGAGAGTGAAAACTGAGCATCCCTGTGGATCCCATGGAAGGAGATGTGGGAAGGCAAGGGACCTGCTCCAGGTGACAGGATGAGGTACTGGCAGAAACCCAGGGAAACTTTAGAATCTTGAAATCTTCAAATATGGAAAATCTTCAAATATGCTGGTGCAAAAACGAGCCCTGTCCAAAAGCACATGGTGTTTTTATTAATAACTGTTCCATAAAGAGCTTTGCTCAAATACAACACGTTTGCTTTTGAAATAAAATCTTTGCTTTCCTGTTATTGTTAAAGTCAAATTACAGCAGGTTGTTTCAGACTCTGCTGTTCTCAAGAGATTTCTTAATTCTGCATACAAGTTCAATTTATGAATATTTACAGTAAGAGGATACCCTGGGCAGAGTTCCTTGGGTGCATTTCCAGGCAGTTTTATAGTTCTATAGGTATGTTTTGTTTTGAGGTTTTGACTCTCCTTTCTCAAGGAGTCATTGTTAAAAAAAATACTGAATTCTTAAAAAATGGAATATTCACCACTGAATTTGAAGATGATATCCCTCGTTTTACAATATGTTGTTATGGTTGGAATTCCTTTCCCATAACAAAATCCAGTTCAAAGCAGTGAGTTTTGAACTCCTGGGGGACAGGTAGAGGTGTGTTTGGCTTATTTCCTTCTTTTTTATAACCTGAATCTTGTGACCAAAATCCATGTGGGGCTTTTTTTCCTTTCCATCCTCCTGGATGTGGTCAGAACCAGGGGGTTCCTGGGCAGGTGGGAGGGAGAGGCTCCCTGGAATGCGTCAGCAAGGCCCATCACACCTCTTTAATGGTTGTTTTATGAGACAGGAAAAAATCAAATTGCTTCCTCTCCACCAAAGCATTTCACGGTGAAATGAGAGCGGGAGGAGGGCTCGTTATCAGGAGGGGTTTTATGACTTCCTTTCAAACACGGGCTCACGGCCGGGACGTGTTTATCACTATATTTATATATCCCAATTTGTTCAGTGCCCAGCAGTGGCTGTTTACTTCGGAAAATAGAACCAAATAAATGCTTAAAAATCATAATCACTGAGTATTAGTTAAACATTCACTTGTTATGTATTTTTAGTGGATTTTTTGCAATAGTGTGCACCGAGTGAAGAGTAAATAACAGCTCTCATTCCCAGTGGTGATGTAAATTAATCTAAGGCAATTAAAAATTAAAAAAAAAGGCATTTTGCCTGCCTGCTTCGGGCAGAACGTGTCGGAATAGGGAAATAAATAAGCAAACATCTTTGATTCGTTTTATGAGGAATATGAGGGATGTGGTTTGGGGGAGAGTCCGTTCCTCAGGGTGGGGGATTGTGTTTGGGTTTTTAAGTCTGTGAGGGACAAAATTGATTCCAAGCGCTGTGTCAGGTTCTTGTCCTCAAGCTTCTTCCTTGAGCGAGGTGAAATGCTTCTGTGGAAGAGGAGTTAGTTTATTCAGGATGGAATAGCAGCAAAAAGTTTGATAGCACAAAAAAGAGGAGGATAATGATGTCCCTCCTTGAAAAGTAGGGACAGGCCAAGGGGGAATGGCTTCCTACTGCCAGAGGGCAGGGTTAGATGGGATATTGGGAAGAAATTCTTGGCTGTGAGGGTGGTGAGGCCCTGGCACATGTTGCCCAGAGAAGCTGTGGCTACCCCATCCCTGCAAGTGTCCAAGGATGGACAGGTTGGACGGGGCTTGGAGCAGCCTGGGATAGTGGAAGGTGTCCCTGCCCATGGCAGGGGGTGGAACTGGATGAGCTTTAAGGTCCCTCCAAGCCAAACCACTCTGGGATTCCATGGTTCTGTGCACAGGGGTCAGGGTTAGATGGATTTTCAGTGGGTCCCAGCCAGTGATGTCCAAACCCCTGCAATACAAACCAGCAGAACTGGGCTTGATTTCTGAGCCCCTGGGTTACACCAGGGTTACACACTGAGCAGTGCTGTGGGTCAGCTCCTCGGGTGTGCTCTGTGTTCCTGCAGGTTGAGTCCTCCAAGCAGTGCCAGGGACAGTGACTCCATGCCGAGCTGTGCTTCCCTGGAGGTGTTTGTTGGTCCAGGCGTTCTCGTGTTTCTCTTTCTGACACGTTTCCTTACGTAGCAAAAACACACACAAAGTTCTCCAGTTTAAATTATTTCATGAAGCATAACTGTGTTTACAAAACACTAAATTTGGGGGGGTTTTATGTCAAGCAGATGTAGATCTGTGTCTTACAGGTAAACAGGGTGCTTGTCATTATGAACTCCAGGAGATTCAGGAAATGTGTTCAGTCTATACAGGAGAAGTTACTTTAATACACTCTCCTTGCCACGTCTGTTTAGTCACTGTTTCAGTTTGCCTGAAAGCACCTCTTAGTGGAAGAACAGGAGTCTGATAGACTTCTTTTAATTAGGTTTTCCAAGGAAAGGAATTAATTCCGTTATTAGAACTGATCTATTGATTATATTGATATCAGCTTCAGCACTGTGGCCATTTGTCCTGTGAGAACTTACTAGGGCCAGGTGATTTGGTTTTCTTTGAATGTGGTGTCCCACAGGGAACAGCTGGGAATGACAAGGTGATGTCCCTTCTGTTGGAAAGTTGTGAATTTGGCATTTAAAGAAGGACTACAATTTGATGCAGGTAAAAACACAGAGGAAAAACAAGAGAGAAAGCAAAATTTTGAAGGTGTATAGTGTGGAGTTACTAATTTTGTTATTTTATAATGTTATATTACATTGCAGCCCAATGCTGCTGTTATTTGTAAATACTAGGAGGGTAAGAAAATCAGTGTTTTTTGAGTCTGACTCTTTGAAGCATCACAGCTGCTTAATCCTGGTCCAAGTTGAATCCTTCTGTTCCTGAGGGGGAGGACTGATCCCATATGTAAGAGCAAGGGCATTAGGGAAAAGAAAGAGTTTGAAAGTCTAGATTACCTTTCTGGAATCAGTTGAATAGTGAATTATGGGAAAAATATTATTTATTGAGTATTTATATGAACACCCCAAGTCAAAATTAAGCATATTGGTGTCTCTGAGGTATTATTTTTCTTACGGAATACAACTGAAATATTAAAGATGTTGAGATTTGAATATCCTAGGTCATGTTTTTTCTAACAGGTTTTTTTGGCAAAATCGTAATTTGCTGGTTTTAGTTGTGGTAGGTCTTCGTTGCTGAAATCAAAGATTTGTTCACATTTAAAAGCTCTAAAATGCACTCTGAAGTCCTTCCAAAGAGGACTTACTTTCCTCCTGCAGTTGTGTGTGTTAACTGATGCCCCAGGTTCCTCAGCAGCTCATTGCCCTTGGCCAGGTTTGCCTCGTTCCCAACTGCTGCATCATCTGCATCCTCAGAGGGTGCAGCTACAGAGTGTTCATTCCCATCAGGACAGACTTCCCACCCATTCCTGCTCCTGCATTGCTCAGATGGTCTTGGATCTTGCTGCCTTTGGAATGGAACTGGACTGGGAGGTGCTCCCAGGTCCCTGTCGGGTGTTCAGGGTAAGAGCTGCTTGAGGATGGGCCTGTGCAGGGCTGAGGGTTGGACTCCAGGGTCCTTGTGGGTCCCTTCCAACTCAGCATATTCTGGGATTCTGTGATGTCGGTGCTGGGCTCCCAGAACACCTGGATCACCCTCTGGTGCCTCTCCTGCTGCCTCAGCCACAGTTCCCAAATCCCTGATGCTCTCCTTGGACAGGGGCTGCAACCAGGGCTTTGCAAACAGTCAAATATGGCCAAGAATAGCAGAAATATGGTCACTAACCAGTTCTCCAAGTGTTTGTGCATCCCAATTCCTGCATTCCAATACCCCTTCCTGAGGTGGGTGGTAGCAGTGCCCTGTGAGGTCCCAGGGGAGCTGGACTGTCCCGGGTCACTCAGATAACAGCAGCACTGCCGGGGCAGATGACAGATAACATCCCTGTTCCTTTGTGTGGTGTGTCCAGGGCCATAATTGGGATGTTATTGCCAAACAGGAGGAAGCCCTGACTGTGCCAATAACGTACCACAGGAAAAAGGAAATCTAAACCGGAGGGGCTGGACAACATGGAAAATATTTCTAATAATTAACTAAAAACCGGGGCATTCCAGTGAGCAGTCTTCAGGTGTGGCACGGTGGACAGAGATCCCATCAGCATCCTGAGGTGATAATGATGGAGCAGCACCCCAGGCACACTCCAGCTGTTTGTTATCCCACCATGGTGAACTACACTGGGAGCACCAGGGGGGCATTTTTCCTGTAAGGTGAAAAGCCAGGACCACACCAGTGCATCCAGCTGATCAACACCTTTGCCTCTTCCACATCACCAGCCCAGTGCTGGTGACATTAAAACTTTATGCCTTTGCCAATGAGGGATTCAATTAGAGAAATTATTGATGGTGTTTATTTCAGAATCACAGAATATTCTGAGTTGGAAGGGACCTACAAGGATCATCGAGTCCAGCTCATAAGTGAATGGCCCTTATGGGGGTCAAACCCACAACTTTGGCCTGCTCTAATCTCATTTATTTGAGTCCAAATCCTTGTGGGTATTTGCACACCATGCAAAATACTTTTGATAAAATAGTTGCAATAGTTGATGTCTGCTCAGAAGGAGCCCTGGAAAGAGTAGCTTGGCAGAGGGGACTTGAGGATTAGTGATTAGAATGTTCTCTTACCTTGGATCCCTGGGATTCCTGCTGGGGTTGTCTTGCCTGGAAGTATGGTGTTAAAAAATTCTTGTTCCCATTTTTCTGCCCCCTCTGGAGGATTGCTCTGCCCTGCAGTGGGAATTGCTCTGCCCTGCAGTGGGGGGATGCAGCCAGTGGAACTCCACTACTCCTGTTTCAGGAGTTCTGACATCGTTCTGGTCCCTGTTACTGCACACCAGGAGATAAATTCCTGTGCAAACCACATGTCACTTGCTGAACATGCTTTTTTTAAAAATGAGATTCATGTGAAACTGTAGGAATAGTTCTGCAAAGAGTATTCCAGAGTTACTTTTTAAAAAGTGCTGAAAGATCCATTAGAAAGAGGAGACTTGTGTCGCACGTTCCTTGTTCCACCGAGCTGGGAAGCTCAGGGTAATAAAGCTGCTCCTTATTGGCGTTTACAGCTAATTGTGTGTAATTACTCATTAACACAGCTCTGCACTGCCGAGCACTCTGCTCACATGGCTGGGTACAAATCAGTTAGTGACGGCACTCCAGGCATTCTGAGCAAGAACAGGGAAAAAAGCAAGGAAACAACCCAGTCTTCTGACTCAGTCCCAGAATTATCAGCCAGCACCAAACTGCCACCAAGCTGGTATTTACCTGCAGCATTTGGGGGAGTTCCCCCTGTCACTGCCCCCCTCCAGGTGGGTTTGCAGGTCCTTTGTGCTGTGTTTGCTTCGCAGTTTCTTTTTCAGCTGTCAGGTTTTTGTGGTCCATGACTGTTCTCCCTGTAACGGTGTCAGAAGGAGCGTTGCTGGGTTTGAGCCTTGCACGAGGGTAAATCTGGCAGCTCTCCCAGACTCATCATCTCGATGCCTGCAGGTTCTTCAGCACTGTGTGCACATCACTTAAGTAAAAGATGGATCCATTTCATTATAGGGGAAGACAAATACACGAGTGTGTGGGATGGCTTTTAGATCAGCAGATGAATTTAAAAAATACTCCACTGTAACCAAATGGAACGATTTTTAAAGATGGCTAAGATGCACATTTTGCACAAAAAACTTGTAATTTGAAGCAGATCACCTGACAATATTGCCAAGATAGGTAAGAGAAAACAAAGTCTGAATGTAAGGTGGCAGATGATGTGGTTGGCATGTCAAGCTCTGAAAAGCCACAGCTGTCCTGAGGAACTGTCTGGTGATGTTCTCTGGGATTTGTTCTTTTTAAGTTCATACAGTAGAAATGCATCTCCTACAGCCTTCTGGAGTCAAAATGAGCAACTGCAGTGGTGCCTTAAGGAATTTGTTGTGCTGGAGTATCTTTCTTATTAAAAAGCAGAGGGGCTTTGTATGTGAAGTATTGGTAACAAATGTGTGAAGCCATCAAATATCCTGCCAGGATGGATCAGGAGATGGTGCTTCAGAGGGCGTTTGGCTGGTGCAGCTGGAAAACACAAGTTTGTTTTTATAACAGAACAGCTTCCCTACAGATTATTCCTCAAACTCTTTCATGGGTTTAAATTATATTATGAATGTAATTAGTTAATAGAAGGATGGGAAATTAAAGCTGTCTGCAGGGGAAATGTAGTCAATTGAAGTATAAAGTGAACAGAAATTTGGAATTTGAAGTGAAGTGGAAGTCAGTCAAGAAGGAAAATGTGGAAAACAATGAGCACCAGGAGGGTTCTGCAGAGTTCCTTGTTCCTCTGTGGAAACAGTGTGCAAGGAGTGATGGCTGGGGCAGGGAGGAGGTCTCCAGTCCAAGGGAATATTAACGTGGGCTGGGACTTAAACACAGGAGGAGCCTGGTTGATGTAACCAGGACCACATCTGTGGTCCCGGATTGGCACTGGAACTGTTGTTCAGGAGCAGGGATGGTTGTTGGAAGATCCCCTGGCCTTCACTCAGGGCTCTACTGAGTGATCTGCACCAGCAAGGGGAACCCTGAGGGAATGGGGCTCTGTCCAAGTCCAGAAGAGCTAAATGTGGTGCATTTCTGCAGGAAATCTAATTATGGAACATAAAAATAGGGGGTTTTAGATAAAAATAGGTTTTGCAATGAATGTGAAATTAATGGTGTCTATTGATCGGGAGGGGCTTCTGGAGAATACTTAATTGGGATCTTTAGCTATTAGAGTGTGGGAAGGATAATTAAGAAGATACCCTTGAGTGTGTCTCTGTGTGATCCGGATTTTAAATACCAGAATCTGCGTGTTCCTGGCTCTGGGCTCTGTCTGAGCTCTGCCCATGGACTGTGGTTACGTGGTGCAGATCTGATAAAACCCAAGGGTTTGTTCTTATGGTGTTTTCAGGAGTTGCCTAAGAAATAGAAGAGGAAAAATGAGAGTCCTGCCAATTCCAGACCTACATGTGAGCTGATGCTTGGTTTGACAAGGGTTTTTTGACAATTTAAACTCAGGTTTTTGTTGATGGAAGACTTATCAGTGTGTCTGCCTGAAGGTTGGGTCATTCAGACAATGTTTTCTCCTTTAGTTGGGTTGTTTGTGAGGTTTTCTCCTTGTGTATCAAGACACAAGTCCACATGTTCTGGTGGAGATGCTGTAGCTCTCAGCAACAGCTCTGCTGGAAAACCAGAGCCATTATAGTTAGTTCCCATAATTAATAAGTGAATAGATGTATTTGGCAGCGTGGATTCCCATGTGGAAAAAGTCATCAGGTGGCTTAAGCTTGATAAATAGTTAAAAATCCATAAAAACTCAGGGTATCCTGAGCTTTGGGGTTTTGTTACTAATTGTGCTGCTTGTAATACTTGGTGGTAATTGGGGTCCAGCTGCTCAGAGTATCAGTGTTAGATTTACTGGATGGATTGCTTTAATAGGATTTGGAGAGCAGCTCTTGGTACGGTGCAGCTTGTGCTGTCAACTCCCAACCTTTTAATGCAATAATCCCTGGGATTTATCCTGGCTTGGAGTAGCAGCACAGGAACACGACGTGACTTAGGCTGAGAAGTTTGGAGAGGGTGGGAATAATCCGAAGCTGGAGCTGTTTATGTTGTTAGTGTTGCTGTAAAGGATGGAAGAGTGTTGTGGGAGGCAGGAAGAGTGTTGGTGGCAGGAAAGCAGCAGGGAAGAGGCTGTGGGTGCAGTGCCCTGGGATTGTCACTGCTCTGGGCAGGGGCAGAACCCACCCACTCCAGAAAGCAGCTACAGATGAAATGACTGCAGGGTTTAATTGCACTGAATGAGTTTGCACTTAAAGCAATTTGGTGTGTCAGTCTGTCATTTTTTTTGTGATTGAGAAGAGTATAAATGAATCCTGCATGTTAATGAGCTAATGTACAAAACTGGGACTGGGTGTATGTTTGAATAATTAATACGAGTTGGGTTTTTGCTGTTCAGGGTATGGTATCACATGTGGTTTACAAAGCAATGACAGTATTGTTTGCTGCTGGTATGTCCTCTCCTGAGGTCGGATTTTATCCCCAGTTTCACCCTTCCCTCCCCCTGCCACTTCATTACAATGGAGATTTGGTCTGCTTGCTCCAAGTGATGTCCTGTAATACCCCATTAGTGGTCAGTAGTTACCTCTGCCTGCATGTCAGCCTTCAGTTTAATGGCCTTTTTTGTGTGTTCATTTTCTTTTGTTTCCCATCGTGGTTTTGTTTATTTCTTTGTGTTTTTTTTTTCCCCTGTTCTCTTTTTTTTTTTAACCGTGGTGATGTTTGCCCTTCATGTTCCCCAATGTTTGCACATGACAAGATGTTGCCATCCCAACATTGCCTCCCACTTCACTGACCAGTGCCACTAATGACCATCTAGCACCAGCCACAGCAGGACCCCTGCCCTCGGCCCCGCGGGACGTCGTGGCCACCCTCGTGTCCACCCGCTTCATCAGGCTCACCTGGAGGCCACCAGTGTCAGACCCTCAGGGGGACAACCTCACCTACTCCATCTTCTACACCAAGGAAGGGATCAACAGGTAAAGACTCTTCTTCACTCTGGTTTTGCTTGGAAACGTTGTAACCCAGCGTGTTCAACCTGCGATGGGAGGGGTTGTGTTCCCCTCCCTCCTGCACCCTGAGTTTTATTGGCTTTGTTGCTGCACGTAGGAATTTTTACAGGCACGGGTTGATTGACTGCAAACAGTTGCTACCTGCTTTTAGCAGCCTGTTAGAAGGTGAGAGCAGCAGAGGCTGTCACAGCTCGTCAGGAGCACTGGCACTGCTGTCAGTGCCACCTCAGCGGGCACAGGAACATCCTCCAGAAGCCACGTGCTGGTGGGAGCGACAGGCACGTGAATTCACTCTGATCCCGGGACAAACGTGTGGTAGGTGTTGGCTAAGTGCCATCGTAGGTGTTGGTTAAATGTTGATTCTCTCCTAATAATCCCTGTAAAAAGAAATTAGATTAATTACTCCCAGTCATAAGCTTTTGACGTATTATCCCAGTGGATAATATCGATCTACCCCTTTCCCTTCCTGACGGGATCTACTGCTCAGCGTTCAAATTGTTGAGATAAGTTGGATTGTTCAATTGTTGTGATAAGTTGGAGGAAGCTGGAGCTAACAATCATTTGGAGCAGTGCTTAATTAATTGCAAATTAGCTTATCAGATTTATTACCCAAGGGAAAGTTATCTGTCTCCTTACTGAGGAGAGCATGGGACTCAAAGTTAACAAAGTCATTGGAAGAGAACGGAAAACACACTGCTGCTAGTGGGGAATTTCTGCTCTTCCTTAATTCTGTGGATAGACATCTAGTCCAGGCTCGTGGCAATTAATTGAGGCAATTAGTAACATTTTCTTTGCCTCCCAGTTGTTGGTTTTTTACTACTTCCTTACTTTGGGAATATCCAGGTTGTTCAAGGCCAGATTGGAGCAACCTGGTCTAGTGGAAGGTGTCTCTGCCCGTGGCAGGGGGTGGAACTGGATGGGCTTTAAGGTCCTTCCACCCCAAACCAGTCTGTGACTGTGATTCTGTTCATTCTTATTGGAGGTATTTTAAGTGAGACAGGAAAAAGGTGGGATCTTGCCAGCCATCCTTGCTTCTTGCCTCCCCTCCTCCATGTTCCTGGTTGTAACTGCTCCACTCACTGGGTTTTTAGGAAGGGATTTGCTGGAGATGACTCAGGGCCTCTCCCTGCCCTGCTTTTGAGGACACAAAATTTGTCCCCTTTCACTACATACCAAATCTATAACAATCCAGAATATATTCCTCTTGGACCAACAGAACTAAGGGTAAGAGTGATCTCATAATTCCTGGTGAATAAATTAGGGAATTACAGGATATTCTGCAGAACCTGCTGCTCCCAGTTCCTGCAGAGCATCCCTTGGGACTCAGGTCAGTGGCACCCACAAAGGTTACACATCCAGACCCTTAAGCTGGTGCTTTATGTGTAAGCAGGTGATTGCACTGACTTTGTGAGATCTTTCTTTGCTTCAGTGCCCTTCTGGATCAGGGTTCAGTGCAGGCTCTGAGGGCCTTTCATTAGCACACACTCACCCCGTTCTCCACTTGCTTTTTGGAAGCTGTTTTTTTCTAATGCCTCATAAAGACAGTTGGTATCACACCTTTCACAAATGAGTATGGAAATACTGTGAGGTCCTGCTTTCAACCTGGATTTAGAGAATGAGAAGAGTAAAATTAAAAAAAAAAAAAAGGAAGAAGAAGACGAAGAAAGGAAGTAAAAGGCTCAGTTTACCGTTTTGATGTTCTGTGGTAGTTTTTGACCAGTTGGTTGGGCCTTGTGGAAATGCTGCTCGTTAGCGAGTACAGAACTAGAGGAGCTGTCACACCCCCCTGGGCAGTCAGAAGTCAAAGAGTTTTGAAGCCAGGCTTGGCTGTGCCACCCTCCTTCCTTCCTCAGCTCTACAAAACCCTGTTTAAATGGTCGCTTTGTAGCCCCTGAATTATAGATGATGGTACATTTGCTGTGGTTTAAGTGCATATGTACCATCTCCTCATGCTGTCACATTTTGCCTCCTCATACCTTTTCCAGTGCCTGCTTTACTGGAACCTTTTAGTAACCCAGGTGTTGTCTCTTCCTCGCTTGTACTTGAGCAGTGATCAAACCAGGTGTTTGATTTATTGACCTCTTAAGTCAGGTTTGTGGAAATGAACAAAGTCCATATGACATGGAGGGGGTTTGTAGGTACTCTGGTATCTCTAAACCGTCTGTGAAGGGCTGTAAAGAGTCACCCTCATGTCCTGAGCTGCAGGAGCATGTCAGTCCCTCCAGTGTACGAGGAGTGTGGGTCTGAGGGACCAACTGCCTCGGCCACCACTGATTTACCTTCCTTTTGTTTTACCTGTTCAGTGGAAGGAGATACAGGAACAGGGTACTCCTCACCTTTGCCCTTTGCACTTATTCGAGGGGGGGATTCTGCCCCCTCAGGTGAGACCCCCCTGCAGAGCTCCCTCCAGCTCTGGGGTCCAACAGCACAAGGACGTGGAGCTGCTGGAACAAGTCCAGAGGAGGCCACAGAGCTGCTCTGAGGGCTGGAGCCCCTCTGCTCTGGAGCCAGACTGGGAGAACTGGGGGTGTTCACCTGGAGAAGAGAAGGCTCCAGGAGACCTTAGAGCCCCTTCCTGGAGGCACAGGACAAGAGGGAATGCCTTTAAGCTGAAAGAGGCTAGATTTAGTTTGGATATTGGGAAGAAATTCTTGGTTCTGAGGGTGGTGAGGCCCTGGCCCAGGTTGTCCAGAGAAACTGTGGCTGCCCCATCCCTGGAAGTGTCCAAGGCCAGGTTGGACGGGGCTTGGAGCAACCTGGGATAGTGGAAGGCATCCCTGCCCATGGCAGGGGGTGAAATGAGATGGGCTTTAAGGTCCCTTCCAACCCAGACCATTCCATGATTCCAAGAGGAGCGTTTCAGAGTGTGGAAATGGCTGTGGAGGTGACGTGTTTCTGCTTCCCTGGCTGCACAAACGTCACCAGCCGGTGCCTTGTCCCACCTTGGCTTGGTGACAACAGAGAGGCTCCTGCTGAGGCAGTGATGTGGGAGGGAAGTGGTGTCTCATGGCTTTACTGTCACACCTCTGGAGGACCCCAAGTAATCTTACACAGTTACAGAGTTATTTCATCCTCATGTTAGGGATTTATTTCACTCTGAAACCAGTTCCCCTGGAAAGGGTGTGAAAATTCAAATGTGCTGCAGGGAGGTTGAATTCTATGAAACTTTAGCCAAGCACTCGGGCAGAAGAACTCCAGACTTCAAGATTTGGACAAAAATAAAAGAAATAAGCAGCATGTTGCTGGTACAAGAGGGTAAATTACACATGTGAGATACTCAAATACTGTTAAATTCACGGTTCACCGTAGTGTGCTTCAAAGGCAGAAAATGGGGTTTAATTGTGTGTAATCACACTGTCAGAACGTCTCTGGAGCTCCCTGCCAGGCTCCACAGCTGACAGGGCTGGCACAGGCAATATCCTCTTTTTAATAATTCCCTGAGCGTTGTTTTTTATGAGGAAGTGCAACTTTAAACTTGGCATTTCCAGACGAACCCGTGTTTGGGGGTTGAACTGATGGCTCTCCCCTGAGGTACTTGATAGCTGCTGTAAACCTTAACTGGAGTTTACAGAGCTCTTTAGCTGGGATTAAACTGGACTCATAGAACAGTCGTAAGGATCCGCAGGGTAATGCAGTTACTCATGGAGCCCATCTCCCTGTACCTGTTATCCCATCAGGTACAGCAGCACTCAGAAAAGGTGCTCCAGGCTCCCCAGGAAAGGGCATAAAGGAGAGATTCATGCAGCACTTAATTAGATTAATCTCACCATATTTTTACCATAATATTGTTAGGGCACATTTCTGGTTATTACTGAAAATTGCAGTACTTTGACATGTCTATTTATTTTTGGTAAATGTTGTCTTTCTAGTAAAATAATTCTGATTTTTTTTTCTTCTAATTTTAAACAATAACCTTGGTTTGCTGATTATCTTTTTTCCCAGACAAAATCAGGGAGCTCACTTACCCTTGAGGCAGAAAATGCAATATTTTGCATGTCAATGGGAGCCGGATGTTATTCCACAGCTGTGGATCCGTTGGCACTTAGTCTGGGCTTTCAGATCCCATCCTTGTAGCTAAGGCTCGTCTTAAAGGAAACTCCATGGGGGAAGGTGCTTTCAGGAAAACGTTTTGCTAGAAGTGGAAAACTTAGTGATGAAAATGAATAAAAATCTGAAATAAATTCAGCTATTGATGCAGAGCCATTTTAGCTCAGCTTTGTGGAGGGGAACATTCTAGAAAATGAGTGTAAATAGATGTTTAGTTACAGTGAGTGCATTGTTTCCCTCTCTGTAGATGCAGTGTAATAATGCAGAAATCAACAGGGATTTCAAAATGTTTTCAGCCAAGTTATGCTAAATCAACTACACCGGTTGATGTAAGAAGAAATAAATTTAAAATGGGGATTTTGGCATCGTATTTCTGTGATAGAAACTGAAGCAGGATGACTGGGAGGTGGGAAGGAGAGACGCTGGAATGATCTTTCCCAGGTTTCTGCATCAGAAATGCTTTAATGGGAGGTGACAACGGGACGAGAGTCATTGTCCCTGCAGAACCAAACAGAGCCTGGCAGGCCAAAGGGGAAGGATTGAATTCCGAGCAGGCTCCTTCCCCCTGATTTTCTCAATGGGGAGTTTCTGATTTCTCCTTTTGTAGCACTGCTGTTCACATTCTCAGGGAGCAGGAGCTTCTTTCCAGGGAAGGATGGACGTGTGGAGCCATTGTTGTTGAAACGCAGCTCCAACGAGTTCAGGTGCCAGCCACCTGTCTTGGAAATAAAGGCTGTCATTAGTTAATGATTAATGCTCTAATCTCCCTCTCCATCCTGATAAGAACTGATGGAGTTTCCTGGGCTACATTCGGGTGAGATGGTGCTTCCGCAGGGGGAAGTGTTGGGCTCCGGGAGCCCGGGGGGTCAGTGGAGGGTCACTGAAGGCCAAGCAATGACCCTTCCAGTTGCTTCCATACACAACATGTGTTCTCCCGACTGGATTATGGCTTCCAGCCTGCAAAGTGTTGGCCTGCCAGAGATGCCCCTTCCCATGCAAAGTGCATTCCTTCCATAGGCGCTCTCGGACCAACAGGGCGCTTGTAGCCTGGATCTGCCTCCCTGCTGCTGCTGGAGGTTGGAGTATCCACTCAGGTCCAGTAGAGGCCACTTCCACGTGCACAGCACAAGTGTGAGGCACTCACAGGTCACACTGAAGGAGAGTTGCCTCCTATTGCCTCCAGTCCTTGTATGGATCCAGCGTGGGTGCCACGGCCATGCCCTGGGTGTCCTGAACAAATCCAGACACCGGGGAGGACCCCAGTGAAGTTTGGAGGAACAAGAACACATTAAAACAGCTCCTTTGAAGAACACAGAAAAAGCAACCCTGTGATATTAACAGAAATGCCCCAAATCTCAGCAGACTGTGCTGCTTAAATAGCTTTTCTTTTGGCTTCAGAGTTACAGGATAAACTGTCACCGTGAATTATCACTTGCTGTTATGGGAATAGCAGAGAACTGCTGAGGGTTTGGTGCTGTCGAGTGGAATTTATTCTGTTACTTCACTGCGTTTGTTTTTTTTTTTGCACAGAGAAGTTTGCAAAATTCGAAGCAGTGTGTCAGCAGCAGTTTTGGCGCATTCCTGTTGTGTTGTGCAGAGAGCACGGTGTAAACCAGCGCGTCACTAACACGGGGGATACGCTCAAACGGGACACGGCGACTCCTTCCTTCCCCCTCCAAACCCCTCTACTAATCAGTGGTTGTCTCTCTGTCTAAACCTTTTGCTTCCTGAAGGGAACGCATTGAAAATACGAGTCGTCCTGGAGAGACACAAGTGATGATCCAAAACCTGATGCCAGAGACAGTTTACGTGTTCCGAGTTGTGGCTCAGAACAGGCACGGCCCCGGGGAGAGCTCGGCTCCGCTCAAGGTGGCAACGCAGCCCGAGGGTGAGCTGGAATGGTTGGAGTTTTCCTCACTTTGGGATTGATTTTCATTTAATTTTTTCTGGTTTCCCCATTCATGGCCTTTCCCAGAAGAAGTTGATGCTCTCGGAAGTTGCAGTTGCAGACCATAGTTTCCAAAGATTTTCCAGGCTGGTGGGTTTGTTGGATTTATTGCCACGATCAAGAGGAACTGATGAGGCATTCCTTGTTAAATTCTCTAAACTGTTATAAAAGTAATACTTTTAAACTGTCATTAACTTAGCTCAGTTGGTTGGAACGTGGTGCTGATGACACCAAGGTCATGATCCTGTATGGGCCATTCACTTAAGAGTTGTACTCGATGATCCTTGTGGGTCCCTTCCAACTCAGAATATTCTGTGGCTGAAAAAGGAAGAAGGGAAAACTTTAGGCAAATGTCAAGTCTGTCACTTATTAGGGTCATTCCAGGCAAAAGGACTGTGACCCAGGGAGCAGGATCTCCCTCAGACATTTGGTCCCACCTTTCCACGGGTGAATCCATGGGTAGTGCTGAGATGGGAAAAATACCCACCTCTTCCACAAGGTGATGAACAGTGGGGTTGTCACTGCAATAACCATCCCTGGCCAGGCTCCAGAACTAGCAGAGTTCCACTCTTGTGTTCCAGTCCAGCTGCCCGGCCCGGCTCCCAACATCCGTGCGTATTCCAGCTCCCCCACCTCCGTCACCGTCACCTGGGAGACGCCGCTCTCGGGCAACGGGGACATCCAGAACTACAAACTCTACTACATGGAGAAGGGGCAGGACACCGAGCAGGTACAGACACACCACCCCTAGCAGCCTGTGTGATGGGTGTACCTTGAATTCCTAGAAACACCATGGGGAGGGTTTGGTTTTCTGACAGACTCCAACACGGAAATATTTAAATTTAAAATTCCGGTATGAAATGTGTATGTCTTGGAATTAATTTTTTTTTGTGTGTGATGCCTTATTTTGGTGGGTTCATCAGCATCAAGTAGTTTTTGGGGAATTCCATCATACCTCAAGAAGAGAAGGCAAATTACAACTGTGTCATCATTTAGCAGTTCTGGTCCAGATGACAGAGAAGATGCTTGCACACTTTTATAGGCTGGTTTTTAGTAAATTAGGTAAATTACTGATTTTAGCATGATCCTTAATCTCAACTGTTCATACTTCTTGAGGTCTTGGATCCAGTGATTGATATTTTGATGCTACTGAGCATCTAATGGATTAAATTTTCTGATGATTCCACTGAAGCATCCAGTGTGTTCTGTAGAAGTTTAGGCTGCCACCTGAGAATACTGAGGATTAATCCGCCTCACAGCCCCATTCCCATCCCATTGCATATCAGTATGATTCCAGCTTTAAAAAGCAAAGGGTAGAATACATTTTCCTTAGCCTTTAAATATTTTTTTGCATCAGTTTAAAATAGACCTGATGCCTTTTCTGCTTCTGCATCCCACTATTCCAGTTATAGTCGTAATTTTTTGCTAATAGGCAAGTTTCCAGATCCCTTTCCATGTATGGAGCCAATGTCCAGGATTTAAACAGAACAGGGAGAATTCTCTCTTGTAAACTCACGGTTGGCACCTTCACAGGTCCTGGGGGTTTATAAGTGTGGGTTTGATCCGCAGGCGCTGCTCCGAGGGTTCCTGTGTGTTTTATGGGAATTCTTCGGACACTGGTGGTAGTTGCAGCCCTGGTGCTGGGCTTGACTGGGTGTGTGTTTGCTCTGGGCAGGACGTGGACGTGGCAGGGCTGTCCCACACGGTCACTGGGCTGAAGAAGTTCACCGAGTACAGCTTTCGGGTGGTCGCCTACAACAAGCACGGCCCCGGCGTCTCCACCCACGACGTCGTCGTCCGCACCCTCTCGGATGGTAAAGCTCCTTATTCCATGTCGGTTTTGCAGGAATTATCCAGCAATTTCCTTTCAGTGAATTTTTAACCAGACTTTTATGGGTTTTGTTCGTTGTTGCCCTGTTTTATTAGTAGTGTGGTTGTTGCGTGTGGCTGTTCTTGGTCAGAATTCCCCAGAGGCCTCTCAAACTGGGTGAAGGAAAATTGCTGCACCTGCAGAAGTATCTGGGATTGTGATTATGGAACAATGGTGTCCTTCATTCCAGCATCCACAGTTTATTTCATGGACTGCTGAGTCTACGAAGTACTGAGAGCAGGCAGAAAAACAAATTTATGCAACAGCTCCAAATTATTTTTTAGGTTCTCCAACATTTTTATATATCAGCAGACTTCTGGGTTTGGAATGTTTTCATTTTAATTGTTTTCCTGTGGGGAAATGTTACCTGTCTTTGTTTGCACTCCAGCACAGGTATTATTAAATCTGTTGCATATAATGGTGAAAGCAGGACCTGGTGCCAGGATTTTTTATAAGGCAAATCAAGAGGTACTGTGAACCAACAGAGACACACAAGCAACTGTAGAATGATCAGAGTTAATGTTAACTCATATTTTTTATAGAGAAGTTTATTTGTATATGAGAACAACCAGATGGAAAGTAAGTGGAGCCTGGAATCATCTCTTCAGGAGTGACCAGAAGTAGAACAGAGGAGCAGAGAGGCATATTGTCCCAAATTCTACCCAGGTCTGAGCTTGTTTCTGGGGCACTTCTTGTCTCTTGGGTGATTTCTGTGTTTTGCTAATTCAGTTTCTCCTCCATGAAACCCCATCAGCATCTTCTTTAATCCACACCAGCTTTTATCCACAACATCAAGTGGACAAAGATTCTACAGATAAATTTCCTCTGAACAGTCCCCACTTCTTCTGTTCTGTCCCTGCTCTGTGTTAGTGTTACTTGTTGCCTGAGTAGGGGGATTAACCAGTGTCCACAGACCCCTCTGTCCCACTCCTCCCTCTGTGAACCTTTGCCGTGTTCTCCCTCATTTCACTCATTTTCCAGATTCCCAAGTCACAGGAATGGTTACCCATTTTCTTGTGGAAGCTGTTTCCACCTTCAGTGCCCTTTTCTGAGCCTTTTTCCAGGTTTTGTTTCTCCCGTGTACTTTTAAATATGGAGGTAGAGAGGACTGTAATGGTATCAAAGATACAAGTGAGGCATTACTTGCATTTGACTGACTTTGGCTGCTTCTGAGCCCTGAGGTGGGAACATCCCAAGGTCCTTCTGCAGTTCTTCACCATCAGATCATAGCATGGGAGATCCACAGCTCATCTCCCACCTTGTCCCTTCCAACCTGCTCCTGCCCTTATTTTAGGCTCACTCTGGTGAGCACTTCTGTGCCATCCCCTCATTGCCTCATTCCTCAAGAGCTCCAGCAGGTTTGTGATGTGGGATTTCCCTTGGAGAAGTGAGAAATACATACTATTACTCCTCTTATTAGTCCTGCTCTCTCTAAATTTCATGCTTTATTGTTGCTTCAGTTCATTTGCCTCACAGAGGTTTCTGACACCCCTGGGAGTTTGAGTGGATCCCACTGTAGTACTGGCATCACAATGACCATCTCCCAGTATCAAGGTAACTTAGGAGAGGTTGCATAAGTCATGCAGCTGTTTAATTCCCAAGTTTCTTGAAAAACTCTGGATGGATTGCACCTCACCCTGGCAAGATGCTGCTGTTCCTCATGGCCAACTCTTCCAGAATCCCTTATATTGACATTTCAGTTGGAGAGACCCTGTGAGTCCCATGTAAGGATGTCATGGAAGCCTCTCCTTTCCCATACTACAAATGCAAAGAGAGTTGTGTGGCCTTATCTTTGTCTTTTTCTCTCCTACCCTGACCATTTGCTAACTCTGATTTCTCTAAAGGGCTTCCAGCTCCTTTGTTTGAAGAATTCATTATTAGTTATAATGTCATTTTGACATTTTCCTGAAGTTCTTTCTTTTCAATCTTATGTTTTCACATTTAACCTACAGATATTTGTTTTCTAAAGCTCTCTGAAGGATATCATCTTGCTTCTTCCAATCTCATAACCTGCTACTTAACCACACTGCTCTGCCCCTGCAAGCTCCCAAATCTTTGAGGAAATGATGCACATTTTCTTCCTGTGTTTTCTTATTGCACTGTCCGTGAGCAATCTCCATGTTCCCTGCAGGGATTTCTCCCTAAGCTTCCTTTAGCTGTGATTTAACAACATCTGCATTTTGATGTAGGTTTTTGCTCCTAATCTGTTCTGGTGCCTTGTTGCAGGGATGGCTCTGCAGGTATTACCATTCAAACCAAGGTTTATGTACTGCTCGTGAGGATTGCTTTGCTTCTCATGGAATTCCTGATCAGGGATTACAGCTGGAAATGTAATCTCTGCATCACAGCCCGGCCAAGGCATTTCTCTCCCAGTCTCTGAGCCCTGAGCGTGTCCTGGTGCTCCTGCCTGCCTGGTTTCTGTGTCCTGTGCAAAACCAGGCAATGCTTTTCCTATGGAAGTGTTTGACATGAGATGTTGGGAGGGAATCTTTCCCTGTGAGGGTGGTGAGGCCCTGGCACAGGTTACCCAGAGAAGCTGTGGCTACCCCATCCCTGGAAGTGTCCAAGGCCAGGTTGGACGGGGCTTGGAGCAACCTGGGCTACTGGAAGATGTCCCATCCTGGCAGGGGATGGAACAGGATGAACTTTGAGGTCCCTTCCAACCCAAACCATTCTGTGACAGACTGCGCCGTGCATGTGTTGAGATGCATTTTTATGATTACATTTACATGCACAGATCCTTTCTGGTGTCCTGCTGATTGTCTCTCACCAAGTTGGCAATATGTGCACTAATTGTTCACAGCTCTTTGTGCAACCCATGACTTTAAGACTGTTCTGAACACAGGCACCAAATGCATCAAACAACCAGCAAGGAAAGTTTGGCTTTATATCCTGTCCTTCCCCTCCTCAGTGTCACAGGGTCATGGTGACTCTGAGCTTTTCCTGTTACAGAAAATCATGATAACAAAAAACATGGTCAGAATTCTAAACGTGGGTTCCCCAAATCAAGCAGTGCGTTAATTAAAGATTTGCTTTGGGAAAGTACTGAATGGGATCTCATCTCTGAGAGTTTATGAGATAAACCTTTAAATACAAAACATTTTTAATTTAGATAGCTGTGATAAGTAGGGACTTGAATAAAGAGTTCTTTGTGATGAAAACACAGAACCTTCCTCAACCAGTCACTGTGTGTCAGAAAGTACCTCTGGGAGGATTTGGTCCTTTATAGAGTGTCTTAAACGAGAAGGGTTTGTACTTCCATAGTGAATGAGAGCAGAGAGTGGTTGGGTATGGAAATACCATATTTGAAAATTTTGGAATTGTAATTCCTTTAATGTTTCTAGTCCCCAGTGCTCCACCACAGAATCTGACGCTGGAGGTACGGAATTCCAAGGTAAGATGTGGCAAATCTCCTGTTGGTAATGGGTAAATAAAGGCTGGTGGGTCTTAGATTGACCACATTTCAGGGCTGCTATGGGTCTTTTTTCTCCCATGCTGCTTTCGAGCTCTTTGTGTGTGAGCTGCCCAGCAGGAGAATATCTGAGCATGGGGGGCTTGAAGTGGTGGGAGCTCCAGTCCAGTGGTGGGCTGGACATGGGATGCAGTAAGACAATGACAGTGCACCAAAGGCTCGTGATGAAAGGGATTTAATCAGGCACAAAAGCCTGAAGGAGCAGAGCTTGAATTCCTGCTGACTGACCGTTGTTTACAGTGTGTGCACACACCAACACACGTTTGCAGTGTTCTGGGCACTTCAGAAGAGAAAATTAAACACTTGGTCATTGTGAGTGGAGACTTTTTTTAAAAGCCTTTCCTAAAAACTTCTTTCTCAATGCCTTCCTGTGCTGCCTTCCCCAGAGCATCCTGCTGCAGTGGCAGCCCCCTCCCGCAGGGACCCACAGCGGGCAAATCACCGGCTACAAAATCCGCTACCGGAAGGTTTCGCGCAAGAGCGACGTCACCGAGAGCGTGGGGGGAATCCAGCTGTCCCAGCTCATCGAGGGTGAGCAGGGCCTGGCATCAGGGGGGCTTTGTAGGGGCCTTTAGAGGGCTCAGAGGGAGGTTTCTGTAGGGTCTTGCCTTGGGAGTCAAACTGAGTCACATCTCAGACGGGTGTCGGTGGGTTCTGAGGTCACTTGGGCTGCAGGTGAGAACTGAGGGCTGCTGACCTGATTTTGCCATGGATTTGCTAAATGGACTGGATGATTCCCTATAAAAGGCATGGGGTTTGCCTGCAGCATCTGCCCAAGTGCCAGGAATGACGTGTGGGGAAGGATACCAGAGGAACAGGAGCTGGGAGTACTGCAGGTGATAACCAATAACCCAGCTCTGAGTGTCTGACCTGATCCACCCTGCACGTCATCCCTCCTACTTTCATTGGAATCAACCTTTCCCCTCCTTTCTAGCGTGAATGTATAATGCATCCCCTATTTTGTACACTTAAAAATCCAGTCTGGGCCATCACTTCGTGTAAATTATATATTGTTACCAGAACTAGAATTCTGATTAGCAGTGCGTGAGGTCAGGAGCAAGATAACATTTTGTTCATTTTTAAAATCTCTGTAAATGAACAGTTGGTCAAAAGAGAAGAAATTGTGAAATTCTAGAGGAGGAACACGCAGTTTTTAATAAGATGTTCTGATTTTTTTCTCAGAAATTCCAGCTATGACAGTAAGTCTCCGTTTTCTCAGAACTGAGATGTTCCTGTAACTCAAGTATATTTTTGTCACAACAAAACCTGTCTTGGATGTTCCATATATCCATATATGTTTGGATGTTCCATATATCAAATTTTGAATGCATTTTCACACTGCTTCGATTTTTATTATTAATATTATTGTTATTATTATCATTTTTTATTATAGACACTTACATAGACTAAACAGTTTGCACAGTTTGCTCACCTGCTGCTTCTGTGCCACCCCTAGGTTTAGTTGTGGATGTAGTTAGTAATTAAAACTAATTAAGAGCTGTGAATTAAAGCTGACCGCACACAGCACCTCAGAGTCCCTTCCAGCAGTCAGTGGGAGAGTGGACCATATCCCAGCCCCGGGTGTCCCCTCCCTGGTGTCCCCTGGCTGAGGGGCTGCTCCCGGCCCTGACCTCACGGCGCTCCGGTGGCAGGGTGGGGTGGGAGGTTTGTTTCCATCAGGTTATCCCAGTGTGTCGGTCGGGTCTGGGATTGCTGCCCACGGTGGGAATTCCCGTGCTGACCCCTGGGCTTGTCCCTGTGGCAGGGCTGGAGCGAGGCACCGAGTACAGCTTCCGAGTGGCCGCCATGACTGTGAACGGCACCGGCCCCGCCACCGACTGGGTGTCAGCGGAGACCTTCGAGAGCGACCTGGATGGTGAGAGCAGCACTGGGACGGGGGGCATGACAGTCATCACAGCTCAGGGGCATCACAACCACCACAGCTCAGGGGCTTCACAGCTCAGGGGCCTCACAGCTGTCACAGCTCAGGGACATCACAACTCAGGGACATCAGAGCTCAGGGACATCAGAGCTCAGGGGCATCACAGCCATCACAGCTCAGGAGCATCACAGCTCAGGGGCATCACAACCATCACAGCTCAAGGGCTTCACAGCCATCACAGCTCAGGGGCATCACACCCATCACAGCTCAGGGGCCTCAAAACCATCACACCCATCACAGCTCAGGGTCTTCACACCCATCACAGCTCAGGGGTATCACAACTCAGGGGCAGGGCACACTGGAATTTCATTGCCTTTGGTAAAGGGATACCTGTCGGTTTTACCGTTTTCTAATTGTACCATGGGTTTTATTTATGATTAAATTTTTATTAAATTGAATTCTATTTTAACAGAAAATTCTTACCAAGTCAACAAAATGGCTTGGAATCAAACCCTGCTTCTACACTTTCTGGTGCTGTATGTTGGCACCAAGTGTAAAATACCTGATTATGAGTGACAATGGGATGCCACAATAGGAAAGAAATAAATAAAGGAAAACATTGTCCCCCACAGCCCTTTGCAGTCCTACCCCCATATTTCATTGGTACTGTGCTTTCTTTGACCCACAGTAGCTGTTATTTTGCCACTTGAGGAGAAAAGGGAGATTGATTATATTTTCAGACCATATCTCCCATCAGCAGTGAAGTCTCTTCCACCAAATCCATGGATTCATGATGTGTGATATACAGAACCATGGTAACAGCTTGTTTTCCCAGTGTTGAGTTTAACAATTAAAGTAGGAAATGTTCTATGACAAATTTTGACCTCTGATAGTTGGTCCAGACGTTTGGTCTTTCCTACAGTGGAATAATTTACAAGTGGGAACCTGATTCTGGCAGAATTCAAAGGAGCAATTTTGTATCTCCCAGATCTGACCAAGAGCCAGTAAAATGGAAGAAAGGTCTATTTTTAAAGGATGGCTGGGGGGAATCTCTTTGGAACTGCCTACTTGGAACTGGTGGTTCTGGGTGCACTGCTCCCATTTCCAAAATTAGTGGGTTGCACCCAATTTCCCTTTTGCTTGTTGGGGGCACTCTCTCTTGGCCTTCTGGAAGGAGCTGAGAGGGTTGTTCCATCTCAGTGCCACAGGATCCAGCTGTGTCTTTCACATCTGTGTGGCCTCAGGTTCAGCTTTCCTGGCAGCTGCAAGATGAAATAATGAAAGTGTTTCAATATTTGCTCTCCACTGTTGGAAGATCCTTCACAGTCAGCTCAGAAAGCCCTGGAGAGCCCCTGCTCCAGTCTCTGTGCTCTGCAAAGCTGATGCTCAACTTAATCCTTGTTCTCCCTGCTCCAGTGTTAACAGTGCAGTTCAGGTCTGTAGATATTTCAAATGACTTTTCAGAGTTGAAATCACTTTCATCTGTGTGTCTGTCTTCCCCTAAGTGGATATGACACAACTGTGGAGCTTTGAGAAGCCATGAGGTCCCCAAACTAGAGCAGAGCTCTGTAAATAGGCACTTCAAGAGGTAATGAAAAGGTCCCTGAATTAGAGTTAACAATGCTTTGCCAGAGGATAGCATCAGGATTAAATTTAAATTTAAATAGGGCAGAAGGAGGGAGAAGAAAGGAACCTTTTCCTTCTCTGTTGACTTTGTCATTTAAATTTGGAATGTTGCAGTCCTTGCAGGAAATCTGAATTTCTTTCTGCATATTCTTTCCAGTGAATAAAGTAATAACAAATTCACAGTTAAGACAACGTAACCTGGTATTCAGATCATTCTGTGTACATGTGTGAGAACTTCCTGTATGTGCACACTGGCGAGATGATGTGTATTTTTGGGTTTCTTTCTTTAGGAAGCTCGTGGATAATTTTAACACCATGCAAATGTATTTACAGCTAATCTTGCACTTCTCAGGTTCAGTAGGCAGGGAAGGCATAATTTCTTTTCATTCCTATGGCTGCTTTTTGAATTTAAATAGAAAACAACTCACCTGACAGTCTCCTCAAGGTACAGGGGAGCTGGAGTGTGACAATCCTGTGTTGGTGCAGGTGCCCCAGGAGTGCAGAGCAGGAGGTGTTAAACAGTTGTACAAAGTTTATCCCCTGTGCACCAACTTCTGTGCAGTTAAAAATGTCACCTCTCAGGCTGCAGTTGGAGCTTTGCTGTGTTTAATATTTGTGAACTTTAATTGATGGGCTGTGTCAGCTGGAGACCAGAAACCCCCTGGGCTGGCAGGGCAGTGCTGTATTATGATCCAAATAATCCTTTTGTGGTGCTTTATTAAATGGTTTTAGAGAAATGCAGCATGTTTCATTAAAATTAAATCCCTGCAGGAAGCAGAAGTCCTTGTTTTTATTTTAGAGTGGGGAGCTCAGTTTGCTATTGCACAGAATTGTTTATAATCCGTGGGCACACGGCAGCTCCAGTGGGATGACAAAAGTCTCATTTAATCTCTAGAAGTTAAACCAAAGTTGTGGACACTGCAGGGACAGTTGTGAGGTTGCTTTTAGGTTTGAATCAACAGTAGGAAAAAAACCTTATAGCGAAAACATGAGAGGCTTACAGTGGCATGTTGGGGAAGTTCTGGTTTTAAGGATCCACATTTCATCTCTCCGTGGGTTGGGAAGAGATTTGTGTTGCTTTTTGGGGGTAGGTTTTGAACATTTGATATAGACTCTCTGTTTTTTAATCTTTTAGTTTGACTGTGTAGTTTCTGCTTGTATTTTGTGAATTATGTGAACACAGGGATTTAGGCAGCAACAAGTGTAGGACAAATGCAGGGTGCATTCTCAGAGCTTTGCAATATCCTATTTAATGCTACAGCAAGCTCAGGAACCTTTTTTTTGTTATCAGGATTTTCAGTATAATTACTTTAATGCCCACAAGTAAGGAATGTGATGGAATTGGAAGTAGATTGCTTTGTGGAGGGGAAGGATGGGATGAATCTAATGCATGCTTGGAAGAATTGGTGAGAAGATGCACAACCATCCAGAAAATCTGCCCTGAGCAGATGTGATACTTTCTTCAGTACAACTGCCCTTTCTTTTAAAGAGAGGATCTATTAAATACAACAGTGTCCAAAGCTCTGTTTGTTGGAGCTCTTTGGTCTCCCTTGGACACCAAAGCTCTTCCCATTGGAACGTGCTCATTTCACACAGAGTAGAAGTGCTTCATTTGGCCTCCTACCTCACATTCTTCATGGAATTACCTTTATTTGAGAGAAAACCTTGAAATCCATCATTTTTCCTCGACAGAAACTCGTGTTCCTGAGGTTCCAAGCTCCCTGCACGTCCGTCCCCTGGTCACCAGCATCGTGGTGAGCTGGACCCCCCCGGAGAACCAGAACGTGGTGGTGAGGGGCTACGCCATCGGCTACGGCATCGGCTCCCCCCACGCCCAGACCATCAAGGTGGACTATAAACAGAGATACTACACCATCGAGAACCTGGGTGAGCCAGGGGGATCCCCAGCCCTGCCCATTTCACCTCCTGCAGCCCTTGTCACAACCCCTTCCATGCTGAGCAGCAGCAGGGGCCTCTCGTTCTCTGTCCGGAGCTGCAGAACAGGTGGCTTCAGGCAAAAAAAGGAGCTAAAATGTCACCAAGATTCACTGGCAGCTACTTGGAAAGGAAAATAGATTCACCCCTCCACAGAATTCTCTGTGGTGGGTAAAATAGCCTGAAAGCCACAGAAATATTAATATTGAGAAGTTCCGTAAAATCAGAGGTTGGAGTCATTTTGTAGCAGAGCAGCGTAAAATGATCATTTTAAATTGTTTTTCCTCACTGCTCTTCTGGCTGTACTTAAGGGAGATTTGCTGTGACTAGAGACTTCCACTGATGAGAGCTGTTGTGTCCCTGCCCATGGCAGAGGAATGAGAGGAACTTTAAGGTCCCTTCCGACCCAGACCGGTTTGGGATTCTGGGAACACAAACAGAAGGTCTGCATGGAGACTTGCAGTTCAAATTAGGTCAAGTTATTTTATATATTTCAGTTAAAAATTAAAATACTGAACAAAGAGGGTATGGAGAAGCAGAAAATAGGATTCACTTGATATTCTAATCTCTTTTTTCCCTTTAGACCCGAGCTCCCACTATGTGATCACCCTGAAGGCCTTTAACAACGTGGGGGAAGGGATCCCTCTGTACGAGAGCGCCGTGACCCGGCCCCACTCCGGTAAGGAGCAGGGGCTCTTCCCAGTCCTGCACAGCTGCTGGAATGTGGTGGTGTGGGATGGAAGAATCTGGTTTGTCTGTGCCACCCAGTGCTCCCCATCCCTTTAACTGGCTGCCCTCACTGCTAAGGGATTGCCTCACGTGTCTCACATTAAACCACCTAAAATTGGGGCCATTTGGAAATTACAGAACTTACCTGCCAGCTGCTGATAGATGTTCTTGTTCCCAACATTAACATTATGTGAGCCCAGAGCCTGGGGGTGCTGTTCTAAAGGCACAGCCCTTGTTTTGGGGTTTAGGGGCAAACACAGCTTCTTTGGTGTTTTACACTGAGATTTTGAATATGATGTGCGTTTGCTTTATCTAAGTCTCACTCTGCTGTCACTTACACCAAAAAGTTGGTGGAAGTTTTAATTTTGAAAGAGTTTAAGCAGGGGAAATGATTTGCAGGTGAGGTGTTGCCATGTGAGGACTCGCTGTGCTCCCTGGTGACACCACCGAGGGGTTTGCTGTAGGTGCAGCACTTTGGTTTAGTCCTGGAGAGCAGGACTAAAATCCTTAGAGGTTTTCTAGAGGACACTGGAATTGCAGTTTCACAGTTACTGTATATTTGTCTGATACTTGGGACTCTATGCCCATAACATGCTTTAAAAGCTGCTAGGAGCTCCCTGTGTGTGTGAAGTGACATTTCCCCATCCAGAAGGAGTCCAGCTCTTTGTTCTCCTCGTTGTTTTCTGGAAGAGGACTCAGTGGACATCCTGAGGAAAATGAACTTAAAATGGCTGTGTCTTTGGGGTTCTCAGGCCATGGTTGAGGGCACTGCACACTAATACCATTAAGTATTATACCAGCATGTCTGTGTTGTCTTACTGTCTATAGAAGGGAAGAGATGCAAGAGTGATGTTATTGACCAGTCTGATGTCACCTATTAACTCTGGCTTTTCTCTCTTTTTCTCCATTCCTCACCCTCCATCTCATTGCACTACCCTGCATTTCCCCTTTTTTGTTTTGGTTTACATTAAAATGCCACCTCCTCCCGTTTTAATTGTAATCCCCGACTCCTTGCCCATCGATTCCCCAGACACTTCCGAGGTTGATTTGTTTGTTATTAATGCTCCATACACTCCAGTGCCAGACCCGTCTCCCATGATGCCCCCGGTGGGAGTTCAGGCTTCCATCCTGAGCCACGACACCATCCGGATCACGTGGGCAGACAACTCTCTGCCCAAGAACCAGAAGATCACGGACGCTCGGTACTACACAGTGCGCTGGAAAACCAACATCCCGGCCAACACCAAGTACAAGGTACTGGCTCCAGCAGCTCCAGCAGCCTGGGGGTCAGGGATAAGGAGTTCTGAGGTGGCAGCTGAGGGTAAGAACACCCTGCAGAGTGTCCTGTGCCAGGAGGGGCAGGATTGTTCCAGGTTGGTTTTGTGTTCTGTGGGTGAGAGAGCTGGAGCTGCAGCTGGTGGGAGTGGATGGAAGAGCATATCCAGAAGGGTGTTCTGCTCCGGAGCCAGAGGCACAGGGACAGTTGGACACTTGGAAGGTCTGTGTTAGTGACTCTCTGCCTCTTCCCCAGCCAGCAGAGAACCTGAATTCGGGGGTGAGTCCTGCAGGAAAAAGATTGACTCTTGTGGTTTTCAGTTCCTTTTACAACCTTTTCTGTTCATGCTGAGTCGATAGCGAACCTTTCCTTTGGGAACTGAATGGATGCAAAATACACAACAATAACTTTATGATGTCCCTGCCTTCCTCTATTTTCATCTGTTTTGATTTGGAAACTGGATTTGGGGTTTCAGTTTTTTTAGTTGGTTGGTTGGATTTTTTTATTAATTTTCAGGGTTATCTGGAGGCCTCAAAGGTGTTGACTGCAAATTTCACATTTGCAATGAGGCTCAGAGGAACTGGTTGTTAAAATACCCAGCCAGTGGAGTCCCCTTTATGCTCCTGCAGAGCTGTCTTGTTATAGTCCAGATTTATTTTTATTTTATTGAAATGAAAGGATATTATTATAAGTGTATTCCTCCTCTAAAGGCAAGCCCACATTCCTTGAGTCATGTGCAGAGGATGTCTCAGGAGTGATTTAAAGAAAGCTACAGTTTCTGTAGTTAGTTGCTTAAAAAAACCCCACCCTCAGTGGTAAATGAACTATTCCCACCATTCGTGGTGCTGGTGGCCAGTGGGTGACAAGTTTTATTGTGGACCAAAGCCAGTATGTAATGATGGAATATAGTTCAGAATCACTCCCTGTAGAAAGCATTTGCCTGAAAGGACAGAAGTTTGAGGGTCTTTGCTCTAACCATGTGGCACCTGGGATGTCTGGAGAACCCACATCCTGCGACTGTTCCACAGCCTTGGGCACAGAAACTCTGTTCTCCAGGATCCAGAGCTGCATCTGTTCGGCACAGGGTGGTTTCATCCATCCCTCTCATCCCAATGGATGCTGGAGCCATCCGTTCAGATTTTCTCCCTTTGCCCCCTGTTTCTCACTGGCACTCCCAAACTGCTGCTGAAGGAGCTCTGTGCTCCCAAAACAAGTGGTTCCATCTTAAGGAGCCTTTTTTTCCTCTATTTATACAGGAGTTGTGTCAATCTGGAGCCTGTAAACACAGGAACAGATGGGATACAGTTCCTAAAAGGCTCCACTGTGCTTTGAACCATGTTGCTGCACCAACATGAATCAGTTTTTCCAAAGAGCCTCTGGACTGGGGACTGGGGTTGTCCTGCAGCTCCCTGGGATCCAACAGTCAGCTCTTAAGCAGAACCAAAAATATTAAACCTTACCTTGGATCTTTTAGGTAAATAAATTGTTCAGGGTACTATTTATGGAGAGTGAGTGGGGTTTGGTACCATGGGATAGGCTGGGATCTTAAAAACTAGGAGTGGTGTTAAAAACTGGAGAAAGCAGAGAAGTCTGAGCCTCCAGCTGGGCCTTGATATGTGATTTACATCCAGTGGGATGTGCAGGGAGACTAAAAGATTACCAAGATTCAGAGCCATAGGGAAAAACAGAACTTAACCTGTGAAAGGAGCTCGGCTGCAACTGGGAGAGACCAGGAACTATAAACTGTGGAATGTTCCAGTGCTGTTGGAATTCCCACAGGCATTCCAGAGAGGAAGAGCTGGTGTGCATTTTGGGGGTAAGGCAGCTCAGAATGCAAGATTTCTCCTTTGGACTTGTCATTCCCTCGCTGTCCCAGGCCAAGGGCTTTGCTCCCTCCTTTCCCAGGGAGCTGTGCCCAGTCCAGCTGTGTCACAACCCATCAGCCACAATCCATTTCCTCCAAAGGTACTCAGAGTGTGTACCAAGTGAAGGTTTCAGGTTAATAGAGGATTTAATTTTAATTCATTATATGAGCCCTTGATGACTGGCCACCCCTGTGATGTTGGTGAACGAGCAAAATACTTGGCACAAACCACAGTCATCCCTTGGATCACAATTCCTGGACTTCCAGCCAGGGTAAGAGAAAAAGGCTCTCCCTGATACTTGACAAATCAGGGTTTTCTCTGCAGAATTTGGACTGTGTTACTCACAGAGCCCCCAAGAAATGTGCCTTTACCTTGAAAATTAATTAGCTGGAGGTGTTGTTTCTGGAGGCAGTGGCTGTACCCAGTTGTTGGCCCTGTCAAAGACTGAAACAACTCTTTAATTCCATATTTAGATCATTGCAGGTCAAGGTAAGGAATATACATATCTGTAAATACACCTTCCTTTTTCTTCCCACAGCCTCCAGTGCATTCTGTTGATGTTCAGGCCACGTATAGCAAATACCAGATATTTAAAAATGGCCGAGTTACAAATTCCACTATTTATATATAACAACCTGCAGTGTTAAATGAACTTAGTGCAATTAAATTCACTGCTTATTATGCTTAGGTTTCCCTGTGGATGAAGTGTAAAGGACAAAAAGCCCATCCAAATGAGCCTGGAGTTCTTTTTAAAATACAACCAAAAAATCAAGTGTACAAAGAATTAGTAAGATCTTCTATAATAGAAATTCTCTATGGAAATTCTTACTTAGGAATTCTAAAATTTCTGTTCAATAAATGTGTAGTTTTTGTGTGTGATCCTAGATAACCATTTTGTTCTGGAAAAAGTCTACATATTAGTAAAGCTTCATTCTCTTCATGTCTTTCTAGTGTATCTTTAGTTGATTGTTTATTATATTTAAGAATGTCCTGAAAATTCTGCAGGAATTCGGGAGGCAGCTCCAGGTTTCAATCAGGATTGTTATTAGCTGGGCTTATTGTTTTCCCCAGTTAATGAAATGCTGTAAATTAACCCCCCCAGGTAAACAGTGATTTAGCCACTGCATAACAAGTGGGCCCTGGACCTTGTATTGCCTTTCTTAATTTATAATTGACTGCTATTAAATCTCGTGCTGATTGCAGGAAGAATCTCCAGTTGAGGGTAAAACAACTGCACGTTAATCCTTGATTGAGGAATTTACATGAGAGAGGAGAAACCTCCCGGAATTAATGGCTGTGGTTATGGAAATGTTGGAGACACCTGAGAGCTGTGACTGATGGCTCAGCAGTTCCTGACACTTGCCTTTCTTTCAGACTGCCAATGCCACCACCCTGAGCTATTTGGTGACGGGGCTGAAGCCCAACACCCTGTACGAGTTCTCGGTGATGGTGACCAAGGGCCGCAGATCCAGCACCTGGAGCATGACAGCACATGGGACCACCTTTGAACTAGGTACTGCTGGGCTTCTGGGAGGGCTGAGCAGAAAGAAATCAAGCCAGGTCTGCCAGCTTTCTGGTTTTTAAATGATTCTGCTGATGATACTTGCTGGGGGGGGGGGGGCTGTTCTGAATAGTTTAGTCAGAAATTCTGATTAAAAAAACAACAACATACTTCAAAATTCCAAGGGATGATTGCATGCAGGAGAATTTACATCAAATTACAGAGAAGTGATGAATAATGTACCACAATTCATGGGCAGGAGAGAATAAAGTGTGTGCTTGAAACGTCTCAAAAAGAGCACGTTAATAGCAAATACAAAGAAAATACTTCAGCTAATAATAATTAAAATTTGCTGTGTGATGATAATTATGACAGAGTGAGGAGGTGCATGAGGCAAATGAAGACAAAAAAATCACAGTAGGAATTAAGACATCCAAATGAGCCCTAAATTCCTGTTCAGAACAGAAAAGGGTTTGTAGCTGCCAAGGAAAACCTTGGGCCCACGGAGTAACTGTGAGGGCCAGACCCTCTCCCCTGACCTGCCCCTCATTAGCTCTTTTTATCCTGCAGTGTTAAATGAACTTTGTGCAATTAAATTTACTGCTTATTATGCTTAGGTTTCTCTTTAGATGAACTGTAAAGGACAAAAAAGCCCATCCAAATGAGCCTGGAGTTCTCATGCTAAATTAAAATACAGCCAAAAAATCAAGCGTGCAAAGAATTAGTGAGAGCTCCCAAATGTTCTGTAACAAGGCATGAGAAAAAGCAAAACCTGGATAAAATCTGAAATCTCTGAACTTACTCTGAAGTCCCATAAACCATTAGTGAGCTTCAGTGGTTTTTGGAGAGAATTCCATGATGTGGGACCAGCTCTGGGCTGAGGCTCCTTTCCCATCCCAGTGACTATTGCCAGGTTAAAACACTCTCTTTGCTATTTTTGCCAACACACATACAATCCTCACCCATAACTCTACACCAAGTGCAGGGACTATAAAATTTGCAGAGATAAAGATCTTAACAGAGAATTTGAACCTCAAAAAGCACACGAGCAATGATGCAGGAGGTCTCGTTGCATAGGAAATCTCAAGTTGAAGTGGTTGTAAAGAATATTTGCAAATGTGACCTAAAAACTTGGGAACTAAGAAAAAAATTTAAAAAAAAAATGGCTAAATGTATTTTCTCATAAAAGATCTTGTGATTTGTATGACTGGCCAAATTCCTGAGCTCATTATTTTGGAATATCCTGAGTAGCAGCCTTGTGTAGGACTTGCTCCTCAACTAATGATGAAGGAAAATATGGGATCCTGGGCTCAGTGTTAGTGATTTCCTGATTTTTCTTCCTCTGAATCTTCTTTTTATGTATTTGGGGTAATATTTACAGTAACTTTTGGGCTTTGGCTGTCCTGATTCCCACCTATTCCTCACACAGGGATACCAGGTGCCCATCTCAGAGGATGGAGGGATGAATTCCTAATTGGTAACTTAAATAAAGCTCTTGAAATGCAGGAAGCACTGCAAGCACTCAGGGCTACTATTATTGTATTAGTATATCCAATATCCAAGGTGGATTTACTCCAAGTTAATCCAAGGAAAAAGGTTGGACAGTTGTGGTCAGCAAATATTTCTGCCTTTCACATGTTTCCGTGGTGCAGATTTCCTTCCAAATCACAAATAATCCTTCAGGAAAGTCAGTCAGCAATTGCAGATTTGAAATTGCTGATGGATTTACTTTGCTGATTTGGATTTAAATGGTAAATTGGCATTTCTGGAGTCATAGAACTCAAAAAGGGTTGGGTTGGAAGGGACTTTAAAGCCCATCTTGTTCCACTCCCTGCCCTGGGCAGGGACACCTCCCACTATCCCAGGTTGCTCCAAGCCCCGTCCAACCTGACCTTGGACACTTCCAGGGATGGGGAGTCCACAACCTCTGAGTCTCAGTCCCACCATAAACCTGAAAATATGGAGATATTTCATGTGCCTACCTAAATAAAATGTATTTCTTTCACAAGTTTGTATGATTTTTCTGATGACCAAAGAAATTCAGGTGAGAAGTCAGTGACCCTGGTTGCCCAAAGATCTGTGTTTTTGGGAACACCTGGGCTCACTCAGTCCTGAATCACAGCATGTGGTGACAGCAGTGCCTTGGGAAGGGGGAGCTCCATCTGGGAAGGAGGTGCTGCACTCCGGGTCACCAGTGAATGGAGTAAATCAGTGAGACCCCGACAGTAGGTGGTGGATTTATAAAACTAACATCGAAGAGAACAAACCAAAGTAACTTGCATTCATATAAAACAAAAATCCAGGGTGCTGAGGGTGTTGTTTGTACCTCGTGGGACTGACAGCCTGGTTCTGTGTGTTTGCAGTGCCCACTTCCCCTCCCAAGGACGTGACCGTGGTGAGCAAGGAGGGCAAACCCCGGACCATCATCGTGAACTGGCAGCCCCCCTCTGAGGCCAACGGCAAGATCACAGGTGGGCAGGGCAGGGGGGCAGCCCAGGGGGTGCTGCATGACCCTGGGGCCGTGTCCCACCCTCCCCTCAGCCCAGGGCTGCCCAGAGCTCCATATCTGCTCTGTCAGTCTCTGTTGCCGCTCAGATTAATTATTTACTTTTGTACCTCGTAAAAATATATTAAGATCTAAACTAACTGCAGTGGGAAATTGGAGTGGAACCAGAAATATAATTGGAAGTTTAAATATCTCCATAACCTTTGCCTTCCTCAGATTGTGCTGTTCTAATAGCAGGCCTCCAGAAATTGTCCATAATGCCTCTGGCCCATCAGTGGTTTATTTAGGAGAAGCCATCCCAGTGCTCTTTGTCATCTTAGTGGCGTTTTTGTGTCACAGAACAGACTTAAAGGCAGTTTATTAGTCCCCTGACAGAACCATTAGGAGTAAACTGTTATTTGCCTTTAAGTGCATCACTGCCACGTAGGATAAATCACTGTACAGAAAGTGGTAATTCCTGATTCCTGTCCGTAATTTCTGTTTGGATTCCCATTTCCAAGGGCTTTCTGAAATAATTCACTTCTGTTTTTCTTTATTTTTATGCCAGGTTTTAAGCTTAAATCAGATTTTAATGGCATATTGTTTGCAGAGTATGGTTTTGGGTTTGTGTTCAGAATTAACCACAGTGCAGGATCACCTGATTAGGCAGGACTGGAGCCAGGTTCTGCAGAGGAGACTGAATTGAATTAGATCCCTTGGAAAAGGCAGCAAAATGTTTCCTCTTTGTGGGAAGGAGGGTTTGAGTGGAGAAACAAGAGCCTTTATCTGAAGTGCAGGTGAAAGGACTCGGCTGGTGGTGGTCAGTGAGGGGCCTTCAGGCAGGGCAGGCACAAGTATTCAACACTGAGGGCCCTCAGGGGAGAGGGGGAACAACATACAGAGACCAGCACTTACCTGCACGGGGTAAATGAGCAAAATTATCCCATTTTCCTGGGAAAAAACGCCCTTGCAGTGTCTGCTCTGAAGTGCAACCTTAGTTATCCACATAGGTTGAACAAAAGCATCCAGTGCTTATTAGTTTGTGCATAAACAGCAGGTTAAATCATCAAATAAAATAGTAATTAACTGGTAAGTTTGAGTGCACCAAGCATGAGCTTCCCTTTTCCAGGGAATGAGGCAGTTTTTGGGATGTGGGGGTCGAGTGCCCTCTGGTGGGAACAGCCCCGGCTGAGGGACAGCTCCAGGCTCCACTAATGAGTCATTAACTAATGAGTCATTAACTCTGTGCATTGAGTAGTGCCATAAAAACCGAGGGATGATGTCATTCCATGCCCTGGGCAGCCTGTCTGTGGAATACGTGGCAGCTCCCATCTCCCTTGGATGTGGTTGGGATGGATTTGGAATTCTGAGCTGGGCCAGGCTGGGTTCCTGATGTGCATCATTAAACCCGCTGAATAATTAGGACAGTCATAAGTTAACTCACTGCTTGTGCCACTATAGTGCTTTGAACTGTCACTACATATATATATATGTATAAAAATTAAATATATATGTGTATAATATATATTATAGATGTGAAATACTAAATAAATATAAATAATATAAAATAATATAAATAATAATATATAAATATAATATGCACCATAAGTATAATATAATTTATAATATTTATAATATATTATATTGTTGTAATATAGCATATAGGCAATATAAAAAATAATAAATCATATATATATACATCTATATTGGTTCAAGTATATATTTTATGCTGAGGCTTTGTGTTTCATATGTAAAAAAAAGTTATAAAGCTTTTATTTCATGTTGATTTTTACAATTGCAGTGCCTTTCAATAACAGAACATAAACTCCTCCCATGCCTTTTTTTCCTGGGTTGTGCAGGACAACCTCAGTACTCTTCAGATTATTGTCATCTTTGTTAATACACTGGAAAACACTGTTTTGTGCATTAACCCTTGGGTAATACACTGAAAATAAAATAATTATAAACTACTGAACACATGTTGCTGAGCTGTGCATGAGAATGTTTTGTGGTTTGAACGTTATTTAAATAATGTATTATAATAATATATTAATACTATGATAGTAATACTTTGAGGATGTTTTGATAACAACAGCATTATCTTATTTTACTTA
Source organism: Corapipo altera (assembly GCF_003945725.1). Lineage (NCBI taxonomy): Eukaryota > Metazoa > Chordata > Aves > Passeriformes > Pipridae > Corapipo > Corapipo altera. Next base: position 1,292,494 of record NW_020884925.1, read on the forward strand.
AAAATAGGTAAAGAGGTGGAAGTGAACAGTTTCTCCATGTGCAATGAACAGTGCTCAGAAATTATGTTGATATTTTAAAGGGCTTTTTTCCTCTCGCTGTATAACAGATGGGAAGGGTGGCTGGTGTCTGGATGCATTCTTAGTCTTGGGAAAAGTGAGAACACCCTTAGCAACCCCCTAATCCTCATTTTCTGTGCGATCTGGTGACTGTCCTGCTCTTCCCTGGGAACAGGATACATCATCTACTACAGCACGGACGTGAACGCCGAGATCCACGACTGGGTCATCGAGCCGGTCGTGGGGAACAGACTGACCCACCAGATCCAGGAGCTGACCCTGGACACGCCCTATTACTTCAAGATCCAGGCCCGGAACTCCAAGGGAATGGGGCCCATGTCCGAGGCCGTGCAGTTCAGAACCCCCAAAGGTAAAGTGGCACCTGGATCCCGACAGCTCCTCCAGAAGGACGAGCACCAGGAGTGTGCAGTCTGGAAAAGGCTGGAGTTGGGTTAGAGCGGAATTCCCTGTTGGCTCACTCTTGCCTGGAGTTAACCCCTGGGCAGGTGGTGCTCAGCTCTTTGGTTCATGGTGCTGTGACTGCTCTTGGATCCTTAGTTATGAGAAACCCAGGTTTGGCTACAGTGACACTCCAGGACTGTGTCACATCTGCTCCCTGGGACTGGGGTGGTGCAGGGGGAACTCATGGGACACAGCAGGCTCCTGAATCAAGAACTGATGGTGGTGGGTAGGTGGTAAAGAGTACAAATGAGAGATAGCTTGAGAAAGGTACTCAGGGGGGAGAAAGAAAAAGTTATGAGTTTATCATCGTGGAAACATATCATAGAACTGGGATGGAAGGAACCTTAATGATCATCCAGTCCCAGCCCCTGCCATGGGCAGGGACACCTTCCACTCATCCAGGCTGCTCCAAGCCCTGTCCAACCTGGCCCTGGGCACTTCTCCACGTGAGTATTGGTGGTCAGAAAGGAGCTGTAGCCAATCTGCCTGTGCTGTGTGAAACTTGAAATTCTGTCTCACTCTTCAAGCCTTGTGATCTCTCTTGTTTTTTCCTCCCTGTGCTTGCCCCATAGCTGAGTCCTCAGATAAAATGCCCAATGACCAAGGTAAATGAACAGCCAACATTTCTCTTCACTCCATCCTTCACCCATCCTGGTTTTGCTGTCCATGTGCTGTTGCATTTTCTAAATGAAACAAATATCTGCTGCTCTGACTGGAAATGGGCGAGTTCCTGTTGTGGTTTTAAGAGTGGAAGAACTGGGAGTCCTGTGTGTGGGCTGGTGTTGGGAATATAAAGTGATCTCTGTAGTCAGGGGTCCCATGAAGGGCCATGTGGGTGGGGACCCTTCTGCAGGGATGGGCCATCCAGCCCCTGCCTGTTGCTGCAGGACCTCAGCAAGAGGGGGTGGAGATCAAACGGATTCTGATTAGCACAAGTGCTGTTTGTGAGCTCCACATCCAGGACTGTTGTCATAAGAAAGGCAAGGATGCTCATTCTGGAAAGGTTTGTGCAGCAGAGATTCTGTCTGTCGGCTCCTTTGGAGTCCAGACTCTCCTGAGGAGCCTGGCATTGGCTCCTAAAAGCCTTGAAGGCTTTCAAATGTTTGCTTGGAAAATGGGAGCTTTGAGGCTTCCTACATGGAATTATAAGGTGAATGTCCCAGGGCTGTTCTAGCTTTTTTCCAAATAACCTACAAGCCCAATAAAAAGAGAAGAATTAGTCTGAAGGGATGAGTTTAAAAGGCCATTGGCAAACAGCTTAGACTTGCAATTAGAGAGATCCTAAAGGGGCTGAGAGGGTTGGACTTGGCTCTGCAACTTGTTACTTAGCAGTAATTTATTAAATATGCTTTTACTCCTGTGCACCAAATACTGCTGATAGGAGGGGATTAGGGAGAAAATTCATATGCAGCTCCTGTGCCAGAGGTGGGATCTGGGATCTGGGCTGCCTGGGGGTGAGCAGCTGCTCTTCCTGACACCATCCGTGCCCAGGTGCAGCAGGAGGGAACTGGGGAAGGTTAAAAGGTTTTAGGGAAAAGTTACTGTTTTCTATTCTGCCCTGTTCTAACCCCATTTCAGCAGAGAACTGAATCTTCCATCCACCCTGAAGTAACTTGTTCTTCTAGTAAAATTTGATTAATTCTTATCCCATTATTTATAAATCATAAAAGCCAAGAGAGTTTTGTTTCAGAATTTCTCTTGGAACACTCAGCGATTATAAATCGTGGCAGCAGCTTAAGTGTAGGAAAGAAGAAGGTGGAGGAAATGCAGGAAAGGAGCTGAAGAGCTGCTCTGTGACAGCATCACTGAATTGGGACTCTTAGGAAAGAGCCAGCAAGTTCCTCAGGACTGGGAAGGACCCAAACTACAATGGGTTGATTCTCTGGCCCTGATGGTTCTGTCTTTTTTTTCTCTCCCTGCTTTAATGTTTTTCTTCTGTACTAAGCACATGATGCTGTTTTTCCACACACTTTGGTAGCACAGAGCTCGTGTCAGAACTTAGTGACAGTTGCTTTTAGACCTCAAGATGTTGCACTGGCCTAGGCCAAAAGCAAAGATTAAGGTCTCTGATCCTTGGAAAATCACACACATTGTGTGGCTGCCCATACCTGGAGATTCACAAGCTAAATAAAAACCAATTCCAAGTAAATGCTGTCCTAAACTGTTCCTTAGAATAGGTTGTACTGCATAAGAGATGGACTCTCTGGAATTTAAAGGTTTAAACATGGTTTTAGGAATTGGATACTGAGAAGCATCTTGGTTGGGTGCCTAAATTTCATCCTGAATTCCTCAGGGTGTTCCCGGGAGGATGTGAGCTCTGGGAGCAGGTGCAGGTGGCACTGTACATCCTCTCTCTTCTTCCCTGTTCCCTGATTTTATGTCACCTGTTAAACTCAGGGGCATAATTTTCCTTCTCTTTCCTTGTGTTATTAAGGATATTGAACTACCCTTGGCCAAGCACAGGTCTTTGCAGAACTCATTAGAAATGTTCTTCATGAATAATGATTTTTCAATTCTAATTCTTATTCTTATCAGTTAATGTGTAGTTCATCTTGTTAATGGGTGCCATGTTGCTTTTTTATGATGCTGTTTTAACAAAGGATTGTACAGGACACAGTGAAATGTTTTTGGAAAGCTTAAATGCAGTATATTTTATATATATTATTCTATATCTGCATAATTACTGTTACCAACTATGTTTATAGTCTGACATTTAGTTTTTTGAAAATACCTGTTTTCCATAAAGCAGAAAGATGGGCATAAAGCAGGAACTATCTCCTATCCACCCCCTTTTCCATGGTCTCACCTGTGTTAAGGCTCCAGCTGCTGCACTAGAAATGCTCAGGGTGTCTAACTGTCCTTCTAAAATACTGCTGGTTATTTTTATTCCCCCCTTCTCCCGCAGCTTCTCTGGGTGGAAGATCCAGCAGCTCCTCAGTGCCAGGTTCAGGGATCCAGAGGATTCATTTAGGGTTTTTTCCCATCTTTTCAGTGCAGGTTCTGTGGCCATCCAGACACAAATATATCAAACACGAGCTGTTTAAAATACTGTAAAATTCTGTCCTTGCTGCTGCAGGATTATTAGTGCAGTGCTTCAAAAGGAGAGCACTGGGTGCAGGGTCCTCTCTGCCCTGGCAAGTGCAATGTGTCTTTTTCATGGCACATTTGTCCTGCAATACATCTTTTCCATCATTATAGACTGGAACTCCTGCTGTACACACAGAACATTCCTCCTTATTACCCTACCCAGGTTTAATCAGAATTCCTGCTGCTCCCTTTGGCTGGTTTTGCCATTTGTCTTGATTTCAGTGACTAATTTACAGGCTCTGACTTGAAGTTCACAGTTTCCATTTGTTACACATCCTTTAACACTTATTACTTCTTGATTAAAGGGGATTTTTAACTGAAAAAATCCTTCCCCTGACTGGGAAACTGCCAAATTGCCTGACTTCTTGGTTAGGTTTGTTGGGGTTTTTTTTTGGTAGAACAATGTAAAAATGTGCAAAATATTCTGGATTCCTGCAACCAGAGGAATGTTGTTCTTTGCACCTTGCTGAACATTTCCCCCACTATAGTATTCTTCTCACCAATTCCTGCATTGAGTGCATTTTAATGAAAGCACAGAGGGAAAGAACCAGGGTTTGGATGTAACTAATGAATTGGTTTCCTCGGGTTTCACCAAAAACAGTTTTGTGAGGCTTCGTTGTCACTTGTGAACAGAAGAGAATGGGATTGAAAGCAGGTTTTTATGGATAGGCTGGGCCTTAATATTACATTTACTGTGGTTTGGATCCTCCACTTACTTCCAGTCTCCCACACTGGCTGTAATGTGGTGTTAGGAAAGGAAACCTGGATAATTCCAGTTTCAGGATGATTAACTGTCAGTCCAGGTGTGGCAAAGCCCTGTGCCTCAACATGTACCTCTGCATTGCTGCAAATGATTTTTATTATCATTTTAAAAATGACTATTAGTAGAGGCTCCCGAGCTCAGTTAGGAAAAGAATAACTCAGGAAACAATTGAAGAGTTCTTCTGGAGAAGTTTCTTTTCTTGGAGAAGTGCAGCTGCTGTGCAAAGACAAATCATGTTGTGGGGAGAGAAGAAAAACTCTTTGTGGGGGCATAGAGGAGTTCTAAAAGAAACTTAGAGATGCTAAAGTGTGTGTGTGTGTGTGTAACATTCCAACATATCCGGCCTTTTCAGCCTCGGGATCTGCAGGGAAGGGAAGTCGCCCAGTGGACTTAGGACCAGACTACAAACCCCCCCTTGGAGGTGAGTGTTGCTGCAAAGCTTTTCCATTTCCATGTGTTTCATTTCCCTTTGGTCTTCCACCCAGAAAACACTCCTGGCATCTGTTCCATAACTTTTCTCCACAGTTGTTCCCACTCAGTAAGTCCTGTAACATTCCTGCTGTGGTGCTCCTGCCTGGAGTGTCTGGCAAAACTCTCCTGGCATTCCCATGAGCAGATCTGCTTCCCAGTGGAGTTTTAAAGGGCTGCTGTGGTGCACAAATGGACAATTATTTCAGTAGGAACATATTAGGAAGGAAAAACCTCCTGTTCCTCCTTCCCCTGGTTGCTGTTGGGGACACCTTGCCCTGAGGTAACGTTCAGAAGTGTTTGATAAAATTACTCTTTCAGGGCAAAGTGACCCCTGTAGGATTCTCATACTGAGGTGCAGTGGTTTCTGGCTCCAAGGGGGTGCCTGTGGTATGGGGGTTTTAGCAAGATCCCAGACTAACTCCCCTTAGACTAACTTGAATTTCTATATGGTAACTATTTGAGTAGGCTGAACTTAAGTTTTGATAGACCTGGTTGGGGATGGATCTATAAATCCTCTTATAGCTCAACAATTGTACAGAAACACAGGTGGCAAATGACAGAAAAATAAGCAATTCCCAGAGATCCAAGCAGACCAACCATCTCATTCTGCCCATTCTGTAGGATGCCAGACACCTTTGGTTTGCATTCCTTACTTTTTCTATGGAATAAATAACCCCTTTCTCCCATCTCAAACCCTCACAGGCAGTAACAGTCCCCATGGAAGTCCTACCTCTCCCCTGGACAGCAACATGCTCCTGGTGATCATCGTGTCCGTGGGGGTGATCACCATCGTGGTCGTGGTGATCGTCGCCGTCTTCTGCACCCGCCGCACGACCTCGCACCAGAAAAAGTAACAGCCCTTGCCCTGCCCTGCCTGTCCCACCTCCTCCTGGCACCTCATCTTTTCTTGATCATGCTGTAGTGTTTATTCCTTTAAGTCTTCCAGGCTGTAGATGGCGAAGGTCCGTTTTTCCTAATCCATGTTCCAGAGTTACAAACCATCAGGAGTCCACACCCAAACTGGGCAATGCTCTCATGTGTCCCTGCACCTGCCCCTCTCTCAGGAGAAGCTGCTGTTTAAAATATTGTTTCCAAACTGGAGCCAGTCCATCTCTTTGGAGCTGGGAGAGCTCCACAGCTCAGGCAGCTTCTCGCTCCTGCTCTCAGCACGTCCTTCACTGTGTGGAGTTGGTGTACAAGCTGTGCATGATAATGTCCAGTTTTTAGACAGATTACTGGAGTGGAATCTGAATTAGGTGCTGGACTCCTTAGGAAAGTGCTCTAAAATCCATAATATAGGTGTGTACCTGGAATTCTTCCCTCGTTTAGAGCACCTGAATCAAGCCCACAGCAGCAGTGCTCCCACTTAGAGGCTCCTGAAGGTTCTTTCTGCAAGTTCTTTGAAAGACCAGAGCTGAAAAAGCTGTATTTTAAGTTTGAAAAGATGCTGTTATACAAAACAGAGTTTTAAAAGCTAGGCTTGGAGGATAATCTCCACTTGCTTTGCTGAAGCTGAACCATCCTGCAAAAATGCAAGTTGTTCAGGAGAGGGAGCAGGGATGTGGGAATGTCTGGCAGCTGGGGGATGTGCTTGGGAGAGGGCAACGCAGATGGGCCTGTGCCCCAGAGATGCATTTGATTTTCAAAGAGCAGAAACAACCCTGTGAAACCTCAGTTTCTAGATGGCACCTCCCTTATATAGCAGCCCCCAGCAGTGAGTCACTCCTGCTGTGTGCCAGGGGCTCAGCTGGGTCAGGGCAGGACGTGGGAGCACATCTGGCTGGGAGTCACCTCTGTGGGAGGCTCTGCCCCCTGGTACTGAGCCATGTCTGAGCCAGTTCTAGCAGTTGGGTCACCCAGAGGAAACACCTTCCCCCATCCTTGTGAGGAGCAAGTGTGGAGGGCAGTGCTGGAACCCTACATTTTCCCAAATTCCACCATCCCAAATCTCTGCCTCACCATAGGTTCCTGCTGCTGCTGTTCAACAGCCCTGAAAAGCTCCTCAGTCTGAGCAGTGCTGAAAGTGATGTTCCTGTCATTGATCCTCAGTGTTCACCATCCTGTTGGGATAACTGGCTGCTTGCTCCCTCCCTCTCCAGCTCTTGCTGGAGCTGAGCCCGGAGCAGGGGCACAGCGTGGTGCACCTTTACTTCATGGTTGGAATGTTCTCTTAACAACCACAAGCACTGCAAACTCGAGTTTTGTCAGTGCAGGCTTGGGCTGCAGAGCACAGGGCTGCAGGATGTGGGACCCCTGGGGACAAATTCGTGGCATCAGAGTTGCAGGACGTGCTTTGAGATGTCGGCTGGGCTTGTGTGCAGAGTTCAGAGCGTCCTGCCCGGTGGGAAGGTTCTGCTCAGGTGGACACAGGATCTGAGGGAAGTCCTTTCAACAGGTGAGGCTGACACCTAAGAACATCTGAGAACATCTCCTTTGTTTTCCCTCCCAGGAAACGTGCTGCCTGCAAATCAGTGAATGGTTCCCACAAGTACAAGGGGAACTCCAAAGATGTCAAACCTCCTGACCTTTGGATTCATCATGAGAGACTGGAGCTCAAACCCATCGATAAGTCTCCAGATCCCAATCCCATCATGACAGACACCCCGATCCCTCGCAACTCCCAAGACATCACCCCAGTTGACAATTCCATGGACAGCAATATCCATCAGAGGCGGAATTCCTACAGAGGTGAGAGATCAACAAGTGCTTTGGCCATGAGGTGTTAAATACATTTGGCTCTGAGTGGTGAAATCACTTTATTGATATATGACTTAGTTACTCTCTTTTGTTCTCATTTTTCAAGTAGTGAATTGGGTTTGTTCCTAGTTTCTAAGACTCCCTAAAAAGGATGGATCACATGTTGTAGTGAGAAAATTGAGTGCCCAGGAGTCAAATCATTATTTTCTCTTGGTAAATACTGGCTAGTAATTGGAAGGTCATCTAACAGGTGTTTTGAAATGAACTCCTGAGAGTTGTGTGTGACATCCTTTCAGCCCACAGCTGCAGTGCCAGAAGTTCAAGTTTGCATTGGGACCTGGAGAGTTTCTCCAGTACCAAATAACTGTCCTCTTCTCACCTCCTGGTGGAGGATGAAAGAGCTGTTTTTATCAGTTGTGACTCACAGAACTGCAAACAGGACTAGAGAGAGGGGGGTTGAAGTGCTCAGGTGCCACAGGAGCTGCAGGTCAGTAACCCCTGTGTCTCTCCCTCAGGGCACGAGTCCGAGGACAGCATGTCCACGCTGGCAGGAAGGAGGGGGATGAGGCCCAAGATGATGATGCCTTTTGATTCTCAGCCACCTCAGCGTAAGTCACCAGCCCCCCATTCCCAGCTCCTGGAGTGGGGAGCACCCAAACCAGCCACACTGATGCCACAAACAGGGACACCCACACCTTCCTGCTCACTGCTCCTGAGCAATTCCAGCCTCTCTGCGGTGGGAGCAGCTCAGAGGAGGCCCCGGAGCCCCTTATGGGAAAGGCAGAGTTAGACTAAGGGAAAAGGGGAAAAGGAGCAGCTGCATTGGAGTGAGGAGTGGGGGAGAGTCAGGAGTGTGTCCAGTGTCTGTCCATCCCACTCTGGTGCTTCCCAGGGAGAGCCTGTGGGCCCGGCTGCTTTTTGTAGCCATTCCCTTTGAACTCTGCCAGTGCCCAGCTGTCCCACAGGAACTGCAGAGAGCTGCTCCATCTCTGTCAGGTTCTCAGCTGCTGGTTTTCTCCTCTCCAGCCCAAGCAGTCCCACGTTTTTAGCCTCCCCTCCTGAGGCAGCTGCTCCATCCCCTGTAGTTGCCATTCTCAGAGCCTCCTCTGACTTTACTATGAGCTCCTTGGAATCTTTGCTCTCTCAGCCAGCCCTGTGAGGCCCTTCTGGAGCTCCTGGCCACCAGAATGGCATTTGCCTACCCCAGAGACCTTAAAATTATTGACAAATGGGAAGATTTCTCTGATTGCTTCCATGTCTGCTCACTGAGAAGGAAAACTGATTAAAGCCAGTGCTGGCACTGCTACCTGGGATCTGCTGCTCACTCTCCTCTGTCTTGAAAATCCACCATCAAGCCCCTTCCTTGGTTTTGTATCTGTAACCATCTTTCAGTCCATACAAGAGCCTTCCCTCAGCAGCAGCTTAGTATTTGACCTTTGGAGTGGAGCCTTTTTGAAAATTCAGCTGTATTTGCTGGTTCCCTTTATTGATGTATTTACTGACTTGGAACTCAGAGATCGGTGATTTCCTTTGCAGGAGTTGTGCTCACTGTTTTCTGGGTGACTGTGTTTACCCCTGCAGTGATCCTTCTCTGGTACCAAAGCTACTACTAGTGTTGTGATTAAATATTTTAAGAATTAAACAATATATCTAGTTTTGAAACGAGGACTCTAAGATGGAAAAGGGACTTGGCTGAACCTCTGAGCAGCCAGACTGAAACCCTGGGTGAGAACACAAGTAACAAGCACAGGAGAACATGGGAGTCAACGTGCATGGACAGAACTGGGAAGTGAAATTACACTGAGCTCCCCTGGGCTGAGCTTTGGACTTCCCTGAGCTCTGTGTGTTCTTGTTCCACCTGTAGCCAGGGAACTGCTGCCACAGCCCCTTGTGTTAATAAGGAATGATTTCAGATTAGTCCCTTCTGTTTCCACTTTATAGCTTTTTGCTTTAATTACCTGAAGTGAGCACTCGGTTTTCTAATTCTCTACCTGCTTTTTCAAGTGTGATAAGCCCAGTTTGTGATTTTTCAACTGTTTCCTTCTTCTACAACCTTTTTACAAGAGTAGCATCTTTTTTCTTGGTTTTGCAATAAGCAGTCTGATGTTCCTTGTTGTCTCCCATTTTTTCCATGTACAAGGAGGGAGCAGAGGGTGCAGTTTTACACTAATAATCCTTACTCTGATTACTTCCTTCAAAGTTGGTCTGTGTCAGACGTGGTGTCCCACAGGGACACTGAGCTGTGGGATTCTGCTGAGTTCCTGTCCCATGCCAGGCACTAGGACACGATGGAGGCAGACCTGGGTGACCCCATAACAGATTGAGGCAGCAATAAGTGTTACCTTGCACTCTCCTAAGTGTTTTTCTCTAAATGGGATGCAGCACTGGACACACACAGGATAAGATAAACTCATACAGGATCACAAGATGCTCCATAAAAACAGTGTAGCAAAGGAAAAACTCACAGCAAAGACACTCTACAACCTACATATCAGTCCCACAAAGGATGATACACATTTTAGGGAGGCAGTAATTCCAGTTGTCCCTGCTGGTTGTGTTCAGGCTGATGTGATAATTGTGGCAGATACAGCCGTGGATGTGATTTCCCTGCAGCACCAGCCCCAGCTCTGACAGCCCTTTGTGATGCCAGTCCTGCTGTGTTCCCTGGAAAAGCCTGGCTGATTCCCTCTCTTTCTTAGCTATTGCCTTGCCCAAGGAGAACAAACCAGACCCAGCTGGCTGGGGTGGGTGGGATGAGGAAGGAGGTGCAAGGTCTGCTGGTGCCTCAGGGCTTGAGGTTGTTCTAGTGACTTTGACTTTTTATCCTGTTTTCAAGAGCTCTGAGGGCCTCCAGCAGTAGGTTTGTGTTTTATAGTAACTGGAAACATTAATATAATGTCATTTAGGCTTTGCAGAAGCTCCACAGGAAGCTCACAGTGGTATCTGAGGCCCTTTCTCAGGAAGCACCCCCAGGACCATTCCGTGTGCTTAACTCTGAGCCTGCAGGCACCTTCCCATGGCTTCCCCCCAACTGGAGCACTCAGATCTAGTTATTTACCTCTTAGGTACTAATTTAGGATAATTCAGTCTCTTCCATTTTAGCATAATTTGCAGTAATGGTGTGTACCAAGTGAGCTCCTTCTTTGACTGCTGAAATACAAAAATCCTGGAAGGATATGAGGAAGCAAAGGGCTGTTTCTTTTTTAACACACACACTATATGTGGACAGTAGATCTATATTCTCTCTATTCTTCGTCTGAACTTTTCTCTTCCTTGAAATCAAACAGTGCATCCTGATGTGAATTAAGTTGCTGGTACTGCTTTTTGGCCTGTAATCAGGTGATGTTTTTGTCCTGTACATGATTCAGGTCTGGTGACCCAGGAGTTTAAGGTGGATTGTGAACCTGCTGAGGGTCTGGCTCCCCTGCCGAGTGGCTGTGTGGGGAAAGGGAGGGATGTGGTGCCTTTCAGTCCACAAGCACTGTGTGTGTGTTAAGTGTTTCTCTGTCTTGTGTTCATCCACAGCTGTGATTAGTGCTCATCCCATCCATTCACTCGATAACCCCCACCACCATTTCCACTCCGGCAGCCTCGCCTCTCCAACCCGCAGCTACCTCCACCACCAGCCCAGCCCCTGGCCCCTGGGCACAGCCTTGTCCCACTCAGACAGGGCCAATTCCACAGGTGAGACACAAACCACCAGGGACGTGTTGCTTTAATGGAACCGGGAGTGAAACGTGTGGAAATCAAAGCCTGAAACTTGGTCAGTCCCCACTGTGGTGTTCCATGAGGTTTAAGGACGTGGGTGTAAGTGCAGACAAAATCCTGGATAGGTTGAGCTTACTTGTGCAGATCCTTGAGGCACGTGATGGAAGAGGAAGCTCCATGTTTTATACACAACCACAAACAGGAGGATTCCTTATGCTAAAGCATTCAGCCCTGAAACACCAGATTAAATCTGAGCTACTTAATATGGTAACTTTTTCCCTGGTTAGTACCACTTCAAACCAAGAGAGGAGAAAGGTCCAGACTTGGCTACCAAGAGCTGACATTTTTTAACCTTCCTCAGGGACACAGAAAATGGGGGTGATTTCCCTACAGTATTTTCAGGCTTGAAGCAACAATGAATCGCAGTAGTTTCTGCAATGTCTCCAGTGCTCTGAAGATTTCTGAAGCCACACTGTTTCCAAATTGCACATGGGTAAAATGTTGAGTTGGAGGGAACTCTGAGCTTTTCTAGCTTAAGGTCAATGTTCTAAGGTGTCGTAGCCAAAAGTGTTGTTTCCTTATGAGAACAGTTCCTGAGGCTGCAAGGACACAGGGAGCCAATATGTGAGAGGCAGAGGTTTATACCAGTGAAGTGACAGCTCCCACAATCCAGATCCTTCCCTGCCTGTGCTCCAAGTAGGATCACGACGCCCCGAATGTAAGATACCATCTCATTGTTCTCTTAGGTCAGCATGGAGCCTGCTGCAAACACAGCAAGCCTGGGATTTCATTTGAGCTTGAGTTTGAGCTTTCAGCAAGTAGGAAGAAATTCTTAGGAAGTTCTTCCCTGTGAGGGTGGAGAGGCCCTGGCGTAGGTTGCCCAGAGAAGCTGTGGCTGCCCCATCCCTGGAAGTGTTGAGGGCCAGGTTGGATGGGGCTTGGAGCAACCTGGGATAGTGGAAGGTTATAGCAGGAGATGGAATTGAATGATCTTTAAGAAAGATCCCTTCCAACTCAAACCATCCTGTGACTCCAAGTAAATGGATTTTCTGAGACGGGAAAGCCTGTCTCAGAAAAAATCAGGCTCCTGTGTCTGCACTAGTGCTTGGTGTGAACCTTAAATTACAGATTTGGTTACAAATGCCAGTACTATGAGATGCTCAAGGGCAGAAGGAGAAAGAAGGTTTGTATTCTCTGGTGTTTATCTGAGGAATTACTCCATGGAGCTGTTTCAGTGCAGAACTGTTGATTTGCTATTGCTGGGGATGTGGAGTCATTCAGTTCTCAGCTCGTTGTATTACTGGACAGCCGTCGTTCACCGTAAAACAGGGCAGTCACACAGAACTGGGGTTATATCCGAATTCCCTCGGTAGCCTGTAACAGTGACCCTGGAAAAGGTGCTTCCCAGTAGCCTACTGTGTTCCCATGTGCCCCAGAGGCCGTTTCTGAGCAGCCAGTAACTGCAGTGTGTGTGTTGCAGAGTCCGTCCGGAACACGCCCAGCACGGACACGCTGCCGGCGCCCTCGGCCCCGCCGGGCACCGACCACCAGGACCCCGAGGGCTCCACGGGCTCGTACCTGGGCACTGCCCAGGAGGAGGACCCTGCCCAGGGCCTGCCCACCGCCCACGTCCGCCCGTCGCACCCGCTCAAGAGCTTCGCGGTGCCCGCGGTGCCCTCAGCCGGGGCCTCCTACGACCCTGCCCTGCCCAGCACCCCCCTGCTGACCCAGCAAGGTGAGGGGGACGGGCACCGCTGCCAAAACAGGGGGGGTTTAACAGGGAAGGTCCTTGAGGGGCGGGGGATGGAGTTGGGCACCCAAGGCAGTGTGTCAGAGGCTGCAGTGAGTTCTGTCGGTGTCATTTTCAAGGCCTTTTTCTGAACATAAATAAATTGGACAAAAATTCGGATCCAACGCCCCAAAGTTTAAGTGTTCACTTTCCTCTAATACAATCTTTCTTCATCAGAGAATCATGATAGAATGGTTTGGGTTGGAAGGACCTTAAAGCTTATCCAGTCCCACCCCTGCCATCCAGCCTGGCCTTGGACACTTCCAGGGATGGAGCAGCCACAGCTTCTCTGGGCAACCTGTGCCAGGGCCTCACAGGGAAGAATTCCTTCCCAATATCCCATCTAACCCTGCCCTCCTTCACTTCAAGGCCATTCCCCCCTGTTCTTATTCTCTTCCTTTCTGATTAAGCCCAAAAACCAATTCCCTGAGGCCTGACTCTCTGACCATTGGTTTCCAGCTCCCACCCACCCCGTTCACTCGGTGAAGACTGCGTCCATCGGGACTTTGGGAAGGACTCGCCCTCCCATGCCTGTGGTCGTTCCCAGTGCCCCCGACGTGCAGGAGACCACCCGGATGCTGGAGGACTCAGAAAGCGTAGGTACTTCCACTGCCAGGCCTGACCTTGCAGTGCTCACAGACTGGGGGGGGGGGGGGGGTGTCTCTCCTTATTTGTGTCACACTTGGAAACTTCAGGAATTCTGGACTGACACTTTCAAAGGCAGAGGGTCACAAGGCTCCAAACTTCCAACACCTCCATTGCCTGTGAATCCATATAAAAACTGCAGGGTCTTCTGCACAGGGCAGGGTCCTGTTACAGCCCTACTGCTGCAGAGCATTCCCCGTGTCACTGCACATGGAACATTTGGCACTAATGCCAACGTGTTTTAAGCATCATCCCAAATATGTTTGTAGACTCTCCTGTGAAAGTGTTCTGACTTTTGGGAAAGATGCAACCACCTGGGCTGCTTTTGGGAGTATCTCTTAAGGATGTTGAGGATGTTTTGGGTGGGAAGCACTGGAAGAGCTGTTTTCCTTTCAAATTGCAAGCCAAGAAGTTTCTCCAGTAGCTACTGGATCACTAGAATCATATATTGTCTTCAGTATCACACAGGTATTAGCTCTAATCACTGCTACAGGAAATGATTATTTTGAATTTATTTTACTTTTTTCCCTCATTGTCCTTTTCATTTGTCACATGTTTTTGTTGCCCTCTTGATTTTATTTCTGTGTGTGCTGGTCTAGAAACTTGATCTGGTGCCCTTTTGCCCTTCTGTCTAGATGTCACCCCTGCTTTATTTGTTTTGTTTGGTCAGTACCAAACCCTTACTCATTAGTTTATCCATCAATAAATTGGTAATATTCAAATAGAACCATTAATAAATTTGTTCATTCATAAGTTAGTACAAGGTAGAGTCAGCACACTAAATACTAGTTAAATTAAATTGCTAGTTCAAGTATGAGTTTTGAAAATTAAATTATAAGTTGAATTAAGGGGTTTAGGGTTAGGTAGTGATTTGAATTAACTCTGTTTTTTTATGAGAGCCTGTAGGAATGAGTTTGCTTTCAGCTGCTGCTGTTTATCATTGTCAGATAACATGCTGGACCCAGGGCAGGGATGACTTCTCTGGTACAGTCCAGATGTTTGATAAACTGGAAGGTCACTGCCATTTACATTAGGAGAAGGTTTGTCTCTAGAAGGAAAGGAAGTGAGAGCAGGGTCAGGGTTGAAAACTGCACAGAACAGGGAAGGACTTGGTCAGAAAAGGTTTGGAGATGATGTGGTTCATGGTGTGTCTGCACACAGGCACTGATCACAGAGGTGATGGCTCATCAGTGCAGCTGAAACTGGACCTCTGAGCCTAAGACACTGTGATTTCAGGGAGGATAATGATTCTCAAAACACTTCTTATGAGGTGATTCCTTTGACCTTTTTTCCAGTTAAGCTGGGAAGACTTTTCTGAACTCCCTACTCTGGTTCAAAGGCAGCTGTTCCCTTCAGGGATCGAGACAAGGAAAACAGATCAGCTGATCATGGTTTATTCAGTGGGACTCTGAATCACAACTGCCCAAAGAGCTGCACTGAAAATAGAATCAAAGAATAGAATATGCTGAGCTGGAAGGGACCCACAAGGATCATCAGTCCAAATCCCACCCTGTCCCTGAGAGCATTGTCCAAATCCTCCTTGAGCTCTGACAGCCTTGGTGCTGTGCCCACTGCCCTGGGGAGACTGTTCAGTGCCCAACCACCCTCTGGGGGAAGAACCTTTTCCTAATGTCCAACCTAAACCTCCCCTGGCACAGCTCCAGCCACTCCTTAGAGTGTTCTTTCACGTTATTAATTCCTGTAACTGTGGTTAAATCCAATCCACGTGTGGTTATTCCTGAGTCAGAGCCATGTCCCACAGCAGTCCCTGACCATTCCTCTGTGTTTCCTGTCCTGTCCCTCCCTAAAGGAGAGCCAAGGCCCCCTGTAGTAACCCTCTCCCTCTCCCCAGACCTACGAGCCGGATGAGCTGACCAAAGAGATGGCCCACCTGGAAGGACTGATGAAGGACCTCAATGCCATCACCACGGCGTGACCACCTCCCCGGGACATGACTCCAAACCGCTCCGCAAGTCGTGGGACTCAGCCTTGGAACGCAAGGAATTGTACAGAGGAAAAAAAAAAAAAGGAAAAAAAAGCAAAAAAAAAAAAACAAACAACAAACCAGAAAGAGGGACAGCACATGAGAGCAATGTGGGAAGGAGAGGAACCAACCAGAGGGGACCTGTGTGTCACCGTCCTGCAGTGAAGTCATGGCCCAGTGAATTCCAGTCCCCTGTGGGCCGGGCAGGATGGGACACACCAGGCTGGACTCCAGACACAAGGAAAGCAAACGGACTCGCCGTTAGTTTTGTTCTGGTCAGGTTTTGTCTCAGTGGTGTGATTGCCCTGCCTTTTCAGTGTTGGACATTGGCATTTATGTACAATTTTATTTGTGTTTTTATTTTATCTTTTTTTATAAAAAGGAAAAAAATATTGTAATTAAAAAAAAAAAAAAGGGAGAAACTGTTGTTTTCCACAGCCTAGGCTGAGGTTTGACTGCTTGTTCTATTGTGTATGGAAATTCATTGCCAGTGTGGGTTGTTCTGTTTTGTTTTTTATTCTGCGTACAATTACGTCCCCTTCTGGCAGTTAATCCATGGCCTTTTGGGATGCTGCACTGCTCTTTGTAAGCTTTTTTTATTATTTTTATATTATAATTATTAAAAGCCTGACTTTCTCCTCTCATCACTGTGAGATTACCAGTCTGTTTGAATTGAAATGTAATTTGAAAGGCTTGTTTGTCGCTTTTTGTGCAGTTTCAATATTTTGAGTGGGGGGAAAAGTAGCTGGGGAAGGGAGGGGGTCCAGGGGGAGGGGTCATTCTTGTTGTTTTCCTGTCTTTCTCCAGTGACTGGAAAGACTGAAGAACATGAAGCATCTTCTGTAACGTCCTTCCTTGTCCCTTTAGCATCAGTGTGTCTCTGGTCACTGAACTGCAGTGAGAGTCTCATTTAGAAACATTGCCAGAACTTCCTCCTGTAAATTGGGGTTCCTTATGCTTAGATAACACTACATGCAGCTTATTTTGGCAACTGTTTTGTTGTTGTTAGTTAAAGATGCATCATGAACCTTGCAAGTGCAGAGTGAGGGCTCAGCACAGGCCCCAGGGCTGGGGTGGAGCTCCCTGGGCTCCCAGACGGAGAGAACTGTGGGCCCTTCCATCCCCACACACCACATCCTGCCTGTGGGGACGCTCCCTGCCCACAGCAGCACGTCCAGCCCCAGTGCAGTGTCTCCATCCCAGGCCACTCAAACAAGGGCCAGCTCTGGAGCATTCCCCAGAGACAGAAACAAGGCAAAAATGTATTTTTTTACACTTTGGGAAACCATGTAAAAAGAAAACCAGTATTAGTGACTCAGGTGCTGTTCACACTTCTGTCTGGGAAGGAAGGGAATGTCAAAGGGAAGGACAAGGGTTTTCCTTTTCTCCATGTGTGATTGCCTGGCTCTGCCCTTCCCTGTGAGGGAGAACAGCCTGGAAAGGGGCTGTAGCTCAGTAAAGTAACCAAACCCACCCCCAGGTGCCTGATGAACTCGTGTGCAATTCCACTGCCAGAACAAAAGGAAACTCCAACTTACTGCTGGTTCAGAGGGGAATCTGTTCCTCCTGGGATTTGGGATCTTGGGGACAGGCAGGTCTGGGTGCTTTGGGGACCCTGCTGTGGCTCTGCCAGGGCTGGGCCTGTGGGAGCAGCAGGAGGGAATGCTGGAACTGCTGCAGTTCCAGTAACAAACAGGAATTCTGCTGATTTTACTTTGTTCCCCACTGAACTGAACTAAAGCTTCTCGTCTCCAAGAGGGGGAGAGCTATGGAATCACCTGGAGAGCAGCTGGGATGGTGCTGTAGTGTCACTTCCTTTCTTTTCCTGGACTCTGTGTTGTCATTTCTGGGACATTTCCTGCCTTTATTTATTCTTTGAGGGAGGGGAGGGAATCAAATTAATTGGGGCACTGTGGGCCACCTGGATAACTGATGTTTGGACTTTTAATCAGTACAATTCAGGGCAAAATAAGCTACAGAATATGTGTTTAAAGAATAAAAATGCACACCCTGGCCTGGAAGGAGGGTGTGAACCTTTTCCTTTGCCTATTTTTTACCTGTACCCAAAGAAATACCATCCTACAAACACAGTATTCCTGGCTGGGGGGGGGGTCTTTGTGAATATTCCTTATGTATAACACCATGAATGTTAATATTGTCATTGAATTTGGGGAGGGGGAATATTTTTAATGATAAAACAACTGTTCAAAGTTGGTTTTTTAAGGTTAAACTGAAAAAAAAAAAGAAAAAACATTTATTCAATTCAGTGTACAATCTGTATTGCACTTTTTCACATTTTAATGCTACGTTTTCTTACATATCCTGTGATTTTAAATTTGGAACATTGTGTATCCTTGTAGTGTCATAGTCAAGCTGTCGAGTGACAGCTTCCCTCAGACATTTGGGGAAAAAAGAACCAAACCTGTATATTGTTTTATGATTCTCATGTAGAATAATTTTGAGGGCTGCTGTAGACGTCGACCTTTCTGTACAATTTTTGTTGCTTTCCTGTAGTATTTGCTGTATCCTCTATGGCTTTTTTTAATAACTTCATGTTTATTATTTGGTATTGGACATCCAATACACTTTTTTTAATCCAATCAAATTCTGGGCTGCTTGGAGAGTTTGTTTAATTATTCCTAATTGATACAGGGACCAGGTTTGGAATTTTACTTGCCCTTTTTGTTGCTGTGGGTTGGCAGGTTGTGTCCTCCAGAGAAGGAAGAGGAAAATTGTTACTCTCCCTCAGTCTTTGTGCAGACACTGAACATGTAACCTCTGCCTTCCTTCTATTTCAAAGCTCCATGGTAAAAAATACCACCTTTTAATAAGCAAGTAGAAAAGGAAGGGGTTCACATCAGGGAAAGGACATTTTAGTAGCCTTAGTAAACTGGCAAATCATGAAAAATAATATTATAATCATGGAATAGAGAGCTTTTTCTGTACCTTTTGAAGTGCAGTGATGGGTATCCATGTTGCTCCATGCTGACTCCAGCCTCCTTCTCTCATACTTGGGACTCCCACTGGTCATCAGCCACTTTCCTGGTCACTCGTGTCCTTGGGAGCATCATCCTGACCCCTGCAAATGGGAATTATGCTCCTGCAGGCTTTACAGCCCCTGCTCCCCTCGTTGTTCATCAGATCTCTGTTTACTCGTTAAATTGTGCCCCCACACCAATGTCTTGTGTGGGAAGGGACCCCCAAATCCTCCTGAAGGGGAGCCAGGACCTGCAGTTGGGCAGGGATGTCACAGCCATGCCAGAGCTGGGGGCTGTGCAGGGATGGGGCCAGGGGAGGAGAAGTGGGTGCAAAGGCATTGATCAGTAAGTTGGGAGTGTCCCAAGGCACAGTCAGGACACAGACAGGCAGATTAAAACCCTGCCCTCTGTTTACTGACCTTGAGCTCTGAGCAAGGTGTCCCTGCCCGTGGCAGCGGTTGGAATGAAATGAGCTTTAAGGTCCCTTCCAACCCAAACCATTCTGGGGTTCACATGGAATCACTGAGGTTGGAAAACACCTCCAAGGTCAGCGACTCCACCCTGTGCCCCATCCGCATCTTGTCCCCCACCCAGAGCACTCAGTGCCACGCCCAGTCATTCCTTGGACACTCCAGGGGTGGGGACTCCACCACCTCGCTGGGCAGCCCCTTTCAGTGCTTGACAGCCCTTTCCAGGAAAAAATTCCTCCTGATGTCCAACCTGAACCTCCCCTGGCACAGCTTGAGGTTGTTTCGTCTCCTCCTGTCCCTTGTTCCCTGGGAGCAGAGCCCGACCCCCACCCGGCTCCCCCTCCTGTCAGGGAGTTGCAGAAACAGAAGGTCCCCCTCGAGCCTCCTTTTCTCCAGGCTGAGCCCCCCCAGCTCCCTCAGCCGCCCCTCACAGCACTCGTGCTCCAGGTTCTACGATATAAAGTGAGTTTATCTCGCTGGCCAGCGCAGATAATTCCCGGTGCTGCTCTGCCCGTCGGCCCGGCTGACAGAGGGGTGGGTTTGTGCCGTTCTGAGGCAGGTGACAGGTGACACCTGCTGTTCATGTCACAGGGCTGTGGCACAGCCCGGGGACACCAGATGGCAGTGGTGACTCGCTGGTGAAAGGCTGCAGCTCACACGGAGCCCGCACGGAGCTGCAGCCGCCTGGAAGGGAATCAGTGCTGAGGAGCCTCGCGGTAGCGCTGCTGCCCCTCAGCGGCAGCTCAGGGAAGAACTCGAGCTGCAAATTACAGCTTTTCCATGCCTGGCTCTGGCTTTCCCTGCCAGCGCTGTGGTTCCCAACACAGAAGGAAGGGGCTGCCTCAAACACCTGCAATGAATTGGTGCAACACTTGCAGGCTTTTTCCCATTAAGAGCAGCCATCCATCTCCACATGAACTGAGGCTGGATTTAAACCACATTCATCTCAATAAAAGCAATCCTGCAGGGGCTTGACAGGATGTAACTCAACAGCCTTTGCCAAAAATATTAACCATTACAAATTTTCATAGGGTCCCAGAATGGTTTGGGTTAGCAGGGACCTTAAATCTCATCTCCTTCCACCCCCTGCCACAGGCAGGGACACCTTCCACTAGCCCAGTTTGCTCCAAGCCCCATCCAACCTTTCCTTGGACACTTCCAGGGATGGGGCAGCCACAGCTTCTCTGGGTAAGCTGGGCCAGAGCCTCACCACCCTCACAGCCAACAATTCCTTCCCAATGTCCCATCTATCCCTGTCCTCTGGCAGTGGGAAGCCATTCCCCATTGTCCTCTATCTGTCCATCTGTCCCTCCATCCCTTGTCCCAAGTCCCTCTCCAGCTCTCCTGGAGCCCCTTTAGGCACTGGAAGGGGCTCTAAGGTCTCCCTGGAACCTTCTCTTCTCCAGGTGAACACCCCCAGCTCTCCCAGCCTGTTTCTGTGGGATCAGGGCTTTCCTAATCAACACAGGCTCCAGCCAGGTTACACATCTCCCCTTACTACACAGTATCAGCTGTGAGACTTTTATAAGCCAAGCTCTGAGCTGCAGAGTGCCTCTCTAGAACCTTCCAAAAGCAGACACAGCAAAATTCCTGCCTCCAGAAGAGCTTCCCAGCTCTCCAGAGTGCTGCTCCCTGGAAATCCAGGGGACAGACATCACAGCAAACATGCAGGGCTGACAGGGCAGAGGCAGCAGCAGGAGGAGAGATTTGGAAAAGGAAAGTCAGCCCTGGGCAGGCACAATGTGGAAAAGTGTCCATCAGAACATGCATATAGAAGTGAAAGAGTGGAAAACATCCACAAATTCAGCCTTGTGAAAAGGCAGGGAAAGCCTGAATGCCGTAGGGTGCCAGGGAGACAGACTAAAATCCAAGGAGGGGGAGCACAAAAGCCTTCAGCCTATTGGAATGGTGTTGGACCCCCTTGCTGTGAGGAAACATGTTCTTCACCAGCTGAGAGTGACTCTCTGACCCTGCATGGGTGCCTGCACAGGGCTGGAAGCAGCTGCACTAGGACAATAACCAAGAATCAACTTTTCCCAGTTGCTTCCCAATTTCAGCTCCTGTTTCCCAGCCTTCTTCCAGCACTCACTGCCTTTCCTCCAGCTCTCCCTCTCCATAGGCACAGCATCCATGAAATCTGGCTCCCATAGGGCTGGAACTTGGAGCAAATGCTGATTTTCCTTGATAATTCCTTAGGAGGAAGCCCTGTTCCCCAGGCAGGCTGTCTCAGGACATCCCCCCCTCAGGCAAGTGCTCTGAGTTGGTCATGGGGCCTGTTCAAGGACAGATGCACCAGTGACACCAGTGCAGCCTTGGGAAGGGGAGGTGCTGCTGCTCCAGGGGCTGCAGAGCCCCGTCCCTGCCCCACACACCCCTGGGTACAGCCTCCTGCCCCACACACCCCTGGTCACAGCCTCCTGCCCCACA
>NW_020884925.1:1314041-1513458 GCF_003945725.1 Corapipo altera
CTGGTCACAGCCTCCTGCCCCACACACCCCTGGTCACAGCCTCCTGCAGCAGCCCCAGCGGGGGGAAGGCTGGGAGAGTTAAACGAGGCATGCAGAGATGTGGCAATAAAATCATCACACGTGAACGTAATCCAGATCAGCAGGACTCACCCTCAGCAGGCTGCAGGCAGGGCAAGGCTGGGCTGCCACAGGCTGTGTCCCTTTTTCATTTTAGGCTGGCTGTCAGTGCCTCCACCTCCTGTAACTTCATCTTCCCCTAGAGATGAGGTGGGGTCTTCAGTCCTGGGCTGCAAAGCTGAGGGGAAAACAAAGAGAAACCCCATTAGTGACTTCAGTGGCTGTCCCTGGCTGGCAGGTCCTGACAGAGCTGGAGCATCCAGGCAGAGGTGTTGGAAAACCCTGACCTGAGTTCAGACCCCCTCAGGACCCTTTCAAAGGGAGCACGAGGCTGCTGCTAAGGTCGATCCCCAGGTCCCATCTTGCAGCAGGACAGGGGGACTGGGGAGGGGACAACACCCGGCAGCACCCGAGGGGGCTGCTGGGCACGGGTTTGTGATCAGACACACGCCCTGTGCCCCGGCCAGGGAGAGCCCGGGGAGGGGCTTCCCCACGGAAGCCAGGGATGGCTGCGTTCCGACAGCATCCTCTCGGATCCTGGCATCCCTGCGCGTGAGGAAAACACCAGAGCCCATCTGTCCTCGGTGGGCACCGTCGCCATGGTAACAGCATCCGCTCCATCCATCCCGGATCTGCGGAGGACGGCGGGGCCGGAGCTCCCTCCCGCACAGGGGTTTCCCTGGCAGCTGCTGCTGCTTTATCAGGCACATCCCTGCTCCCACACCGATCCCATCAATCTGTCTGCCGTGAGGATGTGGAGCCTGGAAACAAAAAATCCCTGTCGCTGGAGAAGGGTACTGAGCAGCTGCCAGGGAAACCTTCCCAAGGGCTCTCCATCACTCCCATATGGTGCCCTCTCCCAGCACCCCCCAACCTCAAGGGCTGTCCCCCAGCAGCTGGACCATATCCTGCCCTCCTCCTTTCACCCCCTGGCTGCTCCTGCAGGTTTCTCCATCCCCTTCCGAAGAGCCACACAGCCCTCACAGCATTCCCATGCCCCGGAGACCAGGCTGAAGGCACAAGGAGGTGCTTCACAGAGGCTTCCATGGCTGCATTCTCTCCTGGATCCCTATGGATTTGCTGCTCTCCCTTGCCCAGGTCTGGGCACCAGCACAGAGAACTGGAGTGGTTCTTCCCAGTTGGGAAAAAACAGGAAAAAACCCGGCTGGTGCAGCCAGTGCTGGGAAAGTAGAGCTGGAAGTGCAGGGAAGGTGGGGAAGCCAAAAAAGATAAGGCATGCCCAGACACAGGGCTCAGGGGGAAATGCTGCCCAGTCCTGGCCCCAAACCTGTGGGAATGGAGAGGACCCCAAAGACAGGGCACACGGCCCATGTACCAACACACAGCACCTTCCAGAACCTTCCACTCCAACCACACCCCCCACACCACCTCCCAGGGCAGCCATGTCCAGGGGGACAAAGTGCCCAGTGTGGACTGGGAGCACAGAGCCAGGGCTCAGCCTTTCCCCACAGCTGCTCCCAGCAGCCAGGAATTAGAAGGACCACCAGCATCCCTCAAAAAGTGGACTTAAAGTAAGAAGCCACCCCAAAATCCCCACCGCCCCTATTACCTATGCAGACCTGGAGAAACCTGATGTTTGCTGCAAGGACTGGAAGAGGTCACACTGGACCCTGCCCCTGTGCCCCACCCTCCCCAGGTGCTTCCCATCTTCACCCCCAATCAGGGCCCCCATTATGGGCATCACCCAGCTGCTCATGGCTGGGGCTGCTCTGCCCACCCAGCTGGACTTTGGTTGCTGCAGTGGAGTGTCCATGGGATGAGGGCTGGAGTGGGGACATCATTCCCAACCAAGGTTGCTTTAGGAGCTGTGAGATCTGCTAGGATCTAGTAAAACCCATCAAGCAAAGAATAGCACCAGGACAAACTAGAACTGGACGCTGAGTCTCACAGCTTGTGACTCATGGGCTCTCAGAGGATATTCCTAAGTGCCCAAGGCTGGTATCTGCCTGTTTTCATACTACTTGAACCAAACTCTATGATTCTGGAGACCACTTTGCTGGGGACAGGGACCTAAAAATATGTGTGTTGTGTCCCCAGGTCTCCCTGCAGTATCTGCAGCCCTGGCAGAGCATCTTCATAGAGCTAAGTATGTATGTCCTCAGTTCCACAGCCTTTCCAGGAGCACAAGGATTGCAGGAACATGAAATACCAAGTTGTCCTGACACTGAAATCTTTGCCATGAAACACGAGGCAACAGGTAAAGGGTTAATAATCCCTCAGGACACTGTTCCTGCCTGGCAGTGCAGCCATGAGCACTGTCCTGACCCAACACAGTGCCCCCTCTCTCCCCAGGAGGGGTCCTGTGTTCCTGGCAATACATACTGCTGCTCCCGGGAGGAGGGGGAAAGCAGGAATTGCTTACAAAGGAGCAGTACCGGAGCCCTGTCCTGCATCTTTCCTCCTAAGAGCAAGAAATCACTGCTCCCACGAGTCCATTCGGCCCTTCCGGCTCTGGTGGGTTTGCTCCAGCAGCACCTGGATGTGCTGTACCCCCACCCCATGGACCTGTTCCCAGGATGGGGAGGTGGGGAGGCAGCTGGGCCAACTGGAGCATCAGCAATAGCAGGGAGCAGCTCTCAGATCCCTGGGGGCTGGAGCGGCCCCAGTCAGCCCTGAGCCTTGCAGAGGAGCCGACAGGGACGGACACCACCCTGGGGCTGCAGCGGGTGGACAGGACACCCGAGAGCCACGGCCACCCCCAGGGCCCCGGCAGGGTGGAGGGGACAGCACGTGTCTCCTCCGGAGGGGCTGTGCCAGACGCGTGGGCGAGCCTGGGGCATTCCCATCAGAGCCGAACAAAGCGGTGTATAAAAACACAAAATAAAAGGGAAGAGGGGGAAAATGACCCTGAAGGGCTCTCTAATTTGCAGCACACTCAGGGAGAGCGGCTTCCCAGGGAGGGGAAGGCGTTCAGACACGTGGCACCGGGAGCTGCTGTTAACGCCTTCCTGCCCGGCACTGCGGGACAGCTCCGGGCTGCTCCCAGTCCCTTCCCGGGGGCAGGGTGGGAGAGCCGGGTCCTGCAGTGCCCAGGCCAAGAGGTCACCCAGCGGAATTCCTACAGCAGGCCCGGCACTTGTTGGGCTACAGCTCCCGTTTTAACCTAGGAAGCTGTTGTGTCTCCTGCACCGAAACAAAAGAGCATCTCCCTCTTCTGGGAGACTTCACTCAATGCCTGTTCTAATCAGGTGCCTCCTAAAACGGGGACTTGAGCAGAACAGTGGCTGCTGTGATTGGGGTCAGCTGGAAGCTGGAGGCAGCTGGGTTGCAATGCTGCTTAAAAGAAAATCAATCTCCTTTCCTGCTGCTGTAAATGGCAGAGCCGTCAGGATTTTCTTCCCTTAATTTGCCATAGTAGATGGCACCATATTCAGCTCCATTAAAATCAGAGCCTAAAGTCAAAGTGGGGCTCAGGCAAAGGTGTGCAGGAATTAGTGAATGTCTGAGGCCTCTGCAAATGACGTGACAAAACCAAGGTCCAGACACTGGTGTTAAAATTCAGCCCCTTTTTTATCGACGGGGAGAAATCACTGAGGGGATGGGTTTGGAGACACCTCACCCATCCAGAGAGCAGGACTGGGGACAATGGGAAGACCTAGCACTGTGCTCTGATCCCAGCATAGCCAGACCCCCAGCTCCCCCTCAGCTTCCCCCATGTGCTGCTGGGGGGTCCCTGGGGAGGGTGGCACTGAGAGCAGGCAGCTCAGAGACAGGGTCATGCCCCCTGGGGCCTCCCAACCAACACCCTGAACAGGGAGAGCATCTGGGACCTCAGGCTTCAGCACTGCTGGTCTGTGCTGAAAAATACATGCTGCTGAGCCATGACCTGGGGCTGGGACATTGGGTGTCCCCTCCTGCAGAAAAGCAGCATTCAGCCAAGGCTGCACCTCTGCAAGCAGGTTGCTCACAACGTGCCTAAGCAGATTGATTTAATTTCTGCAGGTTTCTGGGTGTAGACTTGGGTTAGAAACCAGGGGAGAGTTGGGGGGTGCGAGGGGTGGGCCACAGGCACACACAAAACCTGGGATCATGACAGGAGCATTCCTCTGTGTGGGGAAAGGGAGAAATGCAACCAAGGAACTGCAAGGCTGATGAAAAGCTGCTGCAAAACCACCTCCAGCTCCTGAGGGCAAAACTGCTGCTTTCCCTGTCCTGCTTCTTGTCCCACTGCTGAGGGGAGTTACTGAGCCCAGCTTTAGCTCAGCAGTGGGAAAGGGCCAGCCACATCCCTGCCCACAGGTCACCTCAGCCAGGGATGCAGGGGTGGGATACTGCCTGCAAGGGGACAGTAGTGAATGAGGAGGGAGTTTGTAGCATCAAAGTGCCTCCAGCAAAAAGGGGCTGCTTGTTTATGCCAGTACATCCCAGTTCCTGGGCTTTACCCCTGGTCTGGGACAGAGCATTGGCACTGGGCTCCTGGGGGCCTGGCATGGGCTTTTTCCTGCCCTCTCCTGGGATCCACACGGTGCTGATGTCCCAGCTGAGCCTCTCTGTGGCTCAGGGACGTGGCTGCCACTCACCAGTGCTGGGCAGGGAAAATCATCTCTAAGGGGAAGGATCCTGCCTCATCAGGTGCTGGGATCATGCTGGCACCAGCTCTGGCTCTGGCTCCCTTCCTATGGGAAGCAGAAACTCCTGGTCAGCCTTTCAGCCCAAGCAGGATGCCCAGCACTGTTGAGAAGCCAATCCTGGCCCCTCTCCTCTCCCTCCCTGGGCTCCAGGAATTTGCTTCCATCCTCGTGCCTCCCCTGGGATCTGTACTCCAGTTCTGTATCCCTGTCCCAGGGAGGGACAGGCTGCTGGCAGAGATGGGCTGGACTGGAAAGGTTTGTGCCCAACCCCCCCACATGAGGAAATGAACATTCTGTGCCCTCACCTTCCTCCCCCCTCGCTGTGTCTCCAGTCCCAGGGGAAGGTTTGGGGGCCCCTCAGCCACTCCTGCTCTCTGCAGTCTGCAGGGGGTGGCTGCTGAGCAGCTCAGGTGGGTGACCTGCTGCAGCTCTGGCAGCAGGGAATTCCCAAGGTGTTGGAAAAGTCCTTCAGGGGTATGAGCAGTGGGATGTCACCTCTCTGCCTGCGGGTGGAGGGGCAGCAGTAGGTGACCTTGCCCAGGCTGTGCCAGCCCAACAGCCACACCCTCGTTTGTTTTCACACACTGTGGTTTGGCCATGAACGGGGGCATCACCTCCTGCACACCTTCCATATTCCAAAGGGATCATCTCCCACAAAGTAACAGGAACAGCTCGGGGTTTGCAGCTCATATCCCACTGTCAGAGCAGTGCCTTGGGTGGCAGGTACGAGCTTGGCCCTGAGGCTGGTAGAGTCAAAGCTGTCACTGCTGTCTGGTTTTCTTTACTTTAAATAAAATCTACAATATACTATGATGCATCAATTTCTTTAAAGGGATAGTTCCTAATTTACCAATGACTCCTCTAGCAAGGAGGAAAAAGGTGCGAATCCCTTTTGTTTTGGGGTATTCACAGGAATACCTTGTAGGGTTCCTGCTGCCTCATCTGAGCTCCTCGGCCCTGTGCCCAGGGCCACAAACTCCCTCAGTTTGCAGAGATTATAAAAAAGGACTCAGCCAGGGCATGCACAACCCTATCCTCAGTGTGAGGCTTCCTGAGAACATGAGGGGTGTTGCAGAGTCTCTCTCAGGGTGGTTGTGACTGGAGAACAAGGCTCAGGGTCCTGCCAGGCTGCTGCCCACACAGTGCTCCATGAACCTCACCACCAAACAGCTCAGTGAGGGGGGGAGAAAACCCTCATTTCCAAGAGCTGAGCCTCAGCCTGCTCCTCCCTGCGGCTCTGGCATCACTTCCCTTCCTGTCTAAGGCTGGCTGGTGCAGGGACCAGACAATTCCAGTGCCTGCAGGAAAGCATTGCCAGGAACTGTGTCCAACACCCCGAAATCTCTCACAGGGTCCAATGAGTCTGGGAGCTCCTGCCTCTCTCCTAAAACTGGACAGTGCTCCTGCTTCTCTGGGGGAAAAGGTGAGTGGGGTAGGCAGCCAGTCCAGGACAGTTTCCCAAGCCAAGGCTGAAATGCAACTGGGCAAAGGGAGAAGTAATCCCAAGAGTTGATGATCCTGCCTTTTCCCAGCTCTGAGCCCCCACACCAGGGTCTTCTCCAGGCACTGCAGGGCAGGGGGTGGTGAGGGGGTGGACAAACCACCCTGTTGATGGGCAGTGACTTGGCTGTGGTGCCTGAGGAGTTTTCTCTCAACAGCCGGATCATGAAATCCCAGTGTGGTCTTAGTTCCTCCCAGGAAGACAAGGAGGCCCCAACCCCTGCTAGACCAGCCAAGCCTTTCCAAGTGTGCTTTTCTACACTGGATGGGGCTTCCTCCAGCTCCTCCAGAGAGTGGAGCCAGGGCTTTTCTCTGCCAGGGAAAACCTGCCCTGATCCACAATGGCCTGGAGCAGAGATGTGGCCACAAGTGTTGAAATGTTCTGGGAGGGTAAAGACCAGCCTCCAAGATGTGTCACTGGTTCCCCCAGTACCATGTCTGCCTGGAGGGCCTCATGGATATTGTGTTCCTGTGTTCTGCTCTGCCTTCAGGAAGGGCAGGAGATCCTCCTGACAGGGTCCTGCCCATCCTACTGCAGCTCCTGGCAGTGGGGCTGTGCCTTGAACCCTGCTTGGAGACCAATACCTGCGCATGGGGAGCAAAAGGAAGGTTTCACAGGGAAGTTTAAGAGCTCAAAACTTGGATTTTGTTCTAGTCCAAGCTGAAAGTTTACATTTAAACATTACTTATAATTTAAAAAAAAATAAATTTGATGGGGCAGGACTAGCAACCCATTCCCTCTGTTATAGTAATGGCATGTAAAATAAAAAAGCCTGGCACAGAAATTAATTTTGAAATGTAAAACAATGTTTTAGTGCCTGAACTTCTCTCATGGAAACTCGACAACTGACCAGGCAGGAGTCACTTCCCAGAGAGAGTTTGGACACAGACTCCAAGAGGGCATTGCAGGAGTGAAATGAAAGCTGAGAGCTGAGGCCTTTTTACCTTCCTAAAATACATCAGCTCCTGACCTTGGAATCACCATCCAGCTTAGTCTGAGACCTGGAAACTGCTGCTTCCTTCCTCCCTGCTTTGTCTGCTTCCTGTGGCAGTCCCTGTTCCAGGTTGTTCACATCTGCATCCTGCTCCTTGGGCCCTTCTCCACGGATCACACAGTCAGCCAGAGTTGCCACGTCTGCCATTAACGTGAAGGATTTCGTACACACATCTGCAAAACAACTACCAGATTCCTCCCTTGAACTGTTACAAAGTCAAGTGTAGGCAAAAGTTTTACACTTCTACTGATCAATGGATCAACACAGACTTCAGATGAGAATATGTGAGGTGGTCAACACGCTGCTATAGCTCTGAAGACATCAGGAAAACAGAGACAAAAGTGAGGCAAAGGACTGAAATTCCACCCAAGGGACTTTTCTTCTTTAAACCTCATCTCATGTTGCCTGAAGTTCTCCACTTAAAGCAGACAGCAAGTCAGAGGGATGGGTTTTTCATGTTTTTATTTACTAAGGTTTTTATTGTGTGTTTTATATTGCAAACCCCACCCTAGAACTCTTCCCTCCCTTCCCCCCAAAAGAAAACAAAAATAACAGTAGTAGTAGTAGTAATAATAATAATAATAATAATAATAATAAATAGAGTTCCACCTACTGAGACAAGCCTAGTGTTGACTGGGGTCCAGTCAGAATAACTCAACATTGGCTACTGCACTGCTAAGAACTGGGAAACCAAAGGAGATCCCCGTGAAACACAAAGCAAAGGAGGATGTTCAGCAGTGGTGATGGAACACACGTCTGCCAGAGCCAGCCCTGGGGGTCCTGTGCCCCCCCTGTCTGAGTGTCCACGGGGCTGGTGAATTCAAGTACCAGTGCAGCAGTCACAGGACAGCCATCGAGCAGGGCTTGGCATTGCTGGGCTGGAGACCTTTCCCCCTGCTTTCCCACCCCACAGCCAAACTCAGCTCCCAGCCTCTCGAGATGCTCGTTCTAGGGGCCCTCCAGCACATGGGGGAAAAAGTTTGCTAAACCAAATAGAAAACTGAAAAGGATATTGTGAGTCTTCCTTTTAGGAACTGCCTCATACCTTTGAAAATATGAGAGGGTCTGTGAGTCTGCTTCAATTCCTGTTTCAAGATGAACCTGTACATATTTGGAAAAGCAGGATCTATAGATTATAATTATCACCTGCCAATCAGTCCTACAGGAGGGTCAAAATCGACATGTATTTTAAAACTAGGAGATATATATATATATATATATATAAATGTGTGTGTGTGTGTGTGTGTGTGCTTACATGTGTGCATAAATAGACTACATAGGTGTATAACTATACTATATATATAAAAGCATGTGTGTATATATAGATAGATATATAAAATCTATACAAACACACACACACACACACATGCACCCCTCCCACCACACACACTCACACATATATAGGTGTATGTAGCTAGTAGAAAAAACATTTCTAGAGTTCCCCTGACCCTTTAAGGAAGACCAAAGCTGATTACATCTGAATTCTGAGCCACCAAAGCACGTTGAAGCAGGAGTGCCCAGGAATGCTGCAGCAACATTCGAGATACAGGCACATGTCAAAGAGTTTTGCAAACAATTCAGTATAAAAAACAACTGTCAGCCAGTGTTTTGGGGGTGGGAGGAGGTCAGAGAGGGAGTTTGAGGGACCTATATCATTACTGGGATAAGTTTTTGGCACTGCTGCATGAAGTCCTGCTTTCCCTCTGGGGACCCCCATGATAGCTGGAAACAGAGGGAGGTTGGATGTCTTTCTAACAAGGGTTAGAAAAGTTGAGCACCTGACTCTTACAGTGAGGTGTAGACACCTCTTGGCCTAAGAAAAACTGAAACAGAGAAAGGATCAAAGTAACAGAAAAGGAGAAATTCACTCTAGAGGTAAAGGCTGCATCTTCTCAGTGTGCACCCAGCGGCCCCTCATGCCCTCATCCCACTCTGACTGTCTTAGGGGAGCCCAAAAATTCCAGCTCCAGGTGCCTGCCAGGCCCCAGGTGTGTCCAGTGACGCTGCAGCTGCAGGGCCAGGCCAAAGCCCATCGGGTGCAGCTCTTATTGCTGGTGAAATCAAACGCAGGATTTCGGACCCCCCCGGCA
This sequence comes from Corapipo altera, assembly GCF_003945725.1. Classification (NCBI taxonomy): domain Eukaryota; kingdom Metazoa; phylum Chordata; class Aves; order Passeriformes; family Pipridae; genus Corapipo; species Corapipo altera. The sequence goes on from NW_020884925.1 coordinate 1,323,336, forward strand.
GGGGGGAAGCACAGACCATGGCTGGCCAAATCTCTGGTCTAATCTGGTGTGAGTGGTGAAAACAGAGTTGCAAATCTGGAGGATTCTTGGCTGGGCACCAGAACTACTCTGGGTGCCTCAAAGCTCAAACTCCTCTAGGCTGAGGAGGAGGAGGGCAGGGGTGACTGCACCCCACTGCTCAGTCCTTTTCTAGTTCTCTTCAAAGCAGTCAGCCCATGGACACTGAGACAGTAACGTGACAGAGGCAAGGTTCAAGTGCTTTCCTTCTCCATCCCTCCCCTGGCTTTGCACACACACTTTCCAAACCACGGAGAGGCTGAAGTTTGGGCCTTTGTGCCAGCTGAGGTCACTGCCTGGTGTGCTGGCAGAGCCAAGATTTTTCCCACTGCCCACATCCATGACAAAAATACAGAGGGGATAATCACTGCCCTCCTTGTGACCTACAAGAGACTGCTCCTTGTTCCCATCAGAGCATCAGTCCACCTGCTGGTCACCTTCATCTTCTTCAAGTGGAGTCCAAACCAAAACTTGGCCCTTGGGAAATCCCTAGAGGGGTCTGGAATAGTGAAATTCCCCCCTCTTCTCGCTTGCTCTGCAATCTGAACACAGGAGGGAACATGGGAGGAAGGGACACCTTCTGGTGCTCACAGTGGGCCATCCATGACCCCCAGAACCAGCTGCTGCGGACCAGGGTCACAGCTGAGGCCAACCAGGGCTGTCCTAAAACACCAGCTACAGACCTGACCTGATGTCACCTCCTACAGCCCATGTCAACCTCGGATCTTTGTCTCAACAGGAAAACCTTTTTTTGGTGGCTTCTATGGCTGATCATTCACATGTTCCAGCTCAGGCACACGCCTCGCCTGTGCGTTACCTCGTTGGATTAAATTTGCTCATATCCTTTTGTTCCATGTATTAAAATATTCTATAAAATCAAGTGACCAAAAATCTATAGCTCTAAGAATACCTGGTTATCTTCTTTTTTGTTGTTGTTGTTGTTTTTCATGTGTTTTTCTTTGTTTCTAAGCACAGTTAAACCTAAACAAACGAAATGGAGAAAACAAAGCGGGTGCGGGGTGGGAGAGAAGGAAAGGGAAAAAAAAAATGCTTCATGAACTAATCAGGAACTGAACTGCAGGGCTGACATAACCAGCTCTCGGGAGGAGTCCTCACAAATTGGAGGGCAGTTTGGATCTGACGGGCTCCAGATCCCCTGTGAGCACTATGGATTCTTTGCGCCCACCAGCAGTCAGAGGAGCAGCGCCGGCCCCGAACACCAGCGGGTGTGGCAAAGACCCTGAGGACATCTGCCGCGGCAAAGTCACACGCCCGGGGATCGAGCTACAAGGCTTCCCCAGAAGTCCAGTCCCTCCTCCAGGAAAAGGAGAGAAGCTGGAAACAGATTCTCTAGAGGAATGAGGAGAACTGTGGCCCAGTGTCTGCGCCAGCTCCTGGGGCAGAGATGGCTGGGAAGCAGAGATCAGCTTGATGTCCTGGTTGAGCCGTCCCGGCGGCACCGGCACTGGCGCCGCGGCCTTGGCCTGCAGGATCTGCGGAGGGGGGCTGGCGGGCTGGGGCAGCAGCAGCGAGCCGTGAGAGCCTGTGGGCCCGGCAGGGCCACTCTGGAAAGTTCTTGTAGCCACTGGGCTCTGACTGGGAGGACTAAGGCCAGAAGGGGTGTAAGAGGGAGAGGCGACACCGGACTGTTGTAGTGGAGACACGGAGGCAAAGGGAGGCCGTTCTTGGTGGAGCTGGGCTATCGTTCCAGTTAAAGATCCTAATGCACTTGGATGTGTTTGGCACAGGCCTGAGGACGGCCCACCTGAGGCCTGTGCCAGTTGGCTTAGGCTGGAGGATGGAGAGTTGGAAGAAGGAGGGGGTTGGAAGTGATTCATTCCCCCCAAAGTCCCACTGCCCGAGAGCTGCTGTAACTGTCCCCCCTGCAGTGGTCTGGTGGTTGGCTGGAACTGGTTGAGAAGACTGGGGGGTGAGTTTGATGAGAGCTGGGTGAGGGACGTTGATGGGGAGCTGGTTGTGGCTTGCTGGAAGTGCCCAAATCCACTGCTGGAAAGGGCTGGCTGCTGCTGCTGCTGCTGCTGCTGCTGTTGCTGCTGTTGCTGCTGCTGTTGCTGTTGTTGCTGCTGCTGCTGCTGCTGCACCGGCTGAGCTGCACCTAAGGGTGATCCAGAAGGTGCGTTTTGGAACTGGCTCAGTCCCACCGAGGAGGTGCTGCTCAAACCCGGCTGGCTTGAGCCACCTGGAGGGGATCCCACCTGGAACTGGCCTAAGCCGGCGGCAGCTGAGAACCCTGCGAGCTGCTGGATGTGGAAGGAAGAGGACGAGGGGGTTTCTGCTCCGGGTGTGTGCAGCTGGGATGGAGTACTGGAGGGAGAGCCTACGGCAGAGGGGCCGGTTGATGGGATTAGGGATTGAAATCTTTTCAGCTGCCTGGGAGTCTGGTTGGATTGTTGCCCCAGGGAGCCCAGGACAGACACAGGTGGACGGAAGATGGCTGTGGGGAGCCGGGGGTGGTGGGTCAGGGCGATGGCCACAGATGTGGTGGCTGCTGCAGCCTGGAGGGGGGCCTGGATCAGTGGGGTCCAGATGACCGGGGTGGGTGTGGAGGCGGCGGCGGCGGCAGCCTGGACATTGTGAGCACAGTGAGCCATCTCCCTGTCGTGCTGCACGATCTGCTGGATGATCTCATTCTCCTGGTAGTTGAAAACACCCGAATTCAGGTCATGCTGGACTTTATGCAGCAGAATGGAATTCTTCTTGCCTGTAGAGAAAGTGAAGAGAGAAAGAGTCATTCTGGGATGTCAAGAGAAAGTGAAGAGAGAAAGAGTCATTCTGGGATGTCAAAGCATGGGAGGCTTCCTCAAAGCTTCCTGCCAGACTTCCTTCGAATTGTTGGCATTGCCTCCCCTCCACTGTCCTCATGGGATCTGTGCATAGTCTCTCTGCTCCAGCAACAAGATGACAAACATCACATCTTCTGCTTTTGTGGTATGAATAACCTCAAGATCCCATCAAACTGAGCCCAACAGGACACATATCCCTAGTTAGACAGTAAAGCCACTTTTGATAAGTGTGGTAGACTGGTCGCAAAGCTTATGGATCTGGAAGAGTCCTATCTTGCACCTCACAATCTAAGCTTCCATTAAAAAAAGGAGAATAAATCCTCAAAAATGTAAGTCCAGTGAAGTCTTCAGTTACTCTCCTTCAGTTACACCCTTTTCTCATCTGTCTCATGTGACTTGTTTACTCCAGAGTCAAATATGTGGATTTAGTTGCAAGGAAATTTCTCTGTGAACAAGGGACAGAAGGACTTGATGATCTTGGAGGTCTTTTCCAACCTTAATGATTCTGTGATTCTCTTCTATGACTTTCTGTGCTGGAAAAGCTCAGCTGGCCCAGGTATGACCCTCAGACATCCTGCAGCTCTCATCCTGCCTGGCCATGCCCTTCTAGTCCCAGCTTTAGGGAAACTGCAGACCAGAAACGTCATGTTCCAGCTGGCCTGTCCAGCCTGCAGCAAAGCATTAACTCAGCGCTTTGCCTTTGCAATGGGCTGGAAAATGTGGTGGAATGAGTTCGTCTGGCCTGGGAGTGCACCTGGCACTGAAGGGATGCACTCCTGGCCTGAAGGACAGAACCAGTCAGGCTCTGGGGAACCATTCAGGGCTATGTGGTAGGAAGAACACGCTGAGGGTTTTTCCTTTCTTTTACCTTCTAAAATCAAGCATTTATGACTTTATAAAGGATGAGGTGTGGCCCTGGGTGCTTGCAGTGGGTTGAGCTGCACTGAGACGCTGCCAGAGTTCTGACCCTGGAGCTGAACTGGGACGTGTCTGTTGTGGGTGTTGGGATGGGATGCTTAATGCTTTTGTGTTTCACCCACTGCCTACCAAAAAAAAAACCAAAAAAAGAACCGCAGAAAGGCTTTCTTTTCTCATTTCAGAGCAAGACATCAGCCTGGGAAGGACATGGTCCTGGAGGCAAACAGGGTTCTGCGCTGCTAAAGTCGTTCCAAGGGCTGGAGAGCTTGTCTGCACTGGAAGTGCATGTGTAGGATATTATATAATGGCTGTTTCACTGTATGCTGCACTGGAATAACACTGGATACTCCTATACAGACAGATCCTGCTTCTACCCACAGCCAGGCACACCAGAGAGAGCATGAATGTCACCTTTAAACTGCATTTTGGTAGTGAAAGGGAGGGAACGGTGCAGAGGGTCTCGCTGCACACACACACACACACACACAGTTACTTCCACCTGGGTTTTACTAGAATCACATACAAACAGGCTCACAAAGTGCTGCTCAAACAGAAAGAGAGCATGGAGAGAAGATAACCTGCCTCACTACAACTGGCAGGTAAGGGAGAGCGTGACCAGCACTGCTGAGCTAAGGAGGGGCTCAGGCTGCAGGTTTGTAATCACTCCCTTTCTGGAGCTGAAGGTACAAATCCCAGCATGTGGAATCTGTAGATCTTGCACCACTGCAAGGTCAGGATGTGAGTGGGAGACATCATGCTGAGCTCAAAGCTAAAAAGGTGCCTTGCTGCATTTGCTGTCCTGATACTGGACAAATCCAGGCTGGGGAGGAACGGCCGGGGCAGGGGAAGGAGGAACAGCTCTTGAAAGGCTCAGTAGCAGCCACTGCTCTGTGTTTCCATCATTGCATCTCATTCCACTCTTTTAATTCCATGTCACCTGGCTTTGGCTCCTGATTTGCTCCGTGTGCTTGACTAGGCCTGGAATTCCCAGCGCTGCCCTGGATTCCGATGGAAAGCACAGTGATGTCATCAGAGCTCCCGGATGGGAACTGGTGTTCCCATGGCCTGAGCTCCTGACTACACACAGGGAGCTCAACAGACTCTGGTTTCCTTGGCAGGGCACTGAACAGAGAACATGCTAATGTTTTCCAAAGGTGCCTAATATTCACCGGAAATGGGCCGATCAAAGCTCCTTAACTTTGTGTCAAATCCATAAAGTAATACCAGTAAAATACTTGGAATGATTATTTTTGTTAGTTTTTAAAACAGAACACTTCATTTTGCCTTTGAAATTACATTACACTTAACTGTTTTCCTGAGCCCAGCTTGTATCTATTAACTGTTTCATTAGATCAAATTTTTCTCTTCTGTTTTGCCAAGAAAATATCAAATTTCTCCTCCAGAACACTGTAGAAAATTACTGAAAATGTTCTCTCAGCTATTGAAGGGGAGAGGAATTTTTCAAAATCATTTTTCCAAACTATAATTGGTTGGCAAACTGAAAAATTAATTGGTTTCACCATTCTAATGAATTGCATCATTTACATGATGTTTCCACACACCAATATAAGTCCTATTAGTTGCTTCTGGAGAAAATCCTCCTTCCAAGCGGCACCAGATGAGAGCAGGCACAGAGCAGAGTCCTGGTGGGACAAATACATTTCCCTGGCAGGTCTGACTAAGGACCTGCATGAGACATAACCCAGCAGCGGAACAAGGGAGTGGGAGTAACTTTGCCTGGGCCAGTGGTTCCGAGATTGGTTCTGAGATTATTCCTCCTCCTAATCTTATCTATGAAGCTGCTTCAGTTACAAATTCACTTCCCTGCTCTGGATTTGTTGTCCCAGCCCCTGCCCAAAGGGAGAGCAGAGAACAGCACTGAGAGGGCTGATGGCTGATGAGTTTGCTCTGTGTAACCCTCGCTGAAATGAGGTTCTGCAGCTCCCAGCTCTGCTCAGCCACCCGCAGGGAGCCCTGTGTTCTTGCTAAACCAGGGAGAAGCTTCATCAGGAGAGAGGAAAAGAGACTCTGTTCCCTTTCAATCTAATCAGGGAGGCTCTGTGTGACAGTTTGTCCTTCTGTGTTGTTTATCCCGCAGAAATTACAGTGCTGAGCAGAGTTTAAGGGACAGAGATAAACAATCCACCCAAATCTCACCCCAAAAGCACTACACAAACCCACCAGGATGGCCCAGAGCTGGCAGAGGAACCACCTGCAACCACCCCATGCACCACCTCCCCTCCCTTGCTTTAGAACTCCCTCTGGGGTCTAAAACCTCCCTGTTTTCCTCACTGCAACAACGAGCTAAATATAGGGGGAAAGGAAGATATTTAGAGCCTTGAGGATGTTCACAGCAAAGCTACTGGTGCTTTGAAGTGGAGTGGGGTATGTAAAATTATGGAAACGAAGCAAACAGATGTTGCTCCCTTAATTAAGAATTGCAAAGTCAGATTTTCCTCAACTGTAGATAGCACACAAAAGAACAGGGAGAAAGGCTCATGTGATTTCATAAAAGGAGCCAGCACTCAACAATAATTCTTCTATCAAATAATCAAAATTAGCTTTCTGTTGTTAAAATTCTGCACAGACACAGGGGAAATTAGCTGTGACTTTTTGTTCAGTTTTCTTTTCAGCTCTCTCTAAGCCCACTGGCTGCAGTTTAAGAATTCAGGTCACTAAATTGCTTTCTGAATTTGCATGTATTTGAAATAATCTCACTTTATTAGGCTGCCTTATGCCCTAGCCTGCTGTCAGAGTGGCTGTTCCCACCACACGGTTACTTCTTTCAGGTCTTCACTCATTATTCATAGGCCTCGTCCTAAATGGTTGCAGCACATCCCAGCTTTGCAGGAGGTCTCTGCCCTCCCTTCCTTGGGTCACTGGTGTCCTGTGGGAATTCAGCCTGCTGCCACCATCCCCAGAGGGGCATCACAGAAAAACCTGGACACGGTGACTGGCACTTTGCCACGGCTGCTCCCCTGCCCCAGGGAGACTCCTCTGCACTGGGACTGTCCTGGCTGGGAGGTCTCGCTGCTCCAGCTCCTGCTGCTGCCTTAGAGTCCATGTAAACAGGGTAATCAGCTGGAACAGGGAACTCAGAATAATTCTTAACTCCCAGTCCTTCCCCGTCCCAGCCTCACCTCTCAGTGAGTGCACTGAACTGCACTTACTGTTGTGGGAAGGTTTCTGCCTGGAATTTAAGGAGCTCCTGGAAAAGAGCTCAGCAAAGCCAGCTGGATCAACCCTAGGAGCATACCCAGAGGAGTTCAGAACACGTAAACCTGCTCTGGAAACTGCTGCAGATTAACTTCCCTGAGAGCCATGTAAATCCATGGCACAGGGGGTGTGTGAGCTCTTCCACACCCAGGGCAGCAGCCTCTGCATCCCCCACCTCTGCTTCCCTCTTGCTAAAGCTGCATCCTCTGAACTTGGATGGTACATTTTAAATGGACAATTCCCTATCTTTCCAAGTGGAAGTCTTCCCTCCCAGTACAGCTCAGGCCTGCCACTGATTGCTTCTCCTCTTCCATAAACCAAACAGGTATTTGCCAAAATATGTGGTATTTCTTTTAACAGACAGAATGCAGCCAAAACTGCTGCAGGTCAGATGACACACAGTGAATAATATTATCCAGTGAATCTCATCACAGTCAAACAGAATTCAAAATAAACAGAACTCTTCCCTCCCACTCTTCACATTTATGCCCATCATACAGAGCTTTGCAGAGAAATAAACTGAATATGCAGAGCTGGGTAGAATGTGAATATCCATGAGGGGAGAAGAGCTGTGTCATTCTGGAGGGGCTGTGGTGCCTGTGGTGCCTGAGGCAGTGTCCTGGCTGTTACTTATCACTGGAGACTGAAGCCAAAGAGTTCTCCTCAAGTGGCACAAATGCCAAAGCTCCTGTACTCAATCTCAGTGCCCTGCTGGAGCTGACAGCTGTGACAGGGACGCACTCTGGAAGACTCTGGACACTCTGGCACTGGTTTTCTGTCAGTTAGGTGCTTTGCAGTGTGGGTGGTTGCAGAGAGCTGCTGGAGTGCCTTCCAGGCAGGAAACGTCCCCTGAGACTAGAGGTGTCATTGGTAACCAGGTCCTACTCCATGTAATTAAAAAGAGGCTTGAAAATTATTTACAAAGGTGTTGGAATGGTAAAATGTTATCTGAGCAGATGTTTTATTTCAATGCAGGTAGCAAAGATCAAAGTTATTGATGAAGTCAAAGACAGGTCTCCTGAGATCTCATCACCACTCCCAACTGTTCCTTCTCTTGGGGTGTCTTGGGCTTTGTTTTCCTTTTGGAGCTGCATGAGAAATGGCACTTCATATTCAGGTGAACGGGGGTGCCAGTTCACCTTAATTAAGCCGAAGTAATTTACATTCCCTCGTGGCTGGTGAGTTACTGATACCTTTCCTGAGGCTAAACAGAAAATACTCTGAGTCTGGGCCTTCGCTTCCAAAAAAAAAGAAATTCAACTGTTTAGTTCCTGCTTAAGTCGAAGCTCACACATTCTCCCACTGCATACCTGGGCCACAGGAACTTTTATCCTTGCACTACCTGTGCCTGTATTAGCAGCCTCAAAAAAGAACTGTGTATGTATATATATATATACACACACATATATATGTGTATAAATAATCCTGCTCCTCTCACATGTGCAGCTCTTTGGGGGTTACTCACCTGTGTGCAGTAAACAGATCTGGCACTTGAGTGTGGATACACTGTAAAACTGATGCTAACAACACCTTGTTTTATCCATCCACATTTCAGCCCCTTTCATTCCTTCACGATCTCGCCCAACCCCTGTCCCAAGGGAGCAGCTGTGAAACATTCCCAGCTCCACCTTTTAGCATTATTTTCCCTGCAGAAGTGATGAGGAACCGAGGCACGGAGCAAAGGCAGGACAAGGACAAACAGGGAATCTGTGGCAGAGCTTGGCAGCGATCCCAGCTCCTCTCATCCCCAGCTCACCTCCCCTCACACGGGCCAGCCCAGCCTCGAGCAGCAGATCCCAGAGGATTAGTCAGGATTGGACAAGCAGGGCTGCAAACCCAACAGGACTGCAACTGCAGAAGTGGGATCATGAGCTGGCAGTCAAAAAGTTTGGGAACAGCTATTTTTGTGGCTTGTTTATGTGACAAAGCTTTTAAAATTTCTACCACTCTAGTATCTTGAACAGAACACTCTCATACTGCATAATACCATAAATTATATTTAGAGACTGGAATTGTGTTGTCTTGGCTTTCCTTTGTTTTTTTAGCATCTGCAATGCCTGGAGGAAACACGAGGCATCTTTAATCCTGAGTTAACTGGCATCCTTGTATCAAAACATATGCAAGTGGCATTCAAAATATATGCATTCCAAAGTGGAAAAAAAATTCCTGATGAAAATGAAAAAACACCTTCCTCTGGCTTGAGGGATGCTTTCAGCTCTCACCAGTGACCTTGATAGGGATGGTGAGAACCTAATGACAGGCATTTATGGTACTTATTACAGCACATTGAACAGTGGAAAATAATTGTCCCCCGATATCTTGTGAACGCATCAGTGAACTTTGATTTGACAATACTCACGGCCCGTGTTGGATTTACTTTCAATGAACATTTAAGTGGTTGTGTTTTACAAGTGCAAATACTTGTGAAAATCTAATTTTAAGCTTCAGTGGTCACTGAAAGCCAGTTTCAAAGGCAGTCAGGAACAGAATGATGCGACTTACGTAAGGGAGGCATCACAAACTGGGACGATTCACAAACACTGTCAGACAAAGACTTACTCACTGGAGAAATCACAGAATCATTTCAACACACAAATGCTATAGAGAATTTTACAGCTTGGTCAAGAAGAAGAAAGGGAGGCTGATTTAATCAGTGATAAAATGATTATTAATGAGTGATCAGCTTAATTTCTCTGAGTGTAAATCTTCCGACCCTGAGCCTGTGGAGTGTTAAGTGTGATATTGTGCAGGTTGAGGAGTTTTTAGAGTCTGAAGTTACTGAGACTTAAGCAGGGCCACAGATCTTTGCAGAATCCCAGCCTCAGTCAATTCCTGCAGACTAATCCCTCCCAGTCTTTGAAGAGCTCTGCAAGTACAAACACCTGGGGAGCTCCTTCCCCAGCCATGCAAGGCACAGGCAGGATGCCAATATCAATTCCCATGACCAGCAAAGGTTAGAGGACACACCAACACAGAGGGGCTGCAGGAAGCACAGCCCCTCTCCTCCCCTTTGCCCACCCACAGGCTTCCAAACTGCTTTTGCCCTGCTAAGGGAATACCTCATCCCGCCTCCAGTCAACCAGCCCTGCTCCTGGTGCTGCAAGGGATGAGGCCTCACCTGCTCGTCCTCCTACCTCAACAAGCTTAGACCATGCTTTCCATACCCTCCAACAGCAGGTAATCCCATAAACATTGGAGTGAGATCTTCCTCCCTGCTCTCTCAATTCCTCACTGCACAGGGGGAATATTGGATGGATCTTATCCTGGTACCAGAATAGTGACAGAGCTCTCTGAGCCACTTCATGTGCTCAATGGGGCTTGGGCTCCCCAAGGACATGCTGTCACCCGGGCAGAAGGGAGTCAGTGGATTGCACCACTGACTTGGAAAGAGGCTCCCATTTGCTTCCGACTTGTGTACAGCTCCTGAGCAGAACGTGGCAGGAACCAAAAATATGGTCCCAATTCTGTTCATATCTGGCTTTCAAAAACTGCTGTTCCTTGACTTCAGCCCTCCAAAATGATCCCTCCACTTCCAGTGAGTCTCAGCAGATGCAAGAACTTTGGATTCCTTCAAAGGTCCATGCTGTTACTCAGCTACTGCACTGCTCTGTCTGCAAGGTGCTCGTTCCAGGGGAAGTGAAGAAATGCCTTATTTATAAAGACAGGGATTTCCATTGGATCTGCCAGTTTCAGTAAGGTGCACAGAACTCCCTTAGGCTCCTTGGGGCAATTCCAGCTAAAGAGTGCTGGGCACCACGGAGTTGGAAAGGGTTATGGAGATGCTATTTTGCAATAGTTGAGGTGTAAGGTTGAGAGAATAGAAAACAACCGAGTTTGATTGCCAGGGAAACAAGGATAGCAGTAGGATTTTCAGTGGCATAGGGACTGATGTTGTTTCAGGTCAGCAGAATGGCAAAAGGAAGGGGGGCAATGTCAGGGCTCTGCACCAAAGGGCCTGTTATTCCAGTTGCTCTGTGTCACCTTCTGACCTTATGTTGACATTTTGCAGCTGCCTGTGGAACGGAATTTCTCCTTGGGGAAGAAGCATGTGAGGTTCTTCAAGCTGTTTCAGAATTGTCCATGAATTTCATGGAAGTTACGTGTGCAGCAGGCACAGAGCAAAAGGCAAGAAGCACAGGGTGCCCTGGCCACCTGTATCCACAGTCCCAGAGAGCATCAGGCTGGGAAGCTGAGCAGCACTGACCACCCAGACCAGGAGAACCTGAGATAAAGCCGAGCTGGCCCATCCCTGGATGTGCCTGACATTACATTTTCTCCGTGCTTTTACTGTCTAATTTAAATAACCCAAGTGATGGGCTTATTGCCACTTACACCAGGGCCTCATTAGCGGGGGCTTTGCCAAATTACATCTTTAGCTCAGAACCTTTTCCTCAGGGGTCACACTTTCTGATTTGCAGCAGGTAATGAGATGCACTGAATAAAATGTTCCTGGCAGGAAAAGCCCCAGAGGCACTGCACCCCTTGCTGGGATGCCAGGTTATTCCCTACCCCCCTCACCCCATTATCCTCCTCACCTTCTGCATTGTACTCAGACCTCCACTGACCTTTTCCATTCAAAAAGCAGAGAGATGGATAATAAGAGATGCATAATAGGCTAAAGAAGTTAGACTGGGAGTCCAAAATACTCAGTCCTCAGCTCTGCAGCCCTCTTGCATGACCTTGCATAAGTCACTTAATCTCTCTGTGTTAAATGCCTCTGGTTGTGACCAAGGAATTTTATCCTGGTCTCCTGTAGTTACACAGGATCTTTTCAGCACAGGTTATGTCTCCCACAGGACGGAGAGCATCCTGGGATGGGTCACTATGAGCTGTAACAATCACAGAATCACAGAGTGGTCTGGGTTTAGGAAGAACCTTAAAGCTCATCCAGTCCCACCCCTGCCATGGGCAGGGACACCTTCCACTAGCCCAGGTTGCTCCAAGCCCCGTCCAACCTGGCCTTGGACACTTCCAGGAACTGGGCAGCCGCAGCTTCTCTGGGCAACCTGTGCCAGGGCCTCTTCACCCTGACAGGGAAGAATTTCTTCCTGATACCTAATCTAAACTTACCCTCAGTAGGTTTAGATTATAGGGCTCCTTGAGGGACCCGAAGTCAGACAGGGAGAGACAGGCTGGGATCTCCTGCAGTTCACAACTCAGCAAAGGAACTAAGGACCGAGCCTGGAGGTAGGTTGCCAAGGCAGCAGGTACAGAAGGAGACTCTCACACCTCTACTTACCAATTCTGTCCAGCCTGTCCAGAGCCACGGTTTCAAAAGCCCTGCGCATCATGGGGTACTCCTCCAGCACCTCGTTGAAGTTGTCCACGGACAGGGAGTACAGGCGGCAGTAGGTGTCGGCTCGCACGCTGGCCGTGCGCCGGCCCCGCGTCAGCAGGCAGATCTCTGCAAGGACACAGCAGGCTGGCACAGGGGACAGGGGACAGGCACACCCCCTGCACTGACCCTCACACCCAGCCTCCTCTCCAGCTGGGCTCCACCTGCTCCCCCACCGAAAACACGGCCAGTGCTAATACCCTGCCTGTGCACCAACATTTAAAAATACCAGGGGCTCCGTCGTGGCAGCTGCCACACACAGCTGCACCTCGGGGATTCTGCTGATCTAATTAGCCAGGCAAGTTTTGTTATGGTGGATTATCAAAGATACCATTTGTGCATTCCTACTGGAGGAGCTGTCTTTCTCCAGCTCCTCGTGGGCGCTGGGAGCACAAGGTCAAGCCGTGCTCTCATTGAAGCTGATTCTCTCTAAATTTGTAGTAAAGGCTCTCTGCTGACATGTGCTTTTGGTGCCTGGGTGTAATTTTGATCCCCACACCTGGAACATTTGTCTTTTCACAGTTTTCAAAGATTTTTGGGGATATACCACATGCTTACAGACTGTCAGGGAGAGCCACATTAATGGCACCTACCAACTCACGGTGTATTTACACTGCAGTCATCCCCTCCTTGGAGGATGCTCAGCTCTTACAGAACAGAAAGCCCTTGATTCAACCACAGCTCCTGGAACACTCAACAGAGAGCTCCCAAATCCTGCTTTTCCACTGCTTACATAGAGTATGGGCAGCTAAGACAGGCACTTCAAGACAGCTGGTGTGACCTAAAGCCTGACAGTGCTCTGCTCTCTGCGTATGTTGGGTGTCAATCCACCAGCATCATTCCTTGGATTCATGCTAAGTCTACCCCAAAGAGTTGTGTGTATGGTATCTACAACACAGGGAATGTCATGGGCAATTTCAATCCAATCTGTCAGTCAGGGTATCTCTGTAACTCCAAATCCCAGCTTGCAGACATGAAAAATCCTTGTACTCCAGGGAGGTGCTGAGAGGTTGTTCCATTGGAACTAAGAGTAACAGGAGTGTGGGCAATGAATGACAGGGACTTTCTAGAGAAAAGGCCTCACAGAAGGGAAGGCAGGTTTCATCCTCCTCCTCTCGGCAGATCATTAATGGTGCTTGTACCACAACATTCATCTACCAGAGGACTGCCTGTCTCAGGCTGTATGAGCTCTCTATGGGGCTCTGACAGGAGAGGGGGCTTTGTGTTACCCATAAGAGCAATATCCTAAATCTTTTCTGACCTCATGCTAGTCCCAGAACTCTGCTGCTGACACATTTTGCCTGCCTGCTGACCTTCCTGACATTTTGCTGAGCCACAGGCTGGGGAAATGATGGACAGTGTTTTTTCCTCCATGTCTATCCAGCACTTCGAGTGGTAGATGCCAGACAGCAGGACTAGGCAATACTATAAATGTGCCTGGAGATTTGAGAATGGGCCATTTTTTACCTTTAGGTTCTCAGCTTCACTGATTGTCAGTATTTGGGACCTGTAAGAACAAAGCTCCCTTCTCTGTTTTGTTATTTATTATCTGGACTCCTGCAGTACCCACGAGCCCCAGTCACCTCCCACTGCACCATCTCCTCTATGGGAAGCTGCGGGGCAGGTGAGATGAACAGAGATGGAGGAGGAGGTGCCTGGGGTGTCAGTCCCATGCGGTGCCATCCCTGTGTGTCCAGGACAATTTAGGGAATGTATGAGCATAGCAATGGGTGCTGTACCTCCAAAGTAGGATCCGTCGGCCAGCTTGGTCTCCTTGTTGCCCTTGGTGAGGACGCTGACCACGCCGTGCTGGATGAAGTACATCTTCTTGCCGATGGTGCCCTCCCGGATGATGTAGTCACCCGGCTGGAACACCTCGAACCGCAGCTTGGTCAGCATGGACGTCACAAAGTTGGGGTCTGCGTTGGCAAACAGGGGCATGGAGGCCACCAGCTTCCGGCAGTTGAAGTTGATGATTTCCTGACCACGGTGTGATGCAAACGAGAGAGAGGTGGAGGGAGAGGGAGGGGGGAGAAGAGATGGGACAGGGAGCAGAAAAGACACACGTGTTTAGTCAACATCTAATGACCTATGGACATCCCCTACTTGATCTGTGCATTACAAAGTGGGAAGAAAAATCCCTTGGTGTGGCTCCCCCGGTGCAGGCTGGAACAGGCTCTGGATGCTGGTGAGCTGGAGCTGACAGCCCGACATCATGCTCCACTGCCTTGATTCCTATGCTTCCTCTCTGAGCAGGGACAGCACTCTCAACCTCCCAAACACACACAGTGTTCTTCTTTCTGCAGGAAACCTTGGACTGTGAGAGCTGCAGAGCACTGGTGAAATGCTCTTTGAAACAGCCCAGGGCTCCTCTCTGGGAAGATGTCATAACTCACCTTGGCAGCCCCACGTTCTCTGCTGCCCTTGCTTGTCAGTGAGATATTAAACTGCACAAATGTGCTGAGGCATTGGGAGAAAGAATTATCCTGTGCAGACTGGGACAGTGTCAGGAGAGGGGAGGGAGAGGAGCCACCAGTCACTGGGGCACGGGCTGGATCATCAGCCTTGGCTGAAGAAATCCCAGCTCAGCTGTTCAGCTGTCACACAGCAGACGGGCTGTGTCTCTCCTGTGGCTCGGTGTCACTCGGGGGGTGTGACAGCACAGGAGCTGCTCTGTGTGTGTCAGCTCAGACCTAGAGAGTGGCAGAAAGTGATACTGAGTAAATCACCTCAGCACAGCACTCCCCAGCCACACAGGGAAGGAGCATATGGATGACTGGAGCAGGAAGAGATCTGGGGAAGCATCTGTCACCTCCTCACTGGGAGTTTCAGAGGGTTGCCCTTTGAGACTTTGGCAAAACTACTTCTGAAACATGGCTGGCATTTCCTCAGCTCTTCTCTCTCCCATGGAGGTACATTACAGGGGGAGGAATACAGAAGAAAGACCCCTCCTCGAACTTGTGGGTGACATATTGCTGACATTCCAGGGAGAACCTGCATTGCCAGGCTTCAGCTGGGGAGGGGGGCTTCTGTAAAGACTTCTTTGATTTGTGGGCCCTGCTAGGAGGCTCCTCCTTCCTTTGCCTCTGCCTGCTGTCCCAGCTGGTAGATGGGGCACAGACGAGACCAGCACACCATGCAGAGTTTTAGATAAACACACGAGGTGGGAGTTTGCTGAGACACTGCACCAGGAGCTGCACAGCTGCCCAGGGTGACAGGAAATGCAATGCCCACTCCCTGCCCTCCTCACCTCTCGCAGGGGCTCGCTCAGCTCCCCCAGGATGCTCTCCTCATCAAACATCTTCCCCTGGTACCGGTGCTCATAGTAGTCGTGGATGCGCTGCCGCATGTCTGCCGGGAGCTTGTGGAAGGACATGTACTGCTCCACCTGTTTGTACTGTGCAGGGAGACAGCAAGGGCAGGAATTACCAGGACATGCAACAGATGGTCCCTGCTCATGGACCACCCCCACATCTGCTCCCTTCACACCAAGCCAGCCCCAGGAAGGTAAATCTGATGGAGGAGAGAGCAACTGTCTGACTCCAAGGGGAGTTTGCAGGCTTGGCTGTCATATTCCTCAAATGACTGCCCCACGTTTTAACTTTTAAACTTATCCTCAGCCAGTTACCCTGTGGAGACAACTCCTCACTGCCTGGGTGTGCAGCAGCCCACGTGCCTGTCCTGCCCTGGGAGCAGAGCTGAGTAAGGAGTGCTCAGCTGGGAATCTCCTCTGAGGAAACAGTGCTGAGCAAAGACTGTCCAGGATGAGAGAAAGGAAAGCACAACGTGCCCCCCACAGCAGGTTTCCCATGGCACACGGCAGAGTGGTGGCCAGGGTGTGACCTGGCAGGGACGTGTAGCACCTCGGGGCCTCACTGAGCACAGGACTCACTGTACCAGGGGCCACAGGAAGCAGAGAACATCTGCCCTTGGGTGTGCAGTCACAAACTGAAGGACACACAGAGGACCCAAATCTGAGTTACTTGTCTGAAGCTGCAGTACCCATGACCTGCTGTTCCTCCCTCTGTCTGCCCTGCCATGATGGCACCTTTGCTTTCCCTAGGGCTGCACAGGTCCTGATTTTCCTCCCCTTTCCTGGCTCCTGTTGCCCCATTCACTCACTCTGTCTAACCCATCCACATTTCTTCCTAATGGTTCGTGTTTCCATTGTGTTAGAGGGGAATACAAGGACATGCTCTGACTGATGCCAGAGTGGGTTTGGGGGATGAATAGTGTTTTCTAAGAATAAATTACACTTCCTCAAGGGCACAGGGCTGTAAGTGGGTCCTCTTGCCCTGAAGGTGCTGCAGGGACAAAGTGTGTGCACTGCAATGGCCACGCTCCCTCTCACGGGCAGGAGGTCAGAACATGATCCTGAGTGTGTACCTGACAAAAGGACCGTGTTGCTCCTTTCCTATCCCTCTTTCCCCTCTTCTCCCTGATAAGTCCGTCCCTGAATGTCCCTTTGGTGCAGCTTGAGTCTATTTACTGAAGTTGGGCTCGTTACAGCCGCTCCTGCACACCCCAGTTCTCTGCTCTGGTACAGCCTGTGCCGGCCCTGCCTCACATGCCAACAGTTCCATCTGCACCAGGGAGAGAAGGAATTACTCTGAGAAGCCAAGGTGGCAGAGGGGACACTGGGGCTTTCCTGGCATTTCCAAAGCAGAGGAGCTGACTGTAAATATTCATGATCACTCCAGCCTGATCAAAGTCAAGCGAGTCACCCCAGGCAGAGCACTGGCAATGAACCCTGCACTTAATTATTGGGATTTTGGAGTTCTGCAGGGACTGGCAGGATGCTGTGTCAGGACAGGATGTGCTGGGTGCTGGGAGGGAGAGAGGCAGGGAGAGGGAGTAGAAACCAGGGTCTCACATGTTGGCAACTCCTTGGCCTGACCCCAAGGAGAATTTTGCAAGTTATGCTCTTAAATGCAAAAAGTTTGGCTTAGATGCCTAAACGCAGATGTGTCCTGCCACTGGAGATGCACTGCAGCATGAGACATCCATAAAACCTGGCAAACTGGACATGGGACAAGCAGGACACTCACCATGGAAAGTGAAATCATTAGGCACCAGCTTTTGCTGACTCAGGTTTAGGAAATTTATCTGGAATCCATAAAGAGTTCTGCTTGCTTTAATGCTGCGTTGTTGTTGAATAAATTATTTACCAAAATTATCACCCTATACCCTCAGTTTTAGTCCAGTGCCTTGAACCGGAGCACTGACCAGTGTCACAAGATGCCTCCCATCACCTGGTACCAGCCCCCTGCCCCTACCCCTCTTCTCTCCACCATGAGCCCTTGCTATCCATCTTCAGCTGGCCTTTGCTTCTTGGGAATAACACCCCCATAGTTCTCAAATTCACAAGCACAGCTTGGATGGGGTGACTGGGACTCTGCTTATTCACTACTGTACGTGGATTTATTGCTTTGTAACACAGAGCAATAAATTACTGCTCTGCAATGTCCCTGGGGCTTGTCAGATTCTCCTGCCACCACTGTCCCCAGATAAGGCTCAGAGGGAAAACAGGACGAATTTACTTCACCAGAAATAAAGGTGCTGCTTCTGATTAGAAATTAAAATCATGGTTATAAAAGAAAGCTGTAAAATAAGAAACCATCATTCTCTGTCACTGTTAATGAGAGGAAGGTATCTTGTCTCTCCTGCCTTTGCTATTGCTCCCTCCTCTCACCCAGCCAGCTGGAGGGGTTGGGGGCCCTTAACTCCAGTGGGCAGAGATGGAGTCAGCAGAGATGCTCAGAAATGAAAGCATCAGTCCCTCTTTCTATGTTTGATAAACTGAAGGTTCATGTGGGGTTTTCCCCTTTCCTTGGAGCTGCTCAGCCAGGCTGAAGGCCCCACTCCTGCAGGGTCAAGCATTCGGTACCATGCACATCTGGCACTCTCTGAAGCCACTTCTTGCCCCTTTCTGTTCCTTTCAGACGTGGCCAGGCCTCCCCTGTCAGCCCCTTTCACCTCCTTCCTCCCTCGTGCTTGTCTCCTCAGTCTCCCACTTGTCTCTGTGTCCTCAGCCTGACCTGTGCTCAGAGATTAGTGGCCTCTCTGAGTTCAACTAAAAAGACTCATTTAGGAATTATTTAAATCTCTCTGAAGACAATCAAGTCCATTTAAATCCCAGCTCATTTTCTTAAGTCTGTTTTTCCTCAAATAAGCCCTCGAAGGAGGTATTAATATATCAAAAGGAAACCATTTAGCTCAGTATTTTTGCTTCTATAACTGGCCACTTTTCCCTCCTTGCCTCACCACTCCCCTCCCCTTCTACCAAAGCTCAGATCACTCACAGTCCAAAGGGAACTAAATATTTTTAACTCCTTCCATGCCCTCAATGCTCCTCTCTCAGGCAGGAATAAATCACTGGCTGAAGAGGCTCAACTATTCCTAATTCTGAATCAGGCACATGGTGTGACTCTTGGGGTGCCCTGTGCAGGGCCAGGAGCTGGATGATCCTTGTGGGTTCCTTCCAACTCAGGAGATTCCAGGTTCTATGATACTGTTTGCATCCTTCTAGAAATAGGCTGAAGTCACTGTGGGACCAGGTTTCATTTCAATCTCAGTCTCCACAGCTGAACTCCATGGAATGGAGTAACAGGAGATGCACCTGTGTAAGGAAAAGGAGGCTCCAGCAGAGCAATGGACGTTCAATTCAGAGAAAGATTACAATGCTCTGACAGCATTTCCCATCCTGGTAGGACATACCCTGGGAGAGTGGATTAAGAGCCATAAACAGCCCCCCTGTCCAATGTTGGTACTCTCCCAAATGGAATTTAGTGCTTCATGGGGGAAAGATTGAGTTATGAGATCCACCACACGAGGGTCTGGATGGGACACAGCTGCACCTCCATTTTATTTTCTCTGATCTCTGATTAGGAGTAAAACAGTGCAGCTCCCCAGCACTCAGTAATCATCAAACCTACACAAATGCTGAGTTCTGGGGTTTTTTGTCTCTCAAACCATTCATATTCCCATACTCAGGATTTATTCCACATCTTACTCAAAATGATCAGGACACATATTCTCCTGGAGTTGCAGGACGACTCCAGGAGCAAGTGGTTTAAGGGAAGAAAAGTGAAGTTCTGTAACACAATAAAATCACTCTGACACTTCTGGTGTGATCTTTGGTGGGTTTATAATTTTTTGCTTGCTTTTATAATTTTTCTCTTCCTTCTTCCTGAAATTTTGCTGAGATCTGTAACTGGTGCAGTCTCCAACAGTTTATCCAGAGCCTGTGGGAAGACAGCTGGAGTGGCTGCATGGGAGGAGTTGGGGGAGATCAGTGTGGCACAGGTAAATTACAGCAGGTTGTTCAGGAGCCAGTGGTAATTTCAACACCACTTCAACAAGAACAGCTCAGTCCACATTGAGCACAGCACCAAACATTATCAGTGCTACTTCTGCTTTTTGATTAATGAGCTAAATTTAAAACCCAAGTCTCTCTACTCTTCAGCTTTGGAAGCAACTTGGTAGCTACCTCCATTCTGCAAGAGTTTTATGTGCTGACCTCCTCCAAAGCCTGGGTTAACCTCTGTACCACGGCACTCACTAGTTTTGCCACCAGCAGATGACTTCTCAGTGTTACATGTTACCTGCTGCAAAGCCTGGGACACTCTCATCCTTCCTACCTGGTACCTTCAGGAATCACCTTACCCACAGTTGGGCTCCTTATCCCTCACTGTCATGCAAAGCCCACAGACACCACCAGAAAGTTCCCAGAGCTTTTTCCCCATCTTCTATCCAACATTCATTCCTGAGGGTGGCTGTAACCACCAGCTGCTGCAGCTGCCTCCCCTTGCTGTTCACCAGCACTTGTTCAGGCAAGGATTGTCTGAACAGATAATCCCATTTCTGGGCTGGGAGGTGGCAACAGGGTCACCAGTGAGCCTAATGAAACCCTTTTTTACCTCATCCACTTTTGCTGCAAGCAATGTAAGTGTCTGCTCCCTCTGGGGATCTAAGAAGAGCAGATCCAAGAGCTCTGGGACAAATCTCTTTGCATTAAATGCTGTGGGCAATGCCTTGTTTGTCTGCTCTTACAGGTGCTCAGACAAAAGGTCTAATCCTGTTCATCCCAGGAAGGTGGTGCAATGGTGACTGTATTATGTACAAACCTGTACCTCCCAGCTATGGAAACAGCCTGTTTTCCTTGGATAGCTCCAGCCTGGGAACAGCCCCTGAGGAGAAGGCCTCGCTGGGTTTGAGAGGTCACATCCCAGCATAAGTCACTAGTCCAGCACAGGGCACTTTTGGACCTGGTCAGCCAATCTCCTGGAACTCAGATCACAGGATATTTTGGATATGTCAGGTTGTGTCACTGGATCCACATATCTGGAGTGTGGTGGGGAAAAGGCACCGACAGTACTTTCATCACAGGAGCAGAACGAGGGAGGTGAGGTGAAATCTGTCACCACACAAAGGCTGGAGATGGGGACAAGGGAACAGTGAGCGTATGCAATTGGAAATCAAGATTCCTGGGAGCAGCCTTCTGCCAGGAGAGCTGGCTCGGCGGGGAGGCTTCGCACTTCCACAGTGAGGTATTTATTTATTTATTTAGGTACAGTTCAAGTGCCAAAATTAATTTCAAAACTGATAATGAAGTTTGAAATCCCACACTGGGATCTGCAGAACTGCTGAGGCAAGAACACTTCCCTTTCCCTGACAAGGCAGGCAGGCCCTGTGCGTGCACAGACACTGCTCAGACCAAGCTCCCGTCAGCCGAACAGAACTGTTTGACTGCCACGCTCACAAATAAGATGTCAGAATCTGAGCTGTGACTGCAGTATATGATACATGTTATACTGCTTCAAAATGGGGCTTCTCTTAGTAAAACATGGGCAAACCAAGTTCACCAATGAAATATTCCTCTGCGAGAATAAGAACTACTTGACCCCAGCTCAGTTAAGGCAGTCTGCACCGCGAGATATTTTTAAAAGAAACCATTAGGTTTTCATTCAGAAACCATTTCCATTTTATAATCAACCCAGGATTCTTTCATGAGAAGGATTAAATAACCTTAAAACGGTTGACACAAATTTCTGATTTTCTGGTTGAGATGAACAACTCATTATTCATAACACTCCACTGCCTATGTCTGACATTCTTACTGACTCTGCAAACCAGCCAGAAACCCCTGATCACAGAAAAAATACCCTGAGGCAGTGCTGAGACACCAGGCCCAGGCACATCAGAGGCTTAGAGACACAATCAATAAAGTACATCATTTATAAGCCTTGTTATCAACCGCAGATGCTTTGATTGACAGTAACATGGGACATGACGGCTCTCAGGCCACCTCTGCACAGACTGAGGTAATACACAACCAGTGCAGACAGGACAGGATGAAGCAAAGCTCTCCAAACTTTTTCCAATTAGGAAATCTGATTACATTCTGCATTTGATTAAGTTTTCCAAACACCTTTAATTTCTGAAGTGCTGCACACTCTGTACCCTCTCCTTCATACACATTACCAAAGGAGTACGGGAGCTTTGCAGCTTTCCTGGCATCGGAACGGATGTTCCCTCAGGAGGGGACTTCTACAGAACCCCTTTGAACTCTAGGAATGTGGGAATGCCACCTGAGAACCTACAGGCACTTGGGAATGTCACTTCAAATCCTGCCCAGACTGGTAATGAAGTTTCCCACCGCCAGCTTTGTGGCAGAGCAGGTGTGGGAATTCCGGCAGTCTGTGCCCAACTCCGGGCTCAGAGCAGCTGACACGAGTTACCTCAGTGTATCTGTGCCCTGCTGTCCCCCAGGCAGCCCTGGCTAAGCCAGCCCTGGAGCCACGAGAATTAATGCAGCTCCAGTACAGGGCTGTGCTCAGGTTAATTAGCTCGGCTTGAGGGGGAGTGGAGGGGGAGACTAATCAGCAAGGGCAAGTTGCCAGGCTAATGTGATTATCCTGCATCCAGGACCCCAGCTCGGATCTCTGCACCCAATTGCCTGCACACACCATTGGAGGCAGCTCAGAACACCAAACTGCACAGTAAACCAGCCTAAAGCACCAAGGCAGCTGTGAAGGGGCAGCCTGAGGGCTCCTTTTACCTGGTGTTGTGTGTCCAGACACAGATTCAGTGAGGAAGAGGAAGAGGAGAAGGAACAACAGAGGCACAGAGCACTCCAGCTCCCACCCACACCCTTCTGAATTTTCTGACAAAAGCACATTAGGGATGCCCACTGCCAGGGGCTGGATCTGCACCTCAGCAATCAGCAGCACTTGAAAGGTTTTCCTCACATGAATTTGTCTAAATATTCTGAGGCTAATCAAACCTCAGACCTCCACAGCACCTCGCAGCTGTGAGTTCCACAGTTTCATTACAGACCATAAAATAGCCCAAATAACTCCTTAAACCTGCTGCCCAATAAGACTCTCTGCTGCTGGTCTCCAAGAAAGAGCAGGGACCTGAGCCTAGACAGATTCTCAGCTCTCATCGCAGCACAAGAGCAGTGTCTGAATTCCCCTCCAACAAATACTGGTCCAACATCTCTAACAGAGATGGAACATTCCAGTTGTTATACTTCAGCCTTTAAAATGACTAAATTTTCCCCAATTACTCTTTGTTGAAGTCAGGCTTAAATGCTGATAGTTAGACAATAAATTGCTTGGACAGCCAGACCATGGGATGAACTGTGGGAAGCAAGGCTGTGCTGATGGTTGGGCAGGGCTGTGTCAGGAACTGAGAGGTGATGTCACCAGTGCTCTGCAGGGTTTATAAAGTGACTCTCTCTTCAGTGTTACCTGCTTGTCCCCTTGCAACTGTGCTGCAGCACGTGCTTCTTCAGAATAATGACAAGTGAATATGCAAGGACCTGCTCAGATATATTTTAAGAACAAGAGGCCCTGGATAGACTGCTCAGGGAGGAGGAGGAGCGGGGCAATGAATGTGGAGAGCAGAGAGCTGGAGAGAGTGCCAGTGTAGCACAGATCCTGAGGAGAGATGAGGCTCTGGAAGGAGAGATTACAGCTTTGCTGGGCTCTGCAACGCTGACAGCAGCAATTCCCACCTCTCCTCAGTCAATCCTCTGTGTGCACCTGGGGAGATGACACAGAGAGCCAAGCCTCCCTGCACAATGCCCATCACTGCCTGCATCCTGCTGGGATGGGGGAGAGGAGCCTGGAGTGTCTCTGCTCTGTTCCAAGGAGCATGGCTGCAGAAAACAGCACAGTCACCCTCCCCAAAGCCTCAAGGTTACTGAGTCTGCTGGGGAGGATGAGTGTGTGTGTGTGTGTGTGTGTGTGAGTGTGGTGACTTGACAGAAATACTAATCCAGCTGAGCTCTAGGATTAGGGAAAGAAATTAATAGGAGAACCTGCAAAAAGCACGAAAATAACTTGCATATCCATCTAGTTTATTCCTCTCCTGGGGAGGAAACACTCTTCCTCTCACGTGAGCCACAGTTACTGCAGGCTGTGGGGTACTTCTGCAGTCAGTGATGAGCTTAGATGTGAGTGAAGGTCTGAGCAGTATGAAGTAAGAAAAGCAGAGCTGAGAACAGTGGCAGGGAGCACTGGGTGAGATCGAGTATGTGGGGCTTCCCCCCCTGGGTCAAAGCTGTCAAGTTGACTCAGAACACGGAACTGCACAACACGACTTTGGGAAATGTTTCTATCAGAATCCCTCAGGATAGACCTGTAGGGGCATTGTCTCACATGCAGCAAACAGACACCAGTCTTGGATGCAAAGATAGTGCAAAGATATAACACCAGGCTGAGGTTAAGAGATAAGAGTCAGCTGCTGATCCTGCCACTGACTCTCTCTGTGACCATAATATCTATGCAATGCAAGATGTGACAGACAGGTCCCTTTTACCTTTGCCTCTGGGAGTGGAAATCAAACAGTCACATCAGAGTGCCAGATCTAGAGAGCTGTTCTGAGCCAGAGCTTTTCAAGGGAGGCCAGGGCCAGACCTGCACGGTGGCTGTGCCCCTTGCAGTGCCCACGGTGGTGTGACTGTGCCACAGGGGACTCCCCACTTGTACTCAAGAACCTCAGCACTGCACTGGCCTGGAAGGTGTAATATCCCTCTCCAAATTCTCCATGGTTCCTACCACCCTATCCATCCCATCCAGCTTCCCTGCCTTGCAGAAACCAGCACAGCAGAAAATGAGATGCTACAGGACCGGATTTAGACAGGACAGGGATTGAATGTCCAAATGTTCAGTGAATCCAAGGCAGAGGGAGGCAAGCCCTGCTCCTGAAGCCAACAGACAGCATGGCTTGGCATTTATTCCTCTTCTCAAAAGCCATGTTTGTACAAGGGAAGAACAAGTTGGTTTGGCAGAGGTCTAGACAACCTGAAACCTCACCAAAAACCCGCTCCTGAACCTTGTCCTGAGGGTTACACCAAGCAAAACCTCTTCAGGACAGCAGCTACAACCTCCTGTCCTGTTTGATGTTCCTGCTGTTCCCCTCCCTCCCCACTGCCTCCCCTTTTTCTGGCTATTCCCAGAAGAGCTCCCAAAGTCCCTGTAGGCTGAGCTGTGCTGAGGAGAGAGGCAGAGCCCACAGGTGCCCTCAGAAGAGGTCTCTCAATTGCTGCTTCTACCAATCGACCTCCAAACTTGTTGAGATTCTCTCTATAATATGCTTCACCAGACACTTTGTCCCATGAGGACTGAACTAAATTGAGTTTCAGGGCTGCAAATCACGGAGCAGCCTCATTTTAATCATGGCTATTCAAGTACTAAGGAATGCAGAAAGTAAATACATATTTGTTTTTAGGCCATCATTTGTCCCATTTGCAAGAGGAAAATTAACGTATTCAATCCCTGAGGCATCGATCCCAGGAGAAAAACTTGGGAAATGAACCTGCTAAAACCACTACACATGAAATACACCCTTTGTGAAATCCTCTATCTGCTGCTTTTGTCACAAAGCTCTTCCCCTGTATCCATTAACCCTGCCATTCATGTCTCCACATTCTAATAAGGCTCTAAAATTTCACATTTTCCTGCCACCCCCACTGCAGTCCCTGCTGGCTTCCTGGTGACTGGTTTCCCTGAGCACTGACTGGAATCCAACTTCCAGGGTCAGTGTCTGCCCTTGTCTTCAGGCCTGGCTTGAGACAAAGCCCGTAGTGCCCAGTGCTGCAGGTGTAACCTTGGCTGCTCTAGGCTGGCCAGGTGGTTGGATTTGCAAATCAGTCCTTGACTGCTATGCTACTTCAAACACATTTGAATAAATACTCTGCATCCAGAGATTTGATCAGCTTGTGTTCCTGGTGCTGCAGTGTCCTTCTCTTTGGCATGCCTTGCTGTCCATTAGAATTAGTCTGAGCTGTAACACAGAGGTAAAACTCTACACAAAGCCCAGTGCTCTGGATGCATCCCGGCCCTCCATGCTCTTCTCCTGGGCTTTCTCTCTCTTTCAGCTCCAGTTGTGGTTTGGGATCTTCCCTATCCTCAAAGAATGAGTCAGCCTCTGACCATCTTTGCTCTCCCTCTCTGCCCTGCTCTCTTTCCATGGTCCAGCATTGTAATCCTCATGTCTGAAACCTGTTCCTAGGCCATCCCACCTCCTCCCTCAACATAAAATTCACCTGGACTGTGCATGCTCACCATAATTTCCTCACTTGAATCACAGCTCCCCTTTCCACTTACTCTGCCTGCACCTGGCAAGGTCAGAATAGGACCAGTTCCTCTTAGTTTCCAGATCAAATGTATCCCTAGGACCCTGACCATAAGAGCTTCTCACCTATGGCTTCCCCGGCCCCACTAACTGAGGGAAGGTGCTTTTTTTTTGGATGCCCTGACCATCTCACAGATTTACAGCATCACCTTAAACCCAGCACCATCCATGGCTGCTGTGGCAGTGGGAGCCTGATCAGCTGTGACATTTCTGGCTGTGCCCTCCATTGTGCTGTTCAACAACGGTGCAATTAATTCCACAGCTACCCAGGGAACCTGCTCCGAGCTCCCAGCTTTGATCTGGGCTTTGGGGTTTGTTCTGTACCTTCACTCATGAGCACTGAAGTGAATAATCTGGATACTTTTAACAGAGTACTTGCTAAACAAAAGCTGCACATTCTGGAACATTCACTTGGGGTTTGAAACAAGATCTCAGAAAGGAAAAAGCGACTTAGGATTTCAGATAGCAGTGACATTGATAACGTCGATCTAAAAAGACAAGCAGAGGCAACAAAAATCACCCACTAGCATTACTATTATTCATCTGATCTTGCATCTGTTTCTTCCAGAGGGTCTGTTGGAGTGAATGGATTGGGATGAATTACCAGGGAACCGCACCTCGGGGTCACTGAGAGCACAGAAAGCCCCGTGGGGCTGCAGGAGGGCTGCCAAGCCCAGTCCTTACCTTCTCCTGGTACTGGCGGCGGGAGGAGTCCAGGGACTGGATGAGGGCGGTGGCGTGGCCGATGAACATGGCGTAGCAGGTGGCCCCCACGATCATGCTGAGCATGGTGAGCCACACGTCCGACATGCCCACGGGCGCCTGCTGCCCGTAGCCGATGCACAGCATGTGGCTCATGGCCTTGAACAGGGCGTAGGAATACTGCTTCCCCCAGGAGTCGTTCTGTGGAGACACACACAGGCACAGCTCAGCACCGGGACACGGCGCTCCAGACACGGACACGGCTCGGAAAAGCACACCCAATGTTACACCCCAAAATCCATGTTTAAAGCACCTCCATATGTTAAACGGGCAGTTTAATTCTGTGGTGGCTTGGAGCAGCTGGGCACGCTCCACTTGGAAAAATAAGCACGGATTTAGTCATCTGACATTACCTACTTTGGCCACAGTTCTTCCAGATTCCATGTACTCTTTCCAGCAAGGAAGCCAGACTGTCTGACATGCTGCTAACCTGGGATAAACTGAGATGATGCACTGGGATATTTTCACAATGGCCCACATGTGGGAGAAGGAACTGAAGGGAGTGATTACTCCAGTGGGAAATGGACTTTAACGCAGAACTGGTAAAAGACTGGTAAAACCTTGCCTGAGCAAGGTTACTGGCAGCAAGATCTTAGAGTGGGGAAAATCACTCCCCAGCAATTTAGGAAATGGTCAGGATCTGTGGTCATTACCTGAGGAGGTGGGAAGGGCAGAAAATGAAGTTGATAATGTGCAGACAGCAAGTTCTTCTCAGTGTAAAACGGGGCTTTTTTCCAGGGAGCTTAGACAACTACAAATGGTCTCATTTGAGAGCAGCAATAACCTGCCAGGAGAGGCCAGTGGAAGGCAGAGGCTCCTCCAGGACACCTTGTGCTCTGCCACTGCAACTCACACAAGCAGCACCTCAGCAATTACATCATGGCACAGGGAGAAAAACCAGCATAAGATTCATAATTATTCTGATTAGCTTGAGTTCATGGAACAGCTCAAGGTACATTTGCTGTCCTGTGGGTACTATCTGCTAGCAAGTCCTTGCCATAAAACCGTGTAAAGTAAATGCACTGTCATCGCACATTGCTCTTACAAGGCATGTGAAAAATGCCTGTGCTACGTGACACTCATCGCAGCACGTGACCTGAGCACTCCTCAGCCTTCTCTCTGCTCCCAGGAAGGTGTGAACACTATGGATGTGGCTGTGCAGACACATGTACACAGCATCTGGGAAGGTCACTGCACAGAAAGCCTGGTGGTGGCTTGTTGAACAAGCCAAGGAACACTTGTGTGACCTCCACTCATCAGCCTCAGCACCAGTGCCCAGCAGTAAATCCAGTACCCTGGATTTACTGGGCACCCCTTGGAGGTGTGCAAGCACGGTGAGGTGGGTGGGGATGACCTCTGCAAACAGCTCTGAGAGCCACTGATGCAGATGGAAATTTTTCAGTCATCTTACAGGTAGCAAACCATGACAAAGCACAGCCCTGCTGACTGGGAGCTGTGGCATAGAGCTGGGATCTCTGGAGGGAGCTGATGCCTGGTTAGGAGATAAGCACGTGGACAAAGACAGGGTTAGTGTTACCGGGCCAGATTCAGTTACATTATGCAAGACAGGCCTGATTCACTCTGCAACAAGAAGGGCAAAGCCACACCAGTGCCAGCAGAGCAGACAGAGGAGAAGCAGCACATTCACAGCCCAGCAGAGATTGCAACCTGCTCCCTGCTGGCGCCAGCCTGTCTGGGCTCACCTCCTAACAAAGCAGGAACCTGCTCCCCTGGAAAAATTACCCTCGAGCCAAGAGAGAGAGGGGGCAAGAGACAATGTGGCCATTGGTGACTGCTCCTGGCTGTGCAGTTGCTCGTGTGTGTGAGGAGCTGCAGCCCAAAGGGGAGCCAGGAACAGGGGAGGGCAAAGGGCACCTGTGGCTCTGTCCAGGGCAGCAGGAAGGGTCTGGCCATGGTGCTGCCTCAAGTGTAAGGGCCAAAGGAGTGAATCCTCTTGCTCCTTTATGCCTAGGCTGTGGCTCCAAGAGTCCTAGCCAAAGAAGTTGGGAGGGGGGGGAGGCATTTTTTTTCACCCTCCATGTTATCTGTCATTTTGGAGACCCACTTCTGATCCATGAAGGCACCGAGCAGCTCACAAAGGCATTCCTGCAGCCTCAGTGCTAACATTTCCATGAGACACAGGCCCTTTCCCTCAGCCTTGGAGTACTGGCAGCTAAAGCCCCTGCACTTACAGAATGGCTGTAAATCCATGGCTTTAGCCCATCCACTGTCCCTGCTTCAGCAGAGAAGTTGGAATCCTGAGACAACTTTTGCTTAAAATGGTGCATCGGCTGTAAAAATGGGAAGCACGTGTCCAGCTTTACTGGGGCAGAGAGGGCAGGGCAGGTGTCCTGTCCCACTCCTTCCTTGTTAAATGAATTCCTTTCCCATTTCTCACTGAATGTTGCAGAAATGCTGCTGCTTTCTGAGTTCAGTGTGGCAGTAGTTTAACAGGGCAGCACACCTCCACAACAGAATTGAGAGCAGGGAGGAAAGAAATGCTGAGGTGAAATTCCAAAGGGAATTTGGGCAGACAGAATAAGAATAGCTGAGCTAGAATGTGATGTATTAGAAAACTGGCTGCCAGGGTCTCTAATGGCAGTGAACATCTGGGCACCAGGCAGGCTCAAGTTTTAAAAGCCATTCTTCCAGCAACTTGCTGTTCAGGAGTGCTGTTTACAAGGAAGCTTGCCAGTGTTTTGTAGGAATTAGTCATCCAAAACTCTAACATCCAACATACTGAGCCCTTGTAGCCTGCAGAAACACTTCTGGCTCCCTGGGAAGTCACAAGTTCCAACCTCAATTCCCATGAGCAGCACTCATGTGAGGACAGACTGAGGAGACAGCTGAGTAAAGACAGGCTGAGGGGCCAGAGCTGCAGGAAAACATGGAGTGTTTCAAACAAATTCTGAGCAGTGTGGTCTGCTGGGAGAGGAGACCAAGGGCTGCTCAAAGAGAGGCACTTCTGTGAAGGGGAAACCTTTCAGAGCAATGACCTTTAGGATACAACCTGTAAAGAGCACTGGATTCTCACTCATGGCACTGCCTATGTGATGATTCTTTGCCTATAGGTTTAGTATAACTTTGGATTTAAGGCCTTTTGTTCTCCTTAGGAGGAGCAGGGAGGTGAAGAATGCAGTAGTTTAGGCCAGGCTAGTAGTGGTGGTTCCAAATATACCGTGGACACAGGTTTACCAGCACCAGGTGCCTCCTCCTGGCACAGCTTGTTTCCATAAGAGCCACACCCCTATATAATATCCCACTCCACCAGTCCCCATGGTGGGAGGACTGTACCACTTCAAATATACTGGAGTGGCTAAAATGGCCCATGAGGGGAGGTAAATGAGGCTTTAAACTGCAGGGAAAAAAATTACTCCTTCTTAACCAAATCCCAAAGCAAGCAAAAATGGAGCTACAGATCTGTGCTTGAACAGAGTCAAGAGGGATGTTATCCCAGACACATGCCAGGCACAGAGAGCGTTTGCAAAAGGGAGTTAAAATTACTTGGAAGAATTTTCTCAGACTAGTTTGCTTTTAACATCAACATTGGCAGTGCTAGAAGGGTTTCTCTGGGATTAGAGCCTGGACTGCAATGCCTCTGCTCAGATCCACCTTTAAATACTTGGAGACAACGTTCCTAGAACTCTTCAAAGGCAGTGCTGGGTTCTGTAGTGTCTGTAGTGTAGAAACAGCTCGAGGAAAAGTATGGTGTCTTACAGGGTGTTCTGGTTCTGATGTACACTGAGTGTGTCTGGCTGAATCCTCACTGGAGAAGATTAGTGAGAGAAGAAGAGACACAGAGAAGCACTGGAACTTCTCGGGCTGGGGCACAGTCTGCAGGCACAATGGGATGCCTGACTTACACCATTAACTTTTCAGAGAACTAAGGAGCTGTAGTGGTGACAGGCCATATTTCAGCCTTGTGAGCTCCCGTGTGTGTCTCAGCTGTGATCTTATCTGGCCACTGAGCTCGGGGTTTGCTACTGCACTGCCCTCAGACCCAGCTGTGAAATAAGGGCTCTGACCACCCCTGCCCTCCCCTGGACAGCGCTGGAACTGCTGGGCCGGAAAACACACCTGGGGGGAAGAAATGGAGGTGATAGATCAAACCACCTAGGACAGAACCGCCTGTTCTGGGCTTGTTTCCAAGGAGAGCTCCGTGTGGCCTCCACCTGCCAGCAGGGAGTTTCCCAGGACTCTGAGGGCACCAGTCCCAGTTGCCCCAGTCAGCTCTGTCTGGGATCCCCCCAAGCACATTCTGCTCCAGGCCTGGCACTCACACCTTGCCTGAGCTCACTGTACCCATGTCCTGGGCACTGAGCATGTGCTGTGCCCTTGTTTCCAGCCTTGCCTCTGCTCCCACCTCATGCTGCTCCCAGCTGGACTCCCTGGGTAGACCCTGGATGTGACTGTCACCCTGCCTTCCCTGGAATGGTCAATATCCCCAGTTATCACCAGTTCTGCTCTGCCCACCCAATTTTGGACTGGCAGGACTGTGCCCTGGCTGGTGAGGGCACTGCCTGTGCCTGTTGCCCTTGGCTCCTGGCTCACATCTCATCGTGGAGCAGCCCTGTTCTTGTTGCTCCCTAACAGATTTTACAGAACATGATAATCTACTACTCAGATTTAAGTGTCTGCTGAGGGAGGGCAGGAGGGACCTGCTGGCCCAGAGGCTTGGGGGAGTTAGGAATCACACAGCACAGCCATGCAGGACTGCTCTGTCTTCCCACAACACGTGCTGCATCCCTCTCTCTTCCTGCTTTCTATCAGCAACACCCCAAGAAAGTGCTGTGAGCAGGGAGGGGGGATAAGCTCAAAGTGAATCTGCTCCCCTCCTTTTGGGGGAAGGGAGGATGATCAGTGTTTCCTGTGCAAGGTTGCTGAGTTTGCCACAGGGATATTTGCCTTCCCTGCAGGGTTTATCAGTTCAGCACAACACCCCAGGGAATGAGCCACGTGTTTCCAGCAGCCTTCAGGTCTCAGCAGAGCTCGGGTTCCTGGGATGGAGCTGCCAGGCCAGGGTCTCGGGGAGCAGCACAGGCACTCTGCAGCTGACTCACCAGTGCTTCCAGTTTTTAATAAAGTGCACTGCAGGGAAGCTAATGCTGAAGCCCCTGGGACTGGGGCTGAGCAATTAATACTGAAAACATCCTTCCCTGCCATTTCAGGAGTCATCCAGAGACCAGCTCCTTCACAATTGCTAAAGATGGAACATGGTGCATGTATAAAACACCAAGATGAAGTGGACTCAGGGATTTATCGAGCCCCTGATATGATTTTGGCAACACCAGACCCTTCACAAATCCCCTGGACGGGGATCAAATCTTTAGGAAGCAGATGGGAGGTGATGAATCTTTCTCTGCTGCATTGAGATCAGAGCTGGTTTTCTGAACTGCCAATGACTAGGTGGGAAACCCCAGAGTAGTGGAAAAGCAGCACCAGCACACTCAAGGAGAAAGCCTCTAAAGCTTTTGGCACTTCACTTCCAGCTCCCCTTGCCTGTAGCAGCTTCAGAAGATTCCTCTTTTTCTACAGTGGTTCCATCCCAGCTTCGTGGCTCCTGTGTGTAATCAGGGCAGTCGTGCACCAAGTGTATTTATCTCCTCAAAGCTATGACCAGGTCAGTACAGAATGTCCCAGAATCCAACCTACTGTCACAGACTGATGCCTTCCAGGCTTCTCCCCTCCCAACCCTGTCCATCACAGCACTCAAACAGAGCCATTCTGGAAACTTCCATCAACATCCTGGCATCAAAGCCTGAGAAGAGCCCAGACCTTGCTCCTGACTCAGTGGCCTCTGCTATTACTTCACTTTAGACCATATGTAAATGCCATCCACATCCATCACTGGTCCCAAAGACACATCTGGAAATTGTCTCAGGAGATTAAAGAACATTATTGTGAGAAAAAAACCCCACATCTGATTCCAGAAGAACTAATTACTCTCTTTGTTAAATATTCCCATCTCAAGCTATTCTGGGGCTGGCATATTCCTGGAGTGGAAGCCACCTGAACTATAGGTGGGGCATATAACCATCTCTCCAGTTCTCAATCCCAGTCTCCTGAGGCTCCATTTTCAGAGATAATAATTCTTTTTCCACTTCTATTAAGTGGAAAAAAAAAAAGAAGGTGATTTAGCTGCAAAGAAGAAGAAAAGTCACACAAGGCCAGTTTAATTCCCAGCTTCACAGGCTCTCAAGGCTGGGAAGACAAGACTGCAGCATGAGTGAAGCTCTGCTCCAGATAGAAGCTTGGTAGATTCTGCTGAGCCTTCCTGCCTCTGGAAGGCATCTTTCCCACTCTCCCCAGTGTTGCTGTTAGAAAGGTGGCTTGGCTAAATCTCTTCTTCCTCTGTCCTGCCTTCTGCCACTTTTCAAGACCTTTGCCCTTGACTACAGTTACCCTGATGGCAGCTGCAACCCCAGCTTCTACCTCTTCCCCGAGGGATGGATGGGAAGAGCAAAGAGAAGCTGTTGCCATCAACCAGCAGCCGGATGTTGGGATAAGGGAAACATGGTTCACATGTGCTATTCTGAACCTGTCCTGCAAGGGCACCACAGCCAAGTCTCCTCATGGGATGGGGATGGGTTCAGCCTGCACCTCTGAGCTCCCCAGGATGAGGAGCTGAGTGTCCTCTTGAACCTGAACAGCACAAGGCAGCCCTGATCTTTGATTACTCCTGCCATATAAATAATAAAAAGGCAGCATGGGGGAAGACCAGGCAGCTGCTGCATGGGTTGTTCTTCTGCTGGAGATAAATAGAGGGTTCCAGACTCCAGAACTGTCAGTCTGGCACCTTTCAGCAGCAGGAAGTGAACGATTATTGCAGAGGGAAGAAATGAATAAATAAACCCCAAACAGACGACTTTTTCATGGATGCTCACTCCTCTCAGGCACAGGCAGCAAGTGCCCACAGCT
Source organism: Corapipo altera (assembly GCF_003945725.1). NCBI lineage: Eukaryota > Metazoa > Chordata > Aves > Passeriformes > Pipridae > Corapipo > Corapipo altera. Next base: position 1,356,990 of record NW_020884925.1, read on the forward strand.
CTGCATGTGGGAGGCATGGCGAGCTGGCACAGCTCTTATACATTTTACATTTGTTCTGTTCTGCCCGAGTGCCTGATTATTTCCTTTTTTTTTAAGAAGAAATTGGCTGGGGGAATCTGGAGGTTAAGAGCTGCAATAAGAGGCAATTTTTTAAGCTTTGTCAGTTTTTGCTGTTTAATCAACTGGACATTGTCCCTTTGAATAAAAGATCCTGAATTCTCAGCAAGATGGTTGAAAGGTACCATGAACTCCCCGTGCATTTACCATATGGTATCAAACTCCCTCACAGCAAACAGCAGAGGAGCAGCACAGCCTGGGATGGCATTGGGAAGTCTGGCTCCTGATCCCATGACGGGAGGCCCAACTGTGGCCTGGCAGGGTCTGTTTGAGCCCACCCTAATGGGATGTTGTGCCTCCATGGAGGGAAGGGTGGGTGATCACACCGGCCCTTCAAGAGGATATGGAGCAGAGGGCTTCACAGTTTTTTGGGACCAGTGATGTGAATGATGGATCAGACCCAGCTACGGTTCCAGGACCCCCTCTGTCTCCTCCTTTGGCTCAGGATGCCCAGAAGCCATTAGAAAACCGTTTCCACCCTTGCTCCTTGCTGTTTGGAGCCAGGAGGGGGAGCCTGGCTCCTGCCTTCCACAGCAGGACCCGCAGCAGCTCTGCCGGGCCGGGTCCTGCTCCGCAGCCCCGGGACCTCTCCCTGCAGGATCTGCCTCCCAGGCGCCTCCGTGGCCGCAGCGCTGGATACTGGGGAGCACTGGGAAGCTGGTGGATGGCACGTGGGCGCTGGGTAGGGTGACCGAGGGCCCGGCAGGGCTGGCACTCACCACCATGCGGTTCAGGGACACCCAGCAGTCGTCGGGGAAGTCCTGCAGCATCGGCACCAGGAACTGGAGGCAGCCGTCCCAGTGGCACAGCAGCAGCATCATCCCAATGAGGTTCACGATCCTCACCACGGCACTGGCCAGATCGTAGGTCATGTGGAAGATCTGCGGGGGCCGACAGGGAGCAGATTAGATGGCAGCTCCCCAAAAACAACCAACCCAACATAATTAGACGCAGTATCAGGGTCAAGAACTTGCTAAAGTGACAGAAAAGGCTGCATCAACTCAGGTCAGGCACAGTATGCAAGCAGAACCAGCTGAAAAACAGATTAAAAACCAAAATACAAAATCATAATCATTCACCCCTCTTGCCCTGTGTTTTTGCCTTCTAATTTAACATTAAAAGCTCCATAACTCATTTTATAAAATAAGCTGGTTGCAAATATTTCTGGAACATTAGCCACTCCTCGGAAATAAACTCTATCATTACATCTTTTAACTGCAGTGCCCTTCTTTGATTTCTGTTCTTGCTGAATATATGTTACACAGTGACCCATGGTGGCAGCTGTCTTTGTACTGGATGTCAGCTGCAGTCTCTGCACATATCAAATGCAAGAAAGAACACCCTCAAACTCAGCAGAGACTTCTAGAAGAGGATCTGATTCATCTATTTTCTTGTATTTCTTGTATTCTGCTGTATCCCAGCAAAGGCAGGCAAGGAACAGAGAAGCATGGCAGAGCTGGACAGGAGTTCTTAGCAAGGAAGCCCAGAAACCTGTACACAGCTCTGCAGTGGGGTCTCGAGGGTCCCTATCCCCACACTGCATGTGCAGCCAAGGCACGTAAGGGACACTGTTTTCCCTACAGTGTTGTGGAGACTTTGGGCTGCTTGGCTCTTTAATGCCCAGCTTTGTGATGGCAGACACACAGGGCATGTGGTGGTTCCTACCCTGAGCTCTGTATCCATCCAGGTTTGGTTTTCCCTACCTGAGGTGGGCTCTGCAGAGGGATTGCTGGCCCTGTGTGGCTCAGCCTCTTCTGCCATTAACACAGTTCATGGAGAGAGGCGACTTTCCTGATACTGGGAAAAGGTCCTTCCCCAGAGAGTGGTTGGGCACTGACCAGGCTCCCCGGGGCTGTGGGCACGGCCCCAAGGCTGCCAGAGCTCAAGGAGTGTTTGGACAACACTCTCAGGGACAGGGTGGGATTGTTGGGGTGTCTGTGCAGGGCCAGGAGCTGGACCTGATGATCCTTGTGGGTCCCTTCCAACTCAGGATACTGAATAATGCTGCGATTCAGTCTAGCACAGGGCAGTGGTTTGGATTTGTAAGGACCACACAGTGTGCTGGCTTCCAGTGCATCCCCCTGAAAACACAGACACTGAACACATCTGGCGTCCTCCCCACATGCTGCCATGTCACCAAGGCAGTTTGGACAGTGCTGGGATGGATGGAGGTCCAACAGCCACGGCCCAGCCCTGCCAATGTGTCCTGCCCTGGAACCTCACCTGGAGGAACATGAATCCCTGCTCTTCACACACAGACCTGCAGTCTCTGGCAGAGGAGGGGGAAACACTCAGCCAGCAGTGTGTGAAGGAAGCAGTGACTCCCTGCTGTCAGCAGCCAGGGCCAGGCCTGCACAGGAGCCCTGCCTGGGCTGAAGGCACACACAGCCTGCCTGCTGTGCAGCCCAGCCTGCAGCCTGGTGACACCATGTCCTAGTTGGATTTAATGGAAGGGAACAAAAAGTAGAGGAATTGAGGAGTAAAGAAGACTACAGTGAATCGGGTGAGGCTGCATGTCCCAGCTCTATCCCTGCCTTTCCTCCCTGACCTGAGGATGGTGCTCCCTCCCACGGTGTATTTCATTTAGCTCTGTCCTAATCCTGCTTGAAGCTTCCCACAGAGCTTGAGTAGCCCTTTGTGCTCTCTCTGGACTCCCCAACAGCCCTCCCACAGCCCCTCCACTCTGGCCCATGTGTCACCTGCCCTGTCCCCTCCTCAGCTCTGCCCTCACACCCCGGCTGCTCCAGCCCTGCCCAGTCACACATCCTGTCCCTGCCCTGCCACCACACCACAGTGTGAGCCCGTGTGTTGTACAGCTGACCTCCAATGAGCCCTGCAGAGCACACAGTGACACCTGTCCAGTCTCACCATTTCCTTGGGGATGTGGCAGGATTAACTGTCAGTTCTTGGGATGTAAATAAACCTGCAGACACAACTTCCTCACAGGCAGTGGCCAGAAGGGACACAGACCCTGACCCAGGTGTATGTAAGAGAGCAGAGCCTGGGCTCCTCCGAGCCTGGGCTTGGAGGATTGAGGTGACTCCCCTGGGAATCACCTCTGGAGGGGAAGGTGACCCTGAGGGAATGCCTGTCAGGAGGTGTCTGGGACAGGCCATGGGTGTGCTGTGTGACTGTATGGCTAAATCCATACAACTCCTGGCTGCTCCAACAGCAACAGTCCTGCTCCTCCCACCACCCATGGCACTGGGTACCTGCCACATTTGCCTGTACCACGGATCAGCCCCCTCTCATCCCACAGTGAGTCAGTTCAAGAGCTAAAAAGGCAGAAAACTTTTGTTATCATTGTTATCAAGGAAAGGAATCACGATTTGCCAGTTGGAATTGGCTCATCACTGTGCTGTCGGAGCTGGCTGTTCAATTTGGATGCCTGTTTCCACACCAGATATTAACACCTCCCCACCTAATCAGGGTGCCACGAGGTCTCATGCTCAGAGCGGTGTTGACGTGCTCAATCCAGGCTGGGAGGGAGCCACAGAAGGATGCTGGAAACCAGAAGGATGAATGATTTGGATAACTGCTGCTAAACTCCATTATTTCTGCTGCATCCAAGGTGCAGCTGGAGCCCACAATGCCAGTCAGTGTGAGAAAGGCCATTCTAGTGGTATTTCTGGGCTGAAAAGAAGAGCATATCCAAAATCCAGCATGAAAGGCTGTTCTAGGAAATCCAGCTCTCAGTGCTGACTCAATAGGTCAGTGTGAAAGCTGAGCACATAATTCATAAAGAATAATTCCTCCTGGTTTCCTCTTTTTTCTCCCCCTTGCAGAACTGATCATTCTCATTTAGATAACCCAAAGTGATTCCAGGCTGTGGGAGGGAGAGCCAGGGGCTGTGCTTTTAATGAAGCCAGAACAGCACTTTGCAGAAGCACCTCTGAATGGATCTTTTGTGTCACCAGGGTTTTTACTGTGCTAATGACTTTTCCTCTCACATCTCTGTGGGTTTTCAAAGAGCTCCAACCCTCCTGTAACCCAGGGAACTCCAGCCAGGGACAGGGTGAAGCCCTGTCAGACTGAGGAAGTGCCTTTCTTCCTTTAATAGATTAAAAGCACAGAAAGAGCCTGAGGGAATGGATGGCTCAGGGGACAGGTGAATGGATATGGAGCTTCTTATATGATGGTTGGGCTGTCTCACTGGAGTCTCTGGAAGGATACACCCCCAGGGTGACACACCTGGTCTGTGGCACGGCTTAACCTGGGAGATGCACCGTGGCTCAGGAATTCCCATAAGTAAGCCCAGATTATGAACTCCAAGTGTAAATGTCTGAACTGCAGGTAAAACAACTCCAATCCCAAATGCTGGTCTCAGGAGGTACCAGCTCATGGCCCCTCCTTGGAATACATTTGCATTCACATGCAAGGGAAAACCAGGCAACACTGGCTGTGCAGCACACAGGAATAACTGTGCAGGGGTGTGAACAAACACCTTCCCCTGAGAAGATCTTACTGCAAATAGGTGCTTGTGTTGCAGGGAATACTGACTCCAGGAATGTGCTGGAGAGTGTTGCAGTGCCCTACAGCAATTCTATAGCTTGCCAGGGAGAGGTGGGGAAGGAACATTCTAGAACAGCTGGTCCATGAGCGGTAACTGGAGCTTCTCTGGTTTTCATCATTAACACTCAGGGATTTTTGTCCTGTTGTAACACGACTCAGCCTGGGTCCCAGAGTATCACACCTCCTTCACCCCAGAACTGCTTGTGCTTTCTGCCTCTCTGCTGCCTGTGACTGGGAAGGAAGAGGAGGAGAAGGGCAAAGCATGGATTCACACTTAAAATCACCTCTTTGCAGGGGCATTCTTTGACAGAGCTTATATCTCTGTTTCTTGACAGTCCAAAACAAGCTGTGGTTTCCGAATCCCTGCTAGAAAATCAGTTCTGTCCTTCCAGCTGAAGGACACATTGCATGCTTTCTGAAAGGACAGCTTGGGAAAGTGGGAGGACCAAAACTTCCCTCAACAAAGTCATCTCCAGTTATGTAAGAGCTCCATCTTGGAAATCCCAGTTATAGGGGACAAGTTATGGGGATCCTATCAGAATGAATCTGAAATGTTGTCAGCCCCCAATGACTCTGTGCAGTCCTCCCCGATGGGCTCTGTACTGCAGCATTCCCTGAACCTCAGCTCTGGAGCTGGAAGAAATCAAGGACCCCATGGAGAAGTGGGGCCTGGCTCTGGCAGTGAAAGCAGGGCTGTGATGGAATCAAAGCTGAGTGTTTATTAATTAGGTATGTTGGTTTGTGTTGGCACATGGCTTGGTGGGGCTATCCAAACGACAGCCCACCAGAATTCCTGTGATCCAGGAGGGCCGTGCCACTGTCCGTCTGGGGCCACAGAGGCTGGACTGCTCCATGGAGAGGACCCTGGGGCAGTGCTGTGCAGGGAGGCAGCTCCCTCCAGGCACACTCTGCCAGCCCAGGGCCCTCCACACAGCCCCTGCCACTGCACTGAGCTCCTCAGCTCAGCAGGCTCAGCAGGCACAGCCAGGCTGGGATATGACTGCACATCCAGGAAGGGATGTGACTGCACACCAGGCTGGAATGTGACTGCACAGCCAGGCTGGGATGTGACTGCACATCCAGGCTGGAATGTGACTGCACATCCAGGCTGGGATGTGACTGCACATCCCTGCTGGGTTTTTATGTACTGAAGGTGCTATGCTTGGAACAAATGGGTTTTCCTGGGGATTTGGGGACAGCAATACAGAAGCATCCTGATGATCCTGACTGGAGCCAGCACGGCTGAGCTGGAGCTGCACACCCTGCCAGGGAGAGCTGACAGCTGAACGCTGTCTCTGCACAGAATCCCTTCCATCCACGGCCTTTCTGAACAGACTCTGCACTACAGGGAGGCAGTGAAAGTGCTCACTGCCCTACCAGCAACATCACAGGACTTCAGCAGCACCACATCCAGACTGAGAGCCCTGCTGGTCCTGAGCCAGTGCTGGTGTCTGTATCCACACGATGGTTAATCTACAACTGTGATAAATCCCCTGTGGATAATCAAGGAGCTGTGACACTGCTCCAGCTTAATAGAAAGCAAAGAATTTACTCTTCATTTATACCTTAAAAAAACCAAAGGCCTGAAAAGGAAATACAAATCTCCAAAGAGAATCAAAACAGTATCGTATGTTGTTCTGAGTGCTCCAGGGTCAGAGTCAAGGTTGTTCTGCTGTGAGGAAATACATGTTTACTTATATTTAAGAAGAGTATTTGTGGGCTACGGGGAGGAAAGTTGACATGTCTTTTACTCTTCCTTTTTTTCCTTGGCTTTTGTAGATAACAGAGGTAAAGATACATTTTCCTCACAGAGGCATTAGCTGCCTTTTCAAACCTCAGTGTTAATCTCCTGATATACTGGGGATAGGTGGTTACTGCCAAGAGCTTTTCTGAGCCTAAAGTACTGTTACCCAGATTACAGAGGGTGGCTGTGCTGAGTCTCTGCAGCAGCAGCAGCTCCTATGTCTCTCTGGATCACCTTTACAATCATCGGCTGGGCCTCATCCTGCTTAGTTCTGAAACCAGCCCAGACAACAAGCCCTTGCTTGTTCTGGCCAACAGGCAAATTAAAGGCAGCTCATTGAAAAAAACAGTGGTTTGGCTAATTTTGGGATCACTACCACAAAACCAGGGCCAATTCTTGTGGCAAATGTCACCTTCTCCACACTCAGCATGAGTCTTGAGTGACACAACCCTCTATAAGAGGGGAAGGGCTTGGGAGCCTTGATGTGCAGATCCATCCTGGGAGGCTGAAGTGAGGAGAGAGACAAACAACACGCACAACTGGCAGGATGGGCTGGCTTCTCCAGGAGGAAAAATCCTCTCCAGGCACACAGAGCATTATGCACATTAGAGCACCGAAGCATGGAAGCCATGAGCATCCACAAGGAGCACAGAGCCAGCCCCCTGAGCAACTCTGTGAGGACACACAGGAAATCAGAGCTGAGAGGGAAAGGGCAGCTCCCCCAGGAATTCTGCCCGTTGAGTAAACCCACCCCACTGGGAAACATGATGTTTCAGCAAGGCAACACAAAAGGGCTCAGCTGCTCCTTTCCCTCTCCTGGTGCCGCTGTGTGGGAAAGGCATCATCAACTCCTACATTTGCTCCTTCCTTACCCTCCCCAACTTCCCAGTTATTCTTCCAGTGATGTCACATTTAAGCTGTGCCAAAATATAAACTGATTTTACTCCAAAAGGTTTGCTGTCTCAAGTAACTCCCCAGGTTTAGGTGGAGAATGGACACCTTTTGGAAGAATGGAAACATTTTTCTTTGGGAAAATGCAGGGAGGCAGCAGGACAAAATGCTATTCTTGCCACTAAACCACCCAAAGATGCAAACTCTGAATTTCTGAGGCAACTGTTGCTCATCTTGCTGAAAATATGCTCAGTTAAGGAACAGAATTCTGTAAAGGAATGCAGTGGGGTTTATTTACTTTGCAGCATCCCGGGAAGTGGGAGGCCCCTGTGAAGGATCAGCTCTGGGTCAGACAGCCTTGGGCTGTGCTCATCACAGTGTGTTCAGCAGAAGGGCTCAGTGGTACGGGAGGAGGGAGTTTGGGATCCAGATTGTGTTGGGACAACGCTGAGAGCACCAGGCAGCACAGCAGATGGGCTGGAGACGGGAGATCATCTGTGGAGCACAGCTACAGCTGCAGGCACTGTGCAGGCTCAGGCTCTGCTCCACAGCTTGGGGTGCTGTGGGATTTGGTTTTGCCTACTTTTTGCTGCGCCAGCAAGGAAAACTATAGCCAGAAGATCAAGTTTTAGATGAAGGCAAGAGTTTGGAGTTGATTCTCTTTTTATGCTTGCTTTGCACCAAATGACATAATCAATGTCAGCAGAGTTGCTGATGCTGCCCTGAGTCACAGCGAGAGGAGAGTCAGGGCTGTGATTCATTGGGTTTAACGCTCACAGGGGAAGAGATTGGGGATGTGCTTGGCTCAGGGCTGCCTGGAACAGCGAGTCTGAGGGAACAGCACCGAGTGCCAGGTGTTAAAGAGAGATATCCAAGCAGATTTTACACTTAAAATATAATAATCCTTTGTGCTGCTGTGGCAGTTTTCATGTGAAGGTCTCAGGGGGCTCGGCTGACATTAATCTGGTGTGCTTCCCTGTCTCCAGTGAGAGCTCTGTTATTTCAGATGGGCCAAACGAGGCACTTAACAGGGAAAAGCCCCTTGCCAGAGGTTGCACTGGAAGCTGAGAGCAAAGTTTTGAGCCCAGCCTAGGGATGCCAGCTCTGATGTCCTGCTCTAACCACTGCCCATGGACTGTGGGTACCAGCAGGAGCCCAAGGAGGTGCCCTTCAGGTCCAAGAAAAGCCTCAGTGTGTCTGTCATGCAGGGAGGCAGCAGGATCCTGCTGCAGCCGGTGCTGTGAGGCTCTGTAAGAACATGATGCAAGCCTCTACCTCCTCCTGAGATGATTTAACTCTTCCCAGGTAGCTTGCTTTGCCTAATGGAAGTTCTTCTCCAGGTAGGAGCTGAGGGGCCGTGGACAGAGAACAGCAGAAAGCTGGTGCAAAAAGGAAAGGTAAAAAAAAAAAAAAGCATTTTCTTGCCTTCTCCCTCAGAGACTTGTGTCTACTGGAAAATATTTACAGCAGAGAAAGGTGAAATATCAGGACTAATTAGCACTGAGAAGGTTGGTATAAATGGCAGATGTTTACAGATATATATAAACCCCAAAGATCCTGCTGCCACCGTGTGTTTTGCCTCTTGCACTCCCGGAGTTGAGGTTGTCATGACAGCAGCCCCCCTTCCTCTCCCCATGCCACCATTCCCAGCCTAGACTTTAATCTTCATCATTTTAAGAACTTTTGTCACCACGGCAACGTGACACAGACTTTTAAAAATATTTTCTAGCACAACTCAAACGACCCTCTTTCCTGCCTGGTTCTCTTTAAACCTCTAGGAAAAAACATTTAGGGTTGGATTCTGCCCCTGCTGAGCTGGGCTGTGACTCCCATGGGTGTGAGACAGCAGGGACAGGAGCTGGCTGGTGCCTCCAGTGCCTCCAGTGCAGAGGAACGGTGGCATTTTCACCTCCCAGGGAACAGCAACACCAGGACTGGGGCTGGGGCTTTTTCCAGCACCTCTATGACTTTGGAGGAAGCTCCCCTTTGCTTTTCCATAGGGCTTATGTTTCCATATGCCTACAGCTCAGGTTTTCAACAGGATCTCTCACTACAGTTGAATGCCTTTGGAAAAAGATAAAGAAAACAAGCCCCTAAAGCTGTAAATAGGTTGGGTGTCTCGTTCTCAGGGGGAATTAGATACCTTACCTGCCTAGGCTGTTTTTAATCTCTCCTGGCTCTTATCTGCATCTTTGGGAATTGTAGTTCTCCTGAGAGGCTGGCAATGAATCACTTCTGGAAATAGGTCACAGGCTTTTTTGGAAGTTTAAGAATGACCAGAGTCACCAGACAAAAGGTCTGTGTCGCTCAGTAGCTATACATAGATGTGCTTAGGGAAAGGAATATCTGGGAGGCCGGGGGGAAAGGGAGCACAAATACCTGAGAAAGGGGCAAGAAACACAAGTGGTTTGGAACTGGGGCTTCGAGGCCTGGAGATGGCACCCAAAAGGAACACTGAGTGGTCTGGGAGGGTGGTCCACATGGCTCTGTGCTGGCTGGCACTCAGGGGAGGTGGAAAAGGGAGCTGAGCAGCACAGTGAGGTAATCCATGGATGACTCAGATGATGTAGGTGAGTCCAGGCTGCAGCCTATGTCAGAAGGACTCATTTGTGGTCTGATCAAAAAGTCACTGAGCTAAGTGGGAAAACACCCCCTGAATGCACTGACCTCAGGCACAAAGTCAATTGAAACAGTTGGGTTGGACCAGTAATGAGACAAAATACTTATGGCAATATTGATCAGGGTATGCCATTACCTAGGCCAGTGTCAGCCTTTCCCTCAGAGCACAGATCCATTTGCAGCAAGGAAACTACAGAGTTGTATGAACAGGTGTGCTGAGGAAGGGGATCCCAATCCTCCCTCCCAGCAGCACCACAGACCCCAAAGCTGGGCCATGTCATGCACTGTTTGGAAGCTGTTTGCCTTCCTTAAGTGACAGCTTAGTGGAACATCCCTGATCGAGAAGTAAAGTTAAAAGCCAGTAACTTTAATTTACTTATTATTTTGGAGCTGTGGTTTTGGAGTTCATCAAATGCTCCCTCTGAAGCATTTGAGAGTGGACTAAATGAATGTCTCGTCTGCCACAGGTGCCTCCCTGTTCCATTTACCTCCATGCAGGAGCCTGACTCAGGGAACTAGGGACTGCCACCTGGATTTGTATCCATAAACACACAACCAGAACACGGGAGGAAGAAAATCAGATCAAGAGAACAGACTCTCCAAATGAGAAAGAAAACTGTCTTCTCAAAATTCAGATTGCCAGTAAAATAGCCCTCGTTTCCAACCTAGAGAAAGCTGTCACAAAAGAAATCAGCAGTGACCTTTGTTTTCTTATTCCTTTCAGTCCCATTTGAATTTTTTAGTTCAAAATTCATAACAGATTTCTTAAAATTCAAAACTGATCCTTGGGGATCCATGTGACTAACACCTGAGATGTACTATCAACTCACCAGGTCCTGCCCTGTAACTGCAGACTTGCTGAAGAACTACAGAACTCTGCAGTTTGCTCTTGATCAATCAGCATTATTTCTTTAACGCAGTTTGCATTTCCATCAAGACAGCAAAGCACACACATATTATCCCACTACTAACCCCATCTGGGTTTCTGCAGGAGCACACGGAAAGAAGTTGAGCCAAAAATGCACAGCCCAAAATGGAACAAGCAAGTGCCTGTTTGTCTTTGAAACAATTCCCTCTGCACAGGCCAGGCAAGGTCTGCACAGGCAGGTGAGGCCCCCCCACGTCCCAGAGGGGTTCAGGCAGTTGGAAACAGAAGAGTTTATAGTTTGATTATATTTCTGTCCAAAAGCAGAACCTATTGCTGCTCCAGCCTGGCACAGCCTGCCAGGATGCTTCATGTTCTGCAGGGAGATTGAGCACTTTCCACCTAACTCAATCCTGCGCTTTAATTCGATTACAGCCACGGCAACCAAGCACAACTTCCACCCTTGACTTCTGTGATGCTGTTAGTCACTGTAACATCCCTGGAAGGAAGCAGCCTGGCAGGCCTGGAGCTGTGAATGGTTTCCTGCTCCACGAGGCAGCGAGTGTGACACAGATAATGCAGCTCCTCGGGCTGCAGCGCCGTGACCCCGTGTCTGAACGGAGAGCGGAGGATGCTCAGCACAACGGCCCTGCCTGCACATGGCCTGAGCCTGCCAGTCTCTGTGCTCCACTCTGGGCACTCTTTCTTGTCCTTGCTGGGAACACTTCAGGGAGGGCAGATGGAACGCCCGGTGCACTTCCCAGCAGTGCTGGAATTGCTGCAGCCCCGGATGAATTCGGAGGAGCGCTGTGCCAGCCGCGGGCAGGCAGCTCCTGGGGCACCAGCACCACCACCTCCAACTGCTATTAGTGTTGGGTTTTTCCTAAGTTGCTTGGACAGACACTGGTCTGAATATATCCAGCCAGGGTCTGAATCATCTTTTGGGAGACCTCACAGTGAAAGGTTTCCGTGATGCAAATGTATTTTCATACAGTGTGTCACACATGTCGTGGCCGGTCCAGGATGAGGAACAGGGAGACAAACACCCTCGAACTCTCCTGGAATAATAATAGCAATATAACCTTTTCCACACTGCAACGTGCACCTGAGAGAAGGGACCTCTCTAGGGGACAGCACAGTGAAAATAACTCCCCTTGTAACACATCTCGAAGGACCTGGACCCTCCCATAACCTTCAGACACACCCACACAGGCTGTACCCATCCCAGGAGAGCCAAGGGGGGGTGGTGGGTGCATTTATTATTTGCTTTAAGAATCTAGGGCAGGAAAGACTGTTTTTTAACTAAGAAGCAGCGTAGATTATATTTGTGAAAGTATGACAGATTAATTCCTGCTGTGGTTGTATATAGATTATAGAAAAATGAACTAAGTCAGAACAAAGATGTTTAAAAGCAGTACTTAAACTCTACCTAAAATATTCCTAAACCTCCATTAATACATGCTGGGCAGGAACAGAGTCCCTCAAGGCTGCCATTTTAATTAGAAATCCAACAGGAAATGCTGCCTGATGACAGGTATCAAGGCAAAAGATCCCCAGAGCCACAGCCCAGGAGGAGGAGATTTGCACAGCTCTTTTAGGGGTATAACACAACAATATTACAATAATTGTAGTAACAGTAATAATAACATTTGGGAGGGATGTTATATGTTGAGGAAAAGGACAGGGGTGTTATAAGAAGGTGCTGCTGTCCTGCATCTCCAGCTGTGCCTCAGAGGCTGGATCTGGAGGCTGGTCCCCACAGGGAGAATGGCAAGGGAAGCTTCCCCTCCTTAGTCCCTGTACAGGGCTCTTCTGTCCTTCAAACAGATCTTCAAACCTTGCCACCCTTTCCTTGCAGCAAACCTATACCAACCAACCACCCAAAAAGCAAAAGCTGTTAGAAAGTGCTTTCAAAAGGCCACACCCTTCCCAGGCAGGTTTTTATCCTGTTCCCCTGAAAAGAAAGAGGCATTCAGTACCAGGTCCCTGTCTGCCAGTGCTGGAACAGACCCAGACACCAAATGCTCCTACAAATGTTAACAAAGTCCTCATCAAACCTTTTCTTCTTGCTGCATCATGTGACCAGAAAGTATTTTATTGGTATTTCTCTCCAAAAAGGCACACTGCCCGATTGAATTATTTAAACAAAGCTGCATGCTTTAGCCCCATTTTTGCTATTTTCCTTCTGAAATGGCTTTGCTGCTACATCCATTTAACCTTCCCTTTTAACCCTGCTGGGAATGGGACCCACCACTGTCCTCATTCAGTCCTCCCCTGACCTGTGGGCCTGACTTCCCTCACTCCAGGGTACAAATGGAATCATTTAATCTTCTTCAGTTGAAACCACAACTAACAAGGTCTCCAACCACATCAGCTGTGGAGTCCAACTGCTCCCAAAAGAAGGAGTTTCCAAGACCAGTTAATTCAGAACAAGGCACCGGCAGAGGGCTGATAACCCACCTCCTTGGAACACTTCCCCTGAATGTGTGAGAGATGGATTTAAACTTGGAAGCAGGAGTGGTGTTTAACCTTCCAAAGCTGTTGTCCACCTTGTAGCCCTGGATACACTTGGAGCTCACACCAACACCCAAACTGCCCTGCAATGGTGCTGCCCGTGGAAGGAGCTCCAAGGGCTGAATACCTGCATTACCTGCTGCCTGAAAGAGAGATTCCTTGACTGCATTTGGAATTTGCTGCCTTTTCAATTGCAGTAACTGCTCCGTATCTTTGCTGAATACGGCAGGAAAAATATATACAGCCCTCATCTTTTTCTAGCTGACTTATTACTTTACAGGATTTTTTTTTTCTTTTAATCTCTTCCCCTTAAAGGAAAGAATTTCAAGCTCTTCCTTTATTCCAGGTTGCTCTCAATCATTCTCAGCAGTTTTCTCTGAATTCACTTTACTCTCTAGTATAGAAGTAGCCCAAGCAACTAAAATTGGGACATTTCTATACTCGGTTAACCTACAATGGCCATTTATATTATTTTTAGTGCTTGTTTCCACCCTGTGCTCCCCCAATTCTTGTTCCCTTTTTTATCCCCTCCAGCAGAGAATCAGAAGGTAAGAAGTTCTACAGAAGAACCTTCTATAGAGAAGCTGCACTACAAAACAGAAACAGAGCTGCTTTAAGCCCTCGTATTTACTCTGCTCGTTTTCTTGTGCAGTTTTAAAAGAAACGGAGTCCTTTGGGAATCCAGTTCAAAACCTGCTCACTTGACCTCTCCTGCCTTGCCCTCCATAGTCTGGATCATTCTTCAACTTCAAGCTGATTTAACAACACCTCGTTGCTGTGCAAACCCCCAGTCCAGCAGCAGGAGAATGTGCCCCCACTGGTGTAAAAGAAATGGGCAGAAAGCAAAAGTGATGAGAGCAGCACTGAAAAATGACCAGGGGACATGGAGTACAGAAAAATGACAGCACTGGTCATTCCTTGCAGTCCCCCAGCAGCTGCCACAGCACAGCTCCCTCTCAACACCTCTGAATGGTTATTCAGAGAAGTTCTGGGGGCGTAAAACCTCCTTGACTCCTGTGCCTTGCAAGAGCCATGTCTGCACTGGTTGTGCCTCCAGAGGCTCCAGGCTGCACCCACGAGACTGGATCTGCACTGGGAAGCAGGGATGGGCTCCAATAAGCAATGGGAATGTGGAGCCAGCCTTGTGGCACACACTGTTCCATCCCTAGCAGTGGCTGCAGCACTGGTTCAGGGCATCAGCAGTGAATTTAGGAGGGCTGAGTGTCTCAGGGTATCTGCTCCTGGATGCTGAGCACCCTCAGCCTGGATCTCTCCAGACCACATGAATGAGAGCTGTGCAAAAGGGCAGGAAACACTCAGACCATCTACCTTGGGAGTAGAAGGTGGCCCTGCCCATAGCAGGGGGTTGGAACTGGATGAGCTTTACAGTCCCTTCCAACCCAAGCCCTTCTGTGATTCCATAATTCCATGAAGTCAGGCTGTGGGCTAGTCCGTGTCTGGCCTGGTGCAGATGCAGCAGATCCCACACAAGCAGGGACTCGAGGAGTGGCTCACACCCACACTGAAGGGACAGCAGGACTCCAGGAAGGCTGACATTGCCTTTTCTCCCCCCAAAAAATGTACTAATGGAGTGGTAAAACTGCAGCACAGGATTTGTGCCCTGGAAAGCAAGCCATGCTGTAAGAAGGGATGGAAGGGACCAGTGCAGAGCTCCCGTGGTTTGCATTTACTATAATGAGTGTCTTTTCCATGAGCTCTCCTAACCTGAGGCGGAATCATAATTCAGTGTCAGCAGTGATTATAAATGAAGCTGGATCCCTGACCCCACAAAGCTTTGGCAGAGCAAGAAATGGGAATCAGGACACAGCATGTCAGGCAGAGGATGGAGACACCAGGAGCAGCTGCAACATATGGGATCAGGCAAGGAGAACCAGCAGGGCAGTGGAGAAACTCTTCCTAGACAATGTTAAAGTTCTCCTTTCAGAAAGCTTTAGCACTAGGGATGAATGACTCTGAGCATCAAATAACACTATTAATTTTTTCTCTGCATTTATGGTGCTTTCTCCTCCATAAAGTGAACAGGAATTCGTCTGCAGGCAAGGAGCTCTGCCAGAGCAACACAGGGTGAGAAAGTTGGGCTGTTCTGAAACCCAAAACTTCAGGGTTTCTCAGCAGCCTGTGAAGGAGTGGTGGGATGCCTCAAAACAACAAGGTTAAACTGAGCATGGGATGAAGCAAATGCAGGGCATCAACCTTGACCAATTCAGCCTTCCAAGCCTGCAGGGGAGAACCCGGATAGGAGCCTACTCCATCAGTTTAGGGCTCAGCATGAAGTCAGAACCATGGGACCTGGTTTCCCAATCTGTGTCCCATATACCTGAAATCTCACAAAATGTAAGATTTTTGCCTCCTTTCACTAAACTTGGGTTCCCAGCACCATCACATTCCAGAATGAAGTGACACTTGAGAATTCAGTGAAGTTTCCCTCCGTGACCACCTACGAACTGGTGACTTCCTCCAGGGAATTTGTTCAGGAGCATGCAGATGCTCCCAACAGCAGTAAACAAAATAATCTGAGGCATCAAACATTTCACAGCCCTCAGTGGGAAGACTGAATATGGAAAGGAGTCAGGAACAGATGTCTGATATCCCAGTTATTAGTTTGGATCTCCCTAAAACGCCAGGAACCTCAATCTCTGGTAGGATTAGACTGGTGTCCAAATTTTTAATGAACTATTGGTAACTGTCCCCACTAGGGAGACAAAAAATTATCTGAACATCAGGATTTCATTACAGATCCCATCTGTGGTCCAAATGGAGGATACAAACACTTTTGACAAGACTAGTGACAAAGAATTTGGCAATTGTCTCTTCTTCAGATCTGCTGGATGTGGAGAGGAAGGTGAGGAGGGAAGTGCTGAGGATCATTAGGGATGAGGTGAGGACCACGGAGCAGAATGTATTGGGATGCAATTAGAGAAAACTAATTAGAAAATTAGAAAACATCAAGGGAAAATACTGATTGTAAGGGTCTTTCAGGGTCTTTGCCCCTTCCCTGGAAGTGTTCAAGGCCAGGTTGGACAGGGCTTGGTCTAGTGGAAGGTGTCCCTGCCCATGGCAGGGGGTTGGAACAAAATGACCACCTTCCAACCCAAACCAGTGTGTGATTGTGTGATTCAGCAGCACCACTTTGCTAAGGGAAAGGTAGGGAGCCATATCAACTGGAGCATCAGGAATCAGGGCTGCTAAGAAGTACAGGAGGCTTCTCTGAGCAGCTGCAATTGTACCTGGGCCTGCCCAACCCAGCATATCTTGGCTCTGATTCAGCACTCCCAAGGTGCCCTGGCAAACCCTTACCATTGGAAAAGGCAGCAGGGAAGACCAGCAGACAGGCCAGGGCAGCCCCAAAGCCACGAGCCTGGCCCGTGTGTGCCATCACCCCCAGCACGGCCAGCGGGGCTGTGCTGAGCTGTCAGCCCCACAAATACCCTCAGGCAGCACGAGAGGATGTCTGTGCTCCCAGGGTGACCACGGCTGACCTCGGGCTGCCAGAGCTGCAGGAACCAGGGGGATCTCTCCCTGGCCAGCCCGGGAAGCGGCTGACATTGCTCTCCTGTAATTACCAGCTGCAGGAGCTCAGCCCTTCCCACCTGGCTGCGAGTCCTTCCAGCAGTCAGCAGAGCAGTGCACAGCCTGCTGTCCCGCTCCCAGGAGGCTCCAGACCAAGGACTTGGAGCACTCCGCTGCCCTTGCAGTGCAGCCTCCCAGCCAGCCACCTGGCCTGCCACGATTCCCAGGATTTCACACGGAGTTAAGCACTAACCCCCCTCTCCTGGTTATGTCCCAGGCTCATTCCCCACCGCCAGCCGGGCTTGTTCCTGGCCCTTTCTCCTGCCAGTGCTGGCATCTGAAGTTGGCAGCTGCCTCCCATCCATCAGCACATCCCCTGTTCTGTGCCAACTGTCAATTAAGCTGGCACACTGGTGCAACCTTCCCACCTTCCTGGCTCTGGAAAGCATGGAAGTGCCAGCCTCAGAGGCAAGGGGCTGGTTGTTGGCTGTCAGTCAGGGTAAGCTCTGGTCCATCTGCAAACAAGTGTTGGGAGCAGGAAGCCACTGTTTGGGGTGCTGATGCCCAGCTCTCATGCTGAGGAAGTGCCTTGTCTGGAACAAAATATTCTCCATCCCTTTTAGCTTGGTCTTTCCACTTCAATCACTGTGGAAATATCCTCACCCCCCCTTTTCTATTTGAAAGATCTCTCCACAGAATAGTTTCCCCCCACTTCCAGAATAGCAGAGGGAGTTTTGGGGTGGTATCCAGAAAAATGGCTGGCTAATCAAAGCAGGCACGGCTTCCCTCCAGTGACTGATTGGAGCACCGGCTCTTCTCCCTCCCTCTCGCCCATTAGCAGATCAGGGTCAATGGCTGAGCTCTGCGGCTGCTTCCCGGCCGGCAGAGCCTGCAGGGGTGGGAAGGGCAGGCTGGATGAGCTGCACATCCCGCAGCCGGCAGTCGCTCCGGCTGGGCCCACGTTTATCAGGCAGGGAAATGGCAGAGCACTCCAGCGCTCCCAGCCCCGGGAGCTTTGCCACACCGCTCTGAGAGCCCACGGTGTGCTGGAATCCAGGGAGCAGGGAGGATGCAGCAGAAGGAGCCTCCATGGGGCTGTGCAAACCTTGCAAGGCCGAGGGTGTTCAGTGGGGGTATGACCTGCTCTGGCCTATACGATCCCTCCTCCGTGGTGCTACTGATACCCAAGGGGCAGAGATCCATAGGCACCTGCTTGCAGTGCCGGTGAAGCTCTCCAAGGACGAGGGATCCCTCTCCCGTGGCCCTGCATGGCTGGTGGGGTGGGTGCACAGCTGCAGCCAGGCTGAGAGGAAGGTCCAGAGAGCTTCCAGTTTCCAGCAGCAGATGGAAGCTGCTGCCAGGAGCTGCAGGTCCCCAGTCAGCACTCTGAGAGCACGGCCACGGCTGAGGGCTGCAGATAAGGGGAGAGTGCTCTGCGATAAGGTTCCCTTTAAAGGCACCGTCTCCTGGAGGAGCTTGCTGCGTGCTGTGTCTCAGGAAGGGGGAGGAGGGAGAGGGGAAAGGCCAGAGGAACATGTTCCAGCCTGGCTCCAGACCTCCTTGTCTGCATTCCCAGCACTCACAGTGAGCCAGGATGGAAACTTCCTAAAGTGGGCTGTGTTCCTCCTTCCCTGCCAGTGGCTCAAATGACCTTGAGGAGGGCAAGGAGAGGGGCACAAAATCCATATATGAGAAACAGCAGTATCTTGTGCCTGTATCTCATCTCCAGCAACGTTACTGCCGTGGGACATGAGAGAAGCTCCAGGAAGGATCCCCTGAGTTCCCTGGAGCACAGCTGCACTCTTCCCACATGTCTCACAGGGTGCACTGTTTGAGGCAGCAAAGCAGGACAGAGCTGCAATCTGCTCACTGCTACACTCTGAACCCTCTCCCTCATATTGGGTAAGAGAGCTCTCCTTTTGCTTTCCATGCAGGAGAAGCCAATCTCTTCCCCCTGGCAACAGCAAAGAACAGCTCTCCACTCTGGCCCACTTGTTCTCTGTGGGCCAAAGCACAGTCAGACCCTGGCTGAGCATGGCAAAGTAATCAATCCCCTTCCCAGTGTGCTGGAAATGCTGCTGCCAGATGGACAGCTCAAAAAAAGTGACAAGGTATTGCTGCTCAACACATTTAACATCTGTCTGACACCAGCCCTCGAGGATCAAACAGACAGTCCCATGCCAGGACAGACTGGGGGATGCAGCAGGCCCTCCCCAGCTCTCCTTTCTCCTGTCTCCTGTGAAAGCCTCTTCACTCTGCTTTCCTAATGCTCGGCCGGCCCTCCCCTGTATTTCTTTCCCATTCCAGAGATGGATGGAGTCTGCCTAATGCTCAAGACAAAATACAACCATGTCTTTCAAGTCTGGAGGGAAGAGAGCTAAAGTGAAAAGTTCTTATCTGTCCTTCCTCATACCCACAAGCCTGAGGTGATTTATCAGGGATGTCTGTGCACGCTGTCAGGGAACAGGGAGGAAGCTCAGAGTGCAGAGGGGCAAAGCTCACCCCTGTGGGGAGGGGAAGAGTCCTCTGGAGAAGGCACAGCCAACCTGAATCACAAATTTTTCTCCTCTCTCCACCTGAACACAAATGACAGCCCTTGTTATCCCTCCTGTGCATGAAAGAGTAGCGTGGGAATAGAGAGGGAGGTGATCATGGCACAAGCTTCCCAGGACTCATGAGTGGCACAGGGCAGGGAGAGTGAAATGGGGACATACAGGGGCAGTGAAGAAGTGCTGGGCTCACATGACACCCAGAGTTCATCAGTGCATTACAACACATTTACTCAAACCCACCAGAAGAACATCCCCTCCAGCTGTGCAGTAGCCCTGACAGAAGTCTCTAAGGTTTGGCTGCACCAAGTTTGCCTCATTAACCAGTTTCAGTTTAATTCTTTGTAGCACCAGAAAACAGGCACACTGTTGGGAAGGAGTGGAATTAGTGGTGTTTGGGTGATGCACAATGGAGAGGAGTCTAATCAACCCTATTCGAGGGATGGCCTCTCCAAACTGGGCTGCACTGAGCAAATCAAGAGGAATTAACACCCGGCACTTTGCTGGGTGGAAAAAAAAAATATAAATGAAGAAAAAACAAACACAGCTGCTGTGTCTTAACTGCTCTCCACCCTCTCCAGGGACTTGAGGAAAAGCAGGCCTGTCAGCTACTTTAAGGGACATTATCCTCACAGTTTCTTCCCAGTGTTTACAAGGCAGCACTGCTGCTGCTTGTTTGATTGCTTGTCACTGCCAGCACAGGGAGAGGTTCTCCCAGAGTTCACCCTCCATGGGAGGGGAGCATGGAACCAGACCTGAGGTGATCCAAGGGGAGTGCAGGCTCCAGCTGCTCCCTGCTCCGGGTACAGCTCCAGGTACACCCAGCACTGGGCAGAGGGGCAGTACAATTCCCCCCTGAGCTCACTCCAGCACTGGGCAGAGAGGCAGCACAATTCCCCTCTGAGCTCGCTGCCCACAGTGTTGCTGCTCTCTCCTCCTTGAGAGCTGCACCAAGTCACTTCTCCCATCTTCAGCTCCTGGGCCACACCTGACTCACTCCTCACCTCGAGAATTCCCCTCAGACCAGTCTCCTCCTGTTCCAAATCCATTTACACACTGCACAGACCATTATCCTTTCTGGATGGTCCATCCTGGCTGGATCCCAACCGGAGAAACACACTCCTCAAGTTTCTCTTGTCTTCTAAGGCCCAGGAATCACAGACAGAGAATAACCATATACACCATCCTCACTATGCTCATCTACCTTGGTGACCACAAGTCAACAGGTCAAGGGAGAGGATGTTGGATACATCACAGAATAAGGAGACACTGGGGTGAGCTAAGATCAAGATATATATGTCCTACACTGGGTCAGGACTCTGCTTCCAGAGAAGAGTAGGAGCAGTGTCCCCCCAGCCCTGGGGACAGGACCTGCCCAAGGGCACTCTGCAGAGAAGTGCATGTTTGTGTCATACCTCAGTGGGATTGCTCAGGGTTTGTGTCAGAGCAGATCCCAGGCCTGGTGGCACCTCAGGAGTGTGAATGAACTGCAGTTGTTTGAGAGCTGTGAGGTGACTACACTATTGCCTTCATTTATGGCAAGGAACATTGTGGGACTACTGGCATGTGACTCATCCCGAGCCCAAAGGAAGCTGGAAGAAGAATTCTGATGGTTTCTGTTATCAGATCACATCTCTCCTTTTCTTTTCCCAGCTGTCACAAAAGGCAGAATGTTCCCCCTGATCGGGCCCTTCCTAATTCCTGGCTTCCCTCATAAATAGTGGATGAGCAAAAGGCAAAGATACCATCGCCAGTTCAGCAGGGACCTGCCTGCTGCAGGGCTCTGCCAAGGTACACAAGGCCACCACTGCCACTCAACTTTCTCAGGGAAAAAAGTTTTCTGTTTAAATTAACCAAACTCCACAACCTTCATCTCCCTTTCCCTCTGTACATGGAGATGTGCCCTTGCCTGTGAGAATTTTGAGTGTGTCACTAGACTAAAATGCTCTGTGTGGTGCAACCCATGTCAGGAAGTGCTGGGGTAGGAAGGGAGGCATGTTAAGGAAAAGAAGGGCCATTACCTCACTCTCTTAAATTTTATGGCACAGTCTTGTTGGGGAACTTCTGGACAGGCATTATCCAGCTCACAGCTCTGGCAGCTGCTGTTCTGTAGGACTTCTGGCTTAGGAAGGGGAGAAGACACAAGGCAGGAATAGTTCCCAAAATATCCCTAACCATGTTGGAGTAGAGAAGGTGACAGACGCTGGAATAGCAGAAAACAGGGGCCACACATTCCTTGGAATGAAAAACTGGGGTGCAGATCAGCACCTTTAGAATCCTTCCCTGGTAAAGTAGTGCTTGAATGAAATGAATAAAAAGGTTCTTGTACTGAAGTTCTAGATGCACTTCCAAGTCCTTTTCCAAGATGGAAAATTTTGCCATGCATTGGAAAGAGATTTCAGAATTATCTTCCATTCTAATGTGACTCTGGGAATGTGGAAATTGCCTCACTCTTTTCCCTTGCCCTTGGGGTATTCCTGCTTAATCAAAACTGGGAGAGGGGGGAGTTAAAGTAGAAAAGGAAGCTTAAAAATATGCATCCTTATGAGAGAAGCAAGAATAAAATGTCATCTCAGCTCTGAAAAAGTTACCACATTGATTTCTGCTTCATAAAAATGAGGTTAAGTTGAATGCATTAAGCTGGCAAACTGGATAATTGCATGTCCTGAAACTGTCTTCAAAACAGCTCTTTTCACAGCAGTGCTCAGAAAATAACTTCATCAATACGGCTCCTGCCCATTAAACCTTCACACACCTCTCTGTGCCTGGCTCAGGAGTGAAGCCTGTCCTTCCCGAGAAAGACTTTTTCTTCCTTTCACCTCAAACTAGTGGGGAGAGTGAGGCTGTTTTACATCCATTAGCATTTTTCTGGCAAGAAGGAAAGAAGGTGAAAACCAAACGTTTTCCAACACACCGTGTGTTGCAGAGACTGGCCCTGTGGCTGGCAACTTCTTCTCTGGAGTGGAAGCAAGAATTGCTCAGAGCCAAATCTTGGCCTCAGGCTTTGCTGCCTTGTGGAAGAGCACTCCTTCCTTCCCCAGCCAGCCGAGCCTCGTGCAGCCCCTGAACTTTCTGCGGGGCTGACACTGCCCTGTGCCCTTCCCGAGCACACAGCACTTGGAAAGCCAGGAGCTTGCCTTTGGCTGCCTCGTTCATGGCAACACATCCCTTCCTCAGCCCGCAGCATCATCTGGTGGTGCTGGAGCGCGGGGTCTGAGTGCTGCCCTCCATCCCAGCCAGCCGGGGCTGGAGAGGGGCCCGGGCTCTGCTCTGCTGGAGCTCCCCAGCACAGCCCCTGCCAGGGGGGTTGTGTCTGCAGACAGTGAGGTGTGAGGGGTATTGACCATTGGATGCTCCCTCCCTCCAGCTCTATCCACTCACGAGAATAAAATGGACTGGGTCAGTCCCACCCCCGTGGTGTCAGTGAGCCTCAGAGTGCCCAGCAGCTCCATATCTAAACAGCTGGCCAGATACAGATCCTTTTCCAGACTCCAGCCCCTTAATGACACCAGTGAGTGGCGTATTTTTGTCTCCCTGCTGACAGAGATTTGCTCTCACTCCAACCCCAGCAGGAGGAACTATTTGGGTCCCCATGTGGCACTTCCCCCGCCCAGTCACTGGCTCCGAGCACGTGAGGATGCTCTGTGGGGAGATGAAAGAACTGACTTCAATCTCTCTTGGCAAAAAGCAACTCCATGCTACAATGCTCCAGAATCCCCTTTTCTTCCTCCTCCACCAACCAAGATGATTTTTTAACATGGTCCTATTTGAGCCAAGCTTCTGCCTCATTCACACAACTTACACATTTGGCACGTTCCTTTCCAGCCCAGTCTTGCTGAATACAAGAAGTGAGGTGAGGAAATGCTGTTCTCTTCAGCTGTCTCATTAAAGTTTTCCACTTGATATGAATGCAATCAATAGTGCCTTCCTGGAAGAAGCTTCAACGAGAGGAGCGATTAATGTGCAACCACTTGCCAAGGCTAATGTGCCTCAGACAAACTGGCCTTACAGTGTGGGGTGAGTCTGGCAGAGCACGACTCCCGCACTGCTGAGGGACAAACCCACATCTGGCAGTGCATCAGCAACCCAAATGGTAACAGGATCTCCCTCTGGATGGTTCAAAAGCTGCATCAGCACTATCTGCATGTGTCTCACATACACCCTGTGATATGCTGGACAAGGCTGTGTGGGCTGGTTTGAGCTCACACACAGCCTGAGGTGCTCAGTGCCAGCTCCAGAGGGTGCCCCTTCCAGGCTGGAAATCACAGTGCTCCTTCTATGAAGCACAGTCCTAAGGAGGTGTAAATCTGTTCCTATGCATTCAAGGGAACTGGGCACTGCCACTGCTGGTTCCTGAGCTCCCAGGATTTTGATGTGATTTAGAAGGCTCCCAGAAGTTTCCTTACATTTTGCCATCAGAAAACAGGGTTGACAAGATCCCTCTTCCTGCTACCATACCTGCTGCCCCTCTGCTGCCCTGGGGAGGCACATCTGCAGTGCTGTTTCCAGCTCTGGGCTCCTCGGGACGGGAGGGACACGGAGCTCCTGGAGTGGGGCCAGTGGAGGCCAGGATGATGAAGGGACTGGAGCATCTCCCTCACAAGGAAAGGCTGAGGGAGCTGGGGCTGTTCAGCCTCCAGAGGAGACACCACAAGGGGTCATCCATGTCTCTCAGTGCCTGCAGGGAGGGGTCAGAGCATGGACCAGGATCTGCTCAGGGGGGCCGAGCAATGGGACAAAAGGAAGGGGCAGGAACTGGTGCCCAGGAAATTCCACCTGAACATGAGGAAGAGCTTCTTCACTGTGCAGTGACTGAGCACTGAACAGACTGTCCAGAGAGGGTGTGGAGTCTCCCTACTGGAGATATTCCAGACCTGTCTGGACTCAATCCTGTGCTGTGTGCTCTGCAATAACTCCGCCTGAGCAGGAGGATTGGACCAGATCTGTGGTCCCTTCCAGCCTGACCCATCCTGTGACTCTGCTGTAGGTCACACTTCCCCAGTCCCCATGTGACAGTCACACTACAGGCTGGACCCAGGGTCCTGCAGCACTGCAGCTGGAGCAAACCCCATCAATAAAGCTCCATGGTATTAAATCTTGGAAAATGACACTGGCAGGAGGAATCCTCCTGCCAGACTCCAGCACTTCTCCTTTGAGGACCCTTTGTTATTGCAACACAACAGCAATAACAAAGCCTGCCAGATCCCCCCTCCAGAAACAATGGCCTGAAGGAAAATGAGAGGCAGCTGGCACGACATGGGCATTGAGCTGCAGGCAGCTGGTGCTGGCAGAGGAACACGGAGACGTGAGCTCCCCAAGAGAAAGGGAAACCTACACTGTGTCCGGGGAAGGGACACGTACGGAGGAGGCCGGGAGGAGGCTGAGGGAAGAGGAAAATGAAACACTGGAGCAGCAACCAGCTCTCACAGTGATTAGAGATCATTAGGAGACCAGCCTGGCTCTTTAGAAACCCTTCACAATTCCATCCCAGCATGAAGGCACAGACTGAGGGACCCTGTGACCCTGAGAAGCAGAACCTGGGCACAGGCAGGACCCTTTTATTAATGTTCCTCACACCCTGGTCAGGGGGGACTTCACTTCAGATAGGGGGAAATTTAACCACCTTGCTCCTGCCACAGGGACCCTGAGGCTCTCCAGGGCCAGTCCCAGCTGATTTTGTCAAACAGGCACCTGTCTGGTAAGAACAGATCAGAAAAAACATATTCCTGAGACAGCAAATGACTTTCACTTGCTACAAGCTGGATCTGAACTACTGACCTAGAGACAAATGGCTCTGTGCCCTAATCCCAAGCCCCCAAGCCATGTATTCCCTGATCATACCCTGCTGTTGACAGAAGACACATTAAGCACTGCCAGAAGGTGACTGTAAAAAAAATAAAAGGCTTTTTCCTTTTTATGGCAAACTCTGTGGCTGCACAGCTATTCAAATATTTGCCTGGCTCCTTATAATTCATTAGAACCCATTTTTGATGATATTCTCTTTGAAACTGTATTCCCAGGGCCCGGGTGGGAAGCTGAATTTGCATTAGAGCAGTAGAACTTCCTGCTAAAGACCAACTTCCCCAAACAAACTGTTCTTTCTCCCGACAGGTAACGTGGCACAGGGCAAGGGATGCATCCCTGGATGCCCACGGGCAGGAGAGGGAAAATGTCATGTACAGGAATGGAGAACATCTGTCTACTCCTGTTGTCTGCTCTCCCTCCACAAGGATGTTGTGCTGAAGTGAAAACGGCTCGATGTAAAAGGCTGTGGTAAAAAATCTTGAATATCCTTCTACTAAAATGTCAACAAGAGGGGTTTTGCCATTGATTTCAGTGCAGGATTCTGAGAGGAAAAGATGCTTCAAATTTTGGGTCACTTTGTGCAGTGAGAATGAAAACTTATTATTGTAACTGGCATTATGGTTCTAATAAGCTCCTGTAAGGACATTAAGACCAATGCCTGATAAAGCTGCCTTCAGAAATGAGGTAATGCAAATTTAGGACAAACCCCAGCCCATTCGCCCCTCCCGGCCACATTACCAGTGTTTGTGGAGTCTGATTTTCCTCAAGGGTGGTCAGAGGTTTTAATGAGTTACTCTCCTGGGTCTGCCTTGCTATTTAACACGACAGAATTGCAAATCATATCGATAAAAAATCTGTTCAGCTATTTTGAAGTGCCTGTGGAACGGGACCCTGCTGTGCCGCTCGGGAACAATCATTCTGCCTGGCTCCTCCCCTCCCAGGAACCACTTATGGATTTGGCCTAACATCACATCCCCCAGGCCACTAGCCATGTTCATTTAATTTAATTTAAGAAAGGCTACAAATAGGTCAGAAGAAACAAAGGGAATCAGCAAATCAAAATGAAAATCAGTTGGGAGCCATGTCCTCCTGGCCTACGGAAGCTCCCTCCTAGTCCTTCCACACAGCCCTCCAGCCTTTGAATCAATTTTCTGAATATCTGAGTCTTCTTAAAAGTGACATCATCTTTCAGATGATGCAATCTGTGCTGAGTTTTTACTGGGAAGTTGTTACTGGCACCTGAGAAGATGCATTTCCTCCATTCTAAAGCTTCTAAAGCTAAAGTAAAGCTTCTCTGTAATATGAAAACCCTGGGGAATAAAACAACGACACTCAGGCAAGTTTGCAAATTTTCAATGACATAATAATTTGAAAATCATCAAATTGTGCTTTTCTTCAGGTTTCAGCTGTAAAACCCAAAAGCTACAATCTGAAAAAATCCTCATTTATGATAATCTTATCATTGTGATATATATCAAAAACAGATAGTTCCTTTCCTCCTCATCATAATTGCTCCCACAGAGTCTGAAATCAAAATATTTTGGTTATCTTAGCCTATGTGCTATTTGGAAACCAATTTACAAGAGCAGGATTTTACTGTTGTTCCAATAAATGTTCCTTGTTCATAAGTCAAAATAGTCTGATCTTAAATATAGGTTGCTGCATCCTGGCACCAAACACGGGGGTAGATGCTGTGCATAAAACAGGGAAAGCTCAGCAAACTGCTCTTAGGGAAAAAATAATATACAATCCCTTTTGCTTATGAAAACCTACAGAGGTTTTTTTTGTCTAACACTGCCAGTCTGCCCAGGATGGTTTGTTTTGATCCAGCCCATGGGTTACATGGTCTCTGTGCCTCCTTTCTTTCTGCCAGGTGACCTTGGGGTAAGGTTTGTAGGATGTTCATGTTTGGAGTCTGCCTCCTCCGAACGGTTTCTCAGCCCAGCAGTGGAACTCCCTGACCCTGGGACAATGTGCCTCCATATCCACAGGGCCAAGAGCCACGGACCAACCTGGGCACCCCAAG
This sequence comes from Corapipo altera, assembly GCF_003945725.1. Classification (NCBI taxonomy): domain Eukaryota; kingdom Metazoa; phylum Chordata; class Aves; order Passeriformes; family Pipridae; genus Corapipo; species Corapipo altera. The sequence continues at coordinate 1,384,163 of NW_020884925.1, forward strand.
AAGTGCTGGAGCAGTTCCAAGGCCGAGGTGACGAGAGCTGCCCTGGGCAGGGACACAGCCACGGCTGGAGCAGCCCTGTTTGGTCTGCCCTGGCAGGACAGCTTCACAATCCCACTGTGCCAGCCCTCCTGCACCTCTGCTGCTGGCCTTGGGAGCTCCCAGGCACTGGAGTTTGTGATCTGGTATTGAGGCAAGCGAGGCTCCAGCCAGTCCGTGTACACCTGCCTACACAGCAATCAAGCTTCCTACTGCAGGGGAGACACGGCAGACACTTCAAAAAGACTCTATTTATATTCTGCCCTACTGGTAAATTCATTCGTGGGGCCACTCATGCAAAATGCATAATGCAAATGAAACTGCTACATTTGGAATTAAGCTTATTTTCGTACTCCAGTGAACACGAGTGCATTAGGTTGTTTTTCTTCCTTTTTAGTTTCCTTTTCTCTTCAGGTTGTTTGCCCAGCTAAAGTCCCCACAGCACTTCTCTGAGATCTGGGGGTGGATGTCAGAGCAGTCTGCTCTGAGCCACAACGGAGCAGGCACTTCAAACCCCTGGCTCTGGATGCCACGGACTCCTGCCTGGCATTGATCTGGAACTGATGAGAGCCTGGCTGCTTTACAGCACTGCAGCCCTCGCCGAGGCAGCTCTCCCCTCACTGCAGGGGGAGTGATAAATTCATGCAGAGCATGGACAATTGCAGGGAAAGGCACGGAGAGGCTCACTGAGAACTCAGGAAGTGACCACTTATCCCTGTACTCACTCCCAGTCCCACTAATGCACAGCTGTAATGTTCTGGGAGGCTGAGTAAGGAGAGAACGCTCCGTGTGTGCCGAGTCCTCCTCTGCTCCTCACACAGGACTCGGTCCCAGCACTAGTTATGAGCGAGGCAGCAGCAATCCCTCCGTCAGAAGGCACTGCCCCAGCAGGGGAGTGGGATGTGCAGGGGAGTGGGATTTGCAGGGGAGTGGGATGTGCAGGGGAGTGGGATGTGCAGGGGAGTGGGATTTGCAGGGGAGTGGGATGCGCAGGCTCTGCCCAGACACAACACCCCGCCCTCCCTCAGTGACTGGTCCACCCATCTGTGGTAACTCTGCCTCACTGCCCTACACACACTCCTCTGGTCCACACACACCCTCCCCTCCAGAGGACCAATGTGCCCTACTCACATCTCCTTTTTAGCTCATCTGGTCATATGCAAAGAGCCTAAGAGAGAAGGATACTACCTAGATGATGAGACACAGAGTGGGACAGTGGGGGGACCACAGGAGAACAGGCCTTCAGTCACCCCCTCTCCCAAGAGTCCTTCTGCTTCTTTAACTCTGCACAGCAACCTGCCTCTCATATACACCCTGAGTAGGTCTAGTCTGACACTGCTCCATCCTACAGGAATGAACACTTCCAGATCACCACTGATCGGTGCAGTGAGGAAAGATTAATGTGGACTTTCAGACACAGATCATCTGTAGGCACTTCAGAGTGAGAGGAAGAAAGGACTGTCAGTGTGGTTCCAGGGAGCACAACTCCCACGCAAAGATGAAGCAGCACTTCTCTTCCCTGTCTCCCCTTTGCTTTGTAGCAGGCACTGCACCAATGGCGAGGGATCACCCCTTCCTCCGCTTCCCTCCCCCATGTGAGAGGGTGGGAAACCTCCCAGCATTAAACTCTCTCCAGGAAACTGCTGCTTGGGTTGAGCCCTGTTTGACAAAAAGACTATCGTGTTTGGTCTGGCAGGCTCTGCAGTGCATAACAGAGTCTGCATTGCAGTCCCAAACTGCAACCCAGCACCATCTGGCCCTTCCACAGGCAGCACTGCATCGCTCCAGGGAGCCTGTTCCTCGGGGGGGTCTGGAGAGCACCCGGCTGTGCTGCCCCAGCACCCACGACAGCAGCAGGAGGGAGCAACATCCCACAAATTGGGTTTGAGAATGAAACTAGAAATGGCTGCTCAGTCAAACTATGAGGAGCAAGAGAGGGAAAAGCACTGATTTGCTTTCATTTCATAATTTCTTAAAACAAATTCAGTACAATCAAAAGCAAATATACTTAAATCTTCTTCAACCACCTCGTGGAAAGGAAGTCAAGGAGCAGAGACAAGCAAGCAGGGAGCTCTGCACTGCTGTGGGTACCTGTAAATCACTGTGAAGGAACTACTTTAACAACAGCCTAAGCCACCAACTTGCCTTTCCTGAGTGCTCTCGGAGTGGAGGATAAAGCAATGCAGCCATGGGACAGGATAACAGACCTGCAGCTATTCCACTGCTCTCTCAGCCTCCAGCCTCTTGAGTCACACCGGGAAGGACACTCCTGCTTTATTCATCTCCACCTCTCTGTGCACTTCCTGCCTGTGCTACAAAGCAAATGAACCTCGTAGGGAATTCTGGTGGCTGTCTCTCCCTCAGCACCCTCGCAGCACCTTGCGCAATGTCACCCCAGACCTCAGCAAGGCGTTACGCTCTGCTCTGAGTGAGGCACTCACAAACTACAACACCACAAAGGTGAAGCCTGAGATTTGTAGAGTATGCTCCAGTGCTCTCCCTGAGTCTGCCACGCTGGAGGAGGGGTCGGTTCAGCTCTGCCATAAATTAACGTTCTGACAGCTCGGTGCAATCCAGCCATGACTTGCATGGCTGCTTTCCCTTCACGTTCCCAGGAGCACGCTCCGCATTAGATCATGCTCTGCATCAGGCTCTGCTCCAAAGCAGAAGAGAAAGTATGGGGAGGAAGATGAAATTGCCTTGACCAGCTTTCCTTGTCCGGAAAATATGCTCCTGAGGTGTGGAGAAAGACGCAGGGAGCTTTCTCTCTGCTTTGGAGAGCACGGAGACAGGAAAAAATAACTAATTTTCAAGGTACTTGAAAGGTTGCACCTTCACTCACATTACGCCTGACAACTCACCCTGCATCCTGGAACTCCCCTGGGAACAACACAGGGTCCAGGGGTGGTAGTAGGGATCTGGCTTGCACCAGACCTTTATGTCTTTAAACAGACTCTATTTGTCTGCAGATTGTTCTTTCTTCCTCTTCCCCTTAAGAGAGTGTCACAGAATTTAGACAGCAAGGTTATAATACATCACCATGCTTCTCTCTTTATTCAAGAGATAAGCACATAGAAGAAGCAGATGGTAAACAGATGCCACAGGTCCTGCAAATCAGCTGTCTCTAGACCTTTCCTCTGAGCTGTTTCTGGCCCTTTTGGGGCTCTGGGAGGGCAAGCCCTCGCTGTCTGGGTAACTGCTCTGCTCACAGGCAGCTCTATCACTACACACTTCCTGCAAGGGGTCCTGCTCTCCTCCCAGCCCACGCAACATCTCCACACATCATCTCAGTGATGATCCTCCAGCCGACAGCACAGTCTCAAGTGCCTAAGTAACAAGATGCAGAAGGCCCTCTTGGGAACCTGCTAAAAACAAAGCATTAGGCCCCAGCCACAACTGTTTAGCAATGGCACTGGCATAAAGGAGGGGAGTGGGCATTCAAAGCAAGCCCTTTTGCAAGGGAAGATTTAGAAGTGCCCTAGAGGCTGTGCTCACCTCCTCCCACTGGTGGATGTAGCGGATGAGCCGGGAGAGCCTCAGCAGCCGGAGCAGGCTCAGGATCTTGGTGAAGCGCACGATGCGCAGGGCCCGGGCCGTCTTGTACACCTCCGAGTCAATGCGGGTCTCCACGATCAGGAAGATATAGTCCACAGGGATGGAGGAGATAAAATCCACCACAAACCAGCTCTTGAGGTACTTCATCTTGATCCTCTGTGGGTCCAGGATGATCTCGGTGTTGTCCTCCACCACGATGCCTGTTCGGAAGTTGAGGACAAGGTCGATGAGGAAGAACGTGTCCGAAACCACATTGAAGACAATCCATGGGGTAGTGTTTTCATCCTTGAAGAAAGTGATGCCCACAGGGATGATGATCAGGTTCCCTACCATCAGGAGCAGCATGGTCAAATCCCAATAAAACCTGGACAGCAAGACAGAGACATGTGAGATCAGCCATAGAGCGGGAGATCAGGGAAGCCCGGGTCAACCGAACTAATGAACTAATACATCTCTGCTGTCAGTCACTCCCCTTGCTGCTGCTCTGCCTGCTGCACAGAGGGCACAAGCTGCTAATTAAGTAATTAATATCACAGGAACACTCATCCTCTGGCTTTGAGGGTTCAGAAAGGATTGAGGGAACTGAGTGCACGGCTGGCCATGCCCACTTGGAAACTTTCACTGGGACTTGGGAGCTGCCCCAGAAGAGACTGACAAACCTGCACTTATTACAGCAACTGTTGGGTAAGGAGAGAATTTGGAAGGCCTCAGTCTGTATGTCAGTAAAGCCATTTGGGGTCAAAATCATCAAGCTGATCCTTCTTTAGAAGCAGCCAGCACTGATAGCATTGGGATCAGGATGGAACTGGAGACCGGGCTGTCATCTACAGGGCTCAGTTCAGATTTCCTGCTGAGCCAAGCTTACATGGAGCCTGGACTTCAGGACTTAGTCCACACTCTATAGACTCCTGTGTTGTACAGAAGTAATCAATAAAGCTCGGAGTCACGTGCCTGGAAATATCTATTTCATTTCTAAGGAAAGTAACAACAACATTTAACTGCTGTTCCATGAAGCACAGTCTCCAAGAAGCTTATCTTCACCTCAGTGGCAAGTCAATATTATCCAGTGGACCTTACAATAACATCCCTTTTTGTTTTGAAGGTACACACAGTCTGAGTATAATCCCTAATTTATTTGTTTGGGATTTTTTTAAAGATTTTTCCATGGGTATTGGTGTAAAAGATACACAATCAGATAATGTGGTCACAGCTCACCCAGAGTGAGGACTAAAACCTTTCCTGGGTGTCAGTTTGTTGAGGAGCCTCACTGCCCAACACAGTGGTGCTCCAGTCCCCTCCAAATGTTTCACATGTAGAGATGCCAATGTATGGTGGACTCCCACTGCCAAGATTTCATCAGCTCCACTTTGTATTCTATGGGGCAGCCACTGTAATATTGTGAGATACCACAACTAACTTGTCACAGCAAATGAACAATTAACAGCAGTGATGGCACTGGAGTGACTCTGGATTTACAGCGATTTAACAGAGGAAAGTGTTGAGTTTGCTGAAGGACACGCACATGCTGCTCTTCTGCCTGACACATTACAGTCCAAGTCACTGAAATGTTTTAGGAGAACTGGATCTGCTTTAAAGCTCCTCAAGCTCTACCTTTGTTAATGGTTGTTCATTTAAAACCTGAGCCTCGGACCAGACTGAGCTGCTGCACAACAGGATCTCCATAGCAAGGCAACAACACTGGTTTGTTAAACTCTCAGCAGGAAAACTAAAAGGGCAGAATATGCTTTAAAAGCCTTCTCTGTACAGAGTCTCTCTTCCTGGTAAGAACACAACACTTTAAAGCACCTAAAAGCATACTTAAGATTCCAGCTATTGCACCTGTACAGACAGGGTCACCAGCAGCACACCAGCAATTCTCAGAATCACTCAGCAGAGGCTGATGGGAACTGATTTCAGAATAAGCAAAGTTATTCACTAACGAGGTTTCTAAAAATGTCATCAACTCTCTCTTCCTTGCTCTCAAGGTGCCATGGCCCTGCAGGGAAGGGAACATGCAACCCTTCCCTTAGTCTGGAGGTACAGTGGTGCTGGTAGCACCCGGCACTGAGATTTGTCCGTGTGGCTCTAAGAGCAAGGCCGTGTCACACAGCAATGTGCATTAATATAAATGCATGTTGTGATCTTCCTTATTAAGGGCCTGAGATGATGCTGCAGCTTTCCCGGGCAATTAATCTCGATAATCGCACAATGGCAGGAAGTCTGGAAGCAGTGTGTGCATTATTACCGAAAATAAATAACCTCCCAGCCATCTTTAATTTGCCCTCGGGGATACAGGAGGAGATATGCACAAAGAAAATGAGTTTTCCCAAGTTTCAAATTAATGGCATGAACCAGGCATGGCCAGGCTTGCAGAAAGTGGCTTTCTTCAGAGATCTTTGGATTTTGTGCCTCTTCCTTTTATGCTGGGTGATGATTTCCATACTTAGTGACAGCTGGGGACACTGACAGCAGTGGCAGGATGGCTCCCAATTAAAGGAAGACATCTTCCACACACACAGAAGCCCAGTGAAATGCTTTCTGCCTGACTGGGGCACATCCTGCTGCCCTGGCTTCTCTCAGTCAGCTGTCCTGCATCCTGATTTCCAGCATTTCTCACCCTTCCCGTTCTAAGCTCCTCAAACTCCCTTCCCACAGGCTCTTCTCTCCCAGTCTGCTGGTACTGCTGACCTGGCCATGGAGAATCATGGTCTGCAATGTGGGCAAGAGAGGTGAAGTGCTGAAATTCATGGCCATGTGTTTCTTACACCCCAGCTCTCCTCAAGGGGGTACCAGTGACCCGAGATTACTGCCACAGGCTCCCCTCAGTTCTGAGCTCCAGAGCCACCACTTACAAACTACAGAAGGTAAATTTTGTACCCAGGGCATCCCTGCTAACAGAAGGGTATCCAAGGTGTCAAGGAGGATGTAACCAAGGAGGCAGAAAAAGCTGGAAACCACCAGGAATCTGGTCTGCACACCAATTCCAGAACCCGCCTTTACAATATAAACTGCCTAGAAGTTTAAATTTGACTATTAAGATCTGCACAGTTCCTGCACATTTCCATCTTACCCATGTATGAAGTAGGATCTGCTCAGGGTGGCATCCCTGGATTTAGACTGAATTAGACTCCTGGGGACCACACCACCTCAGAGGTCTAATACCATCCATGTGTCATGTTGTGTTTACTCTCAGGAACATCTTTTCACTCCCTGTAAATTATTGGCCACAAAGACTAACGGTGCATGTGATGTATGTAAGGGCAAGCACCAGCTATTAATAACCCATATTTTCTGTATTTCTGTTGTTCCTTTCACCCAGGGATTCCACGGAGCTGACAGTGATGAAATTGGCTGCGCTGCACCCATGAGAGGCAGATGGAGTTATTAACCCTGTCTTGCAGATAGAGAAGTCACATGGCAAAATTAAGAGCATGGGATTTGCCCACGGAAGTCTGAGGCTAAATAAGGGTTAGGACCTGTATTTGATTCTTGAGTCTAACCAGATCTGAAGCTATTCATATGGTTTGCAAAAGAGCTTAACACAGATGCATCTCTTGGGCATCTTCCTTGATATCCTGTGTTCTTCTCACTTCTCTTCCTGTTTTCAAAAGCCTACATAAAAAATTAATAAATATGAATGTATTGTTTTATTATAGTTGACTCAGTGCAACTGAACAGCTCACAGCACAGGGAACAGCCAGCACTATATAAACCAGATGTCTTGTTCAAACACACTTGGTTCTTATACTACATCCTACTCTCTGCACGCTTCTTGGATCTGAAAATCACATTTTAACATGCACCGCTACCCCCGATCTTTTAATTCCTAATATATTATTTAAACAGAATGCGTCTGAGAATTAGTGTGGCAGAGACACTTCAAGAATATACGCTCCTTAAGCACTGCTGGTGTCGCTCAGCTGATCTGACAGTCTGTACACTTTGTAGGTATTAATTTGTGGATTTTGAACATCAGATCATCTTTCTGTTCTGTCTAGTGCATACTGTAACAGCAGGCCAGGAATATTGCTTTTGGGAGTAATTGTAAAATTAAATAAACCTTGATTTTTCAAAACTATTCCATGGTGCAGTGCGACCAGTTACAGTGCAGGAGCTCAGGAAAGGCTGTGAGGAATTGGAGAGGAAGCAGTGGATCTCAGAGGATAGAGGTGAGCCCAGTCAGCACCTCTGGTCAGAACAGCACTCAAACCCTGCCCCGGAGTGGGGCACATTTGTGGCCTCACCTTCTGTTCTGGCCCTGTAGTGTTTGTACTGTCAGGAGAAAATAGACTTGAGCAACCTCACCTCTAAATTAACAATGCTTTTTGGATGTTTCCAGCTCCTGCTGAAAGGCAGCCAACTCTGGGTTGAAGTGAGGCACTGCCTCAAAAGGAAGCAAAAATAAAAATGCACCTAACTGGAAATGCCAGGGAGCCAGGATACTCTCCCCAGCAGTGGAATTTAGCTCAGACGCCGTGGCCAACCTTGCTAACCTTACAAGAACAGCTCTTCAACGAACAGATCTGGTTCAAACCAAAACCAAACAGAAATCCAGTTGCTCTCCCAAGGCTCGGTGCTCTCTCCAGAAACAGAGTGCCACCTACTGAGTCCCACATGGAATCTCCATCCTCTGCTTCGACGGGGAGGAATTGCTCCTTAATTCCTTTAAAGAGCTGCTGAAAACCTGCCCTTTTCCCCGGAGGAGCAGCTCCCTTCCCCCGCTCTGGATTGCAGTTGAATTAGACACTGCTGTGCTCACCACCAACTATCCTGACAGAAAGGAGGTCGCCCTGTAATTCCCAGCACTGCAAGTGGGGCTGGAAATAGAAATCATCTTTGGTAAAGAGCATATTAGCACATGTCAGGGTGGCTGGAGCCACAGTGAGAGGAAAGTTTACTCCAGAAAGCAGCCATTCACAGAGGAATCTGAACACAGAGGAGAGGGAAAGAGAAAAAGCAGGAAAAAATCCTTCCCTGTCTTTGGAAGCATTGCTTCTCCCAGACAGGAGTAGGCGTATTTCTGCCTGAGAGTTACAAACTTTGCTTTATCGCTGAGATAATGGGAGGAACACGGTGATTCACTGCTCCTAAACACACTAAGGGACACTTAACCAGCTACCGAATCCAGGAATTCATTTGTGAGTAGAATTCATTTATTTATAGGGAGTTACTCAAACACCTGTGTGCTTGGAAACCTCTTTGCCGTGAACAGCCACCAAAGAGACAGTCAAATGACTTACAAAAATATTCTGAACGCTCTGTAATGGGAAAAGACCGGGCTAAAGGAAAAGACAAACAGTTTTAATTCCTTCTGACCGGTCTATGCAAATAGTATTCGTCCTCTGCCATGCTGAATAAACCTCCTGAGAGCAATAGGAGTTAGCTGTGCGTTAGGATAGCAGGAGGAGAAGAGCTCTGCCGTGCCCCAGCCTCCTCCAGAATTCCCTGGACGCCGCTTCGGCAGCGCCGGCTGCTCCTCCTCCAGCCCCGGGTCCACGGCTCCCACTGAACGCCCTGCTGGGCAAACACACGGCAGAGTGGAGATCCCCCGGGGCTGGGGCGTGGGACGGGGCTGTCCCCAGGTCGCCTGCACCCACCGATGCTCCAGCTGCCTCCTCCCGGGGCCTGGGAAGGCGGGGCTGGAGCTGGCAGGGACACCACTCATTCCCCTCTGGACGGGGACGGTGAGGCCGCCGCGGTGCCGCGGCTGTACCGCTCAGAGGGACGGGGGTTACTGGGATGGGTACGAGTCGTGATTCACCCCTGTCAAGGAGCACAAGGCCTGTGGGGCAGGGAGGGTCTGAAGGGTTTACATAAGCGGGTGCCTGACTGGGGATATCTCACAGCACAAACACGGCGTGTCCCTGGGAGCACTTTGCATCGGGATCGCTTAAAACTCCTGCGCTGTCTCTGACAGCATTTTCATTGAGTTCAGCTGTCAGTTCCACCCCAGGCAAGATATTTTCCAAGGTCTGTACTTAGCCTTTGACTTAGATTATCTTCAATCTACATAATTGCTCACCTAATCTCCTCTGAGCAGTGCCGAATTCCGAACCACGTTTCAAGTTTAGAACATATGCTCATATTATTACCTTAAAATATAATTACATGGGTTTCGGTAAGTGGAAAATTAAGAAACCTATTGCTTATGTAATACTTGGAAATGGCATTTGCAGTCCAAGCAAGGTAGCCTTTTTATTGCTTCTCTATCATTAATTTTTAAAGTAACACTACATTATTAAACAATAATCAACACCCTGCATTTTTCAAAGTAATGTTCAAACATTAATCAAATCCCAACAGATATAATTAGGAAGGCATTATCATCCGATATTACAGGTAAACTATGAGGTACTAAAGATTGAAGTAACTTATTCAGAGGTAGAACTACCACCCAGAAAACAAGCTCGCCTATACTCAGAAAAGGTTTCCAGTCATGTTATAATCTGTAATTTGATCAGTAGCAGCAGAGGGAAAATTTCCTTTCTTTTCCGTTGTAAAAATATAAATACACATGTTACTTAGCAATATTTTTATTCCAGCTATAATAGCTGACAATTTGCAAACAACACGTTTGAGGCACTGATGCATTTAAGCAATTATAACAGAGTGCACTGTGAACACTGCCCTTTCTTTAACTCACAGAACACAGGGCATTACAGCCATCTGAGCTGGCCTAAATTATCGGTTCTCTGAGAGCACCTACACTGCAGCCACTCTGCTGTTGGGCATCCTGGAGAGATGGAGATCTGTGGGACATCCAGAGGGACCTGGACAGGCTGGAGAGGTGTGTCCGTGTGACCCTCATGAAATCCAACAGGCCCGAGTGCTGGTGCTGCCTCTGGGTCAGGGCAACTCCAAGCACAAATCCAGGCTGGGGGAGGAATGGATTGAGAGCAGCCCTGAGGAGGACTTGGGGGTGTTGGTGCATGAGAATCTGGACACAACCCAGCCACATGTGCAGGGACCAGAAACCACCCTGTCCTGGGCTGATCCCACAGTGGGGGCAGCAGAGGAAGGGGGATTCTGCCCTCTGCCCCCTCAGGTCAGACCCCCCTGCAGAGCTGCCTCCAGCTCTGGGGTCCAACAGCACAAGGAGGTGGAGCTGCTGGATTGAGAACAGAGGAGGCCACGGAGCTGCTCCAAGGGCTGGAGCCCCTCTGCTATGAGGAAAGGCTGAGAGAATTGGGATTGCTCAGCCTGGAGAAGAGAAGGCTCTGGAGTGACCTAATTGTGGCCTTCCAGTACCTGAAGGGAGCTGACAAGAAAGAAGGAGGGAGACTATTTACAAGGGCCTAGAGTGACAGGACAAGGGGGAATGGCTTTGACAGAGGACAGGATTAGATGGGATATTGGGAAGGAATTCTTCCCTGTGAGGGTGGTGAGGCCCTGGCACAGGTTGGCCAGAGAAGCTGTGGCTGCCCCATCCCTGGAAGTGTCCAAGGCCAGGCTGGATGGGGCTTGGAGCAACCTGGTCTGGTGGAAAGTGTCCCTGCTCATGGCAGGGGGCTGGGCAGGATGACCTTTAAAGGTCCCTTCCAACACAAATTATTCTATGATTCCATGTGACAGAGATTTTGACATGAGAATTCAGAAGCACTGAGGACTAGCAAAGCAGACCTTATATCAAGGGCAATGTACCAAGGAGTGTGTTTGTCTGAACCAGGAAACAGCTCAGTGCCCTGTGCTCAGCTGCCTTTTCCATCAAGTGTTAGCTAAGGAAAAATGGCAATGCCTTCACCTTGTGTGGGCTCTGCAGGGAGAACAAGCCACATGCCAGGACCTCCGGGGCTCTCCTGCAGACCTGGGACACTCAGCTGGGACACTCAGCACTGCCCATGGGAGCTGATAGAGGAGTCACCAAGAAGCTGATGTTGACTGTCCTTCACCAAACCTACATTTACCAAGACACAGACATTTCTCTGGCTCCCATCTTGCCAGTCTGAAACAGGCTTTGTGAATCAGCCAAGCTGGACAGTCCCGACCTTTGCTGGAACAACTTCCTTGTGTTTCCTGGTTTTCTGCCTCAGAGGACCCAAGCACTTTGCATTGTCTTTGTGCTGAAGTGCACCAGTCATGAACCAAAACCACAGTACAAAAAGTATTGTTCAAGCACGTGAGAAAACCACTGGAACCTTATCCCAAAGAGCTGCTGACACCCCTCCTTGTAAGTGCATTTCACTTTCCCTCAGATTGGGAAGCTGTTGACAGGGAAGCTGATGACAGGAAAACAGCACTCCAAGTATGAGATAGTGCTGTTCCCTCAGGATGCTCCCGGTGCCAGGCAGTGTGAGTGAACTCCACAGCCAGTGCTATCCCTGAGCTCAGCTCCATGGATGGAGCCAACCCTGCAGGGTGTTGTTTCATTACAGTCTGGGGCAGGCAGGACAGGCAGGCTCACGGAGGTGCTGCTGCCAGCCTTGCCCGTGTCCCGGGATAATGAGAGTTCTGGACATGCAATGTGTAGCCAGTGCCTGCCACCCAACCCTGCAGTGCTTAACAGAACTGTACAGGCATTTGCAGGAGTTTTATGTGCCACTTGATGAATGCAAATGTATTGGAACACCTCCTCCCAGTCCTCTGCAGACATACTGTACCACACAGAGACAGGATGCTCCTGCACTTCATGTCCAGTAAATGCTGGAACACAAACATGGCACAAGGATAAGAAAAGTCACAGTGGATTCGGCACAAAGTACTCAATTGACCACTGTCCTCGACTCCTGCTGCCTTCCTGCCTGCAGATATCACCTTAACAAATTAAACCCTATCTTAAATCTATACTTAGAACCCAGACTTCCCAGAAAGGCAAAAATAAACAAGTTTTCATTTCTTACACAGAGATAGCCACAAGAGACTTCGTTTGTTCCGGCTCTAAATTTGGAGCATGAAGGCCAGTAGAGCACACATCCCATTTCTGACTAAAACAGCATTATTAATATTTTCTCACTTGCTTGGACACATCTATTAGTATCTCATGCAGAATTCCCCTGTAACAAGCTGCAAAAGCAGTGAAATATTTGCAGGTAATACTCATAGGAAAGCTCATTCCCTCTCTTTTTGAAGGCCCAGAGGACCAACAGTTACACACTGAACCCAGACAATTTACTGTCGTTCTCATGGCACCACTGAGGTGATCACAGATATGAAGTGTTGTGCAGTGGAAATCCATTGCAGCAGTGGCTGGAGATGCCATGGGAAGATAACGTGGTACAGATTCAGTGGAAGGTTTACAAGCACAAGACTCCTCCAGAAGGAAACCGGGGCAGACCCCGCTCTGACCTGTCTGGGTGCACTCCTCTCCCCAGTGGAAGGTCAGACACTTGGGGCTCCCTGCTGAGGGAAGGTGTAGCCTGAATGCACAGCACTGCTGTGCTCTGGGGTTACCTCCTCAGAGCCACAGCACTGCACAAGGTGTGTCTCACTCTGTGGCTGGCTCAGCAAACCCCATCAGAAGGAACCTCCCACCCCACATCCTCCCAGGCTTAAAGAATTCAAGTACCATGTTCTATTTGTAGCATTTAACCAAAGCTCTCTGATGGCACAAAGCCCAGGCCAGGAGAGCTTAACCCTCTCTTCACAGCCCACCCTACTGCACTCATTAATATTTCTGGATTCCCCTCTGCTCTGCCAGCTCCACAGTGAATCCCAGAGGTTTTCAAGGTGTTGGATGTGTATTGATTCCACCTTGCTCCCAGAATACATTATGCATGAGCCTGCCATGCTAAGGGCCTGGCAATTCCACATTGTTTGATCTTCTGAAATCTCCTGCTTGTATGAATATGGAAAAGTTCCTCTTTGTTTGCTGCCCATTGATCCAGACATTGACCCTTCTCTGTGTGCATTTATCTCTGATGATTTAATAATGGAAAAGACCAATAAGCTGAGGAAAGGCAGGAAGCCCCTTCAGGGGGACCTATTGCCATGGAAACATGCCATATGTTGTTGTTGTAGACAACAGAGAGATCAATAAGGGCTGCAGCTTCCAAGTCATTGGGAATATGTTGTGGAATGTGAAGGATTAAGGCCCAAAGACATGCATAAGTTGTGACATTATCAAGTTCAGGCCCTGGCCTATATCCAACATCCAGCATGAGTCAAATCCCGGGCAGTCAGATCTGCACCAAGGAGCTCTGAATTGTCTCAAAAACCACCCATGCTGGGCCAAGGGTTTGGTTTGTACACAGGTATATGAAGGAAAACAACTATCAATATAATCTATATGTAGGATACAGATATATATCCTAGAATTGCGGAATCACAGAATGGTTTGGGTTGGAAGGAACCTCAGAGCTTATCTTGTTCCCCAAACCAGCCATGGGCAGGGACACCATCCACTATCCCAGGTTGCTCCAAGCCCCATCCAACCTGGCCTTGGACAATTCTGGGGATGGGGCAGCCCCAACTTCTCTGGGCAACCTGGGCCAGGGCCTCCCCACCTTCTGAGTGAAGAATTTCTTCCCAATGTTCCATCTAACCCTTCCCTCTAGCAGTGGGAAGCCATTCCCCCTTGTCCTGTCATTCCAGGCCCTTGCAAATAATCTCTCTCCATCCTGTCAGCTCCCTTCAGGTACTGGAAGGCCACAATCAGGTCACCCAAAGCCTTCTCTTCTCCAGGCTGAACAATCCCAGTTCTCTCAGCCTTTCCTCATAGCAGAGGAGTTCCAGCCCTTGGAGCAGCTCTGTGGTCTGCTCTGGACTTGCTCCAGCAGCTCCACCTCCTTGTGCTGTTGGACCCCAGAGCTGGAGGCAGCTCTGCAGGGGGGTCTGACCTGAGGGGGCAGAGGGGCAGAATCCCCCCTCCCCTGCTGCCCCTGCTGTGGGATCAGCCCAGGGCATGGGGGGTTCTGGATGTCTGTTAGTTCAGAGTAAATACAGAGGACACACAGCATGAACTCATGGAACAGGTATCTCCCACCACTATCTTTTTGGTGAGTTACAAGGATGACAGGCTGGGTTCTTAAATATTTTGTGTTGACGTGTCTCTCTTAATATGACTTTATGTGAGATGAGGATGTCAGCCTCACCACTAGGAAGCCAAATTTACTAAAATTAAACACTAAAATAAGGCAGAGAAATGACATGAGTCACAGAACTAGGTAAGAATCACAGTTTAGAAAGTGGGGGATGGTGGAGGGGACATTGCTGTGCTTTCTGCAAGCTGTTGGTTTGCTTTGGACTGACAAATTTTTGCCCTCTTGCTCTGCAGCAGTCCACAAGGAAGTGACAAACACAGGCAGCACAGAGATAAGTCATCTCTGCTCTCTCAGCCAGCTGAGAAAAAAACTTCCCGCCATCTGAGATGCTAAAAATGTTCCTCCTGGGTATTGCTGTGACACAGCTCAGTGTGGATTAGGAGTCACAACTCCACTCTCCCAAAATGGAAAGCAGGGGAAAATGGTCTGTTAAAGGGTTCCCACTGCCAGAAGGCAGGGTTAGATGGGATATTGGGAAGGAATTCTTCCCTGTGAGGGTGGTGAGACCCTGGCCCAGGTTGTTCAGAGAAGCTGTGGCTGCCCCATCCCTGGAAGTGTTGAAGGCCAGGATGGGGCTTGGAGCAACCTGGGATAGTGGAAGGTGTCCCTGCCCATGGCAGGGAGTTGGAATGAGATGGTCTCTAAGGTTCCTTCCAAGCCAGTGCAGTCTGTGATTCCATGATTATTCCATCATCCAGGCTCTCATCGAGGCTCCCAGAGCCCTGTTTGGGGTATGCACCGTAAGCTCTGAACCAAGCACCGCCAGTACAACCATCTCCACAGCAGCTCACTCACCAGTGGGCTTGAGCAGCCTTAGAGACAACTCTCTGTGTGGTTCAGCTGAGTACCTGGCCATCCAGTTCTTTAACAATGAAAGACCAACAAACACAGAAAGAGCTTCTTGTGCCTGAGGATGGATCAAACCTGAGCCTGATGCAGCTGCTGTTCAGCTACATGAAGTGATTCACGGCCAAGGTACATCTCTGCTCACAGCCACACCTGCTCTCATATTCTCAACTTCTGAAGTTACCAGGATTTATGTCTGAGACAAGCAAGAGCATCTGCCAGACTTCAGCACCCGTGCACACATTCCTACCTCTCTGTGTGAGCCCTGGATATGCCAGATGGGGCAGGGAGAAAAAGTCTAACCTCTTTTCTGCTAAATGGCAGGGTGGGAATCCAAAAAGCTGCCAGAAAGAGGTAATAGAAGGTAGTTTGGGGTTTTCCAGTGGTCTTCTGTGTGATCATATTCAAATCTGTCTCACTAAAGCTCAAAACTTCCTAAACCAAATGCTCACTGAAGGGAGGGAGAGCCAGCATGACAGAGTATTGTTGGCTGCATGTGGCTCTCCACAGACCTGGAGGTTACACAGCACAAGGTAAGAACACCTGGGAGACAGAGTTCCCTCCCCAGTCAAATGCCTTCTTTACCAAGTCTTGCTTCTGGGTTAATGAACCTTGGCCAACAGCAATGGCAGCTCTACTGCACCTTTTCTGCTTACTCAGTGAATGTGGCTGAAGCGCTGGGGGAAGCGCCAAAGGAACAATGTGTAAGGATCATGGATTGGGATAGATGGAGGATAATTCCACTGCTACTGATCTGTATTACAGAATCAACAGAACACTGATTTACATCCTTACTTTAGCCCTGGTGGGCAATGTTCTTGCTGGCATCACTGTTTCAGACAAGGCTGAGCACACAGTGCCATGAGCCTCTTCCTGTGGGGAAGAGAAGCTGGGGTGGAAGGGAGTAAGACATTGAAATGGTAACGAGGTACTGCCTGTGTGTGCTGCAGTTTCAAGAGCACAAAATACTTTTCCTCCCCAACTCTCCCACTGCAAACATCAGACTTGTGTTTGAAATGAGTTGTTCAAGCTGGAATGGAGCACAATGAATCCTCAAAAAGACTAATGCTGCTGGGATCTTGGGGCTACTCAGGTAGCTGAGACCCCAGACAAGAGATAAATCACCTTCCAAAAATGCAGCAGTTAAGGGAGAAAAAAAAAGTCCAATTGCTTCTGATTATTTTCAGTCTCAGAAGAAACTTACTGTGCTAAGGCTGAGCTCAACTACTGCATCCATGTGAGTCCACCATCCCCTCTGAACATGGGATGCTGAATTAATTCCTGCACATGCTGAAACACTATGGAGCTCCCAGGAGACTGTTTCCCTTTTGACCTCAAAGCACATTAGGGCAGGTGGTGGAGCCTCACCCTCAGCATCTGCCAGTGGGGGAAACTGAGGCACAGAGAGGCAGCTATTCCAGAGTGCCTCACTCACACACACGTCCTCAGCAGAAAGGAGAAGAGAGACCAGGAATCCTCACACTCACTCGAGTGTCTGGAGGGCACTCAGCTCCCAGCTTAGCCCTTCAGCTCCACAGAAGGGCAGATCCTCATTAAAGGAGCCCCTGGGCTCCAAAGCCCCTTCAGTTCCTGAGAAGCTGTGGTGGTTGTCCCCCCAAACGTTTCTGCACTGAACTCACTGAAATGAGGGAACCCAGCAAAAGCTGAAGGGCAGCAGGAGACTTGGAGGAAATGAGGAGGGCCTGGTGCATACTCTAGGAGAATGGAAAACTCAGAAGCTGGACATTTGGAATATCTCCTCCCCAGAAAGGATACAGTCAGGCACATGCCCACAGAGGATGCTTTGAATCACCAGCTATACAGGACATGAAGAATTCTGTGGCCACGTTCAGGACATATAAGGCCTTTCCCCTCAAGTCAGACTGGTAGGAGCCAGTTTGGCTTTTCACCTTCACTGTGTGCCATGGAATGTGCCACGTACACTCCTGTAAAGGAAGCAGGTGATGAGATCCAGGCATTTCCACTTAGCACCTCTCATCCTTTTGCCAAGACACAGGATGTTGATGGATCTCTTCTGCTCTTCCCAGCACACACTGCAAATTTCTGACTTTTGATCTTGGTGGTGTGGTGGGGATTCCCAGGGGATTCTCCTTTATCAAGTGTTGCAGGGGCTCAGTGACCCACAGAGTCCTCCCCAGCCATTTGCTCCTGTCAAGAAGTCTTCCAGAGCAAGCTGGAACTGCAGCCTCTTCTCTCCTCACTGTTCCAAGTCCCCATTATGATAAAGGTGAATTTGCATAATAACTCTCCTTTAAAAAATATACAAACCAGGAAAACACTGGTTGCAAAACTTATTCCAGCAACTGCTGTAACTCTGATGTCCAGTGCTGCTCCTCCAATATGCAGAGTGCCAGAGACATGCAGACAAATAGTGATGGGCACCATTAAAAAATGCTTAGATAAATGTTTTCCAGTATGGGCTGGACTCACTCTGCTCTATTTAAGTCAATGGAACACAGCCATTGAGCCCTGGGGGAGCAAGTGCCAGTCCTAAATCATTTCTTTGATTAATTGTTCTTGGGAAGGAAGAATTCATTAAGCATTCTGCTCAGCAATTAGAAATAAATATATTTTTAGAATGAACAACCTGCCAGAAACAAGTTGTTTCAGAAATATATTCAGCTTGATGCAGCCCATTTTCCATCAATACATAACAGGGAGGCTCCAGCCTGCCAGCTTCCATCCTGCCTGGAGGGACACTGCAGGGAAAGGTAGGACAGTCCTGTCACCGAGGGACTACTTGTGATGTCTGCACCACTCGAGTTCAGACTGCTTGAGCAACCCACTAGAAAATAATGTACTTTCTCTGTATATTAGTATTCCAGACATAAAATGGGAATATATATCCTTGCTAGTTCACAAAAATATGACAAAGCTATTTCTACAAACAGCTAGGACAGTGCAGATATGATAGTCATGAAAACCCAATAAATGATTTAAAAAACCCCTGTATTTACACTTTGGCATCAGGCTCAGGCATGCTTCAAAGTGAATGTGAAATAACAATCTCTGCAAAGATTTTTGGACACATGACCAGTATAATTGCCCCAGCCTTCAGGTAGAACTGAAACATGCAATTTGCTTTGCTGACACAGTAAATGATCACCAGAAAGACAGTGGGACAGGTACCTGTTCCAAGGCAGTGACAGTCAAACACTTCCCTATTGAAGGTGCAGATTCCACTAAATGAGTGTGTATTTTAAATTAGTTGTTTTAACTTTTAAACTCCCTTACTGCAAGGCAGGAGCTCATCACAGGGTCTTTCACACCTGAGCCCAGAGAACCACGTGGAGCTGTGAGATGGGCAGTGGCACTTTGCCCTCCCAGCCAGGCCAGGAAAATCTTCCTCTGTTCCTGAGTCTGGAAGAGGACACCCTAAAAGAACCTAAAATTGCTCTGGGGTCTGAAAGTTACAGCCACAAAAAACTATTCCAGGCTTTTAAGTTTCATGTCTCAAAAGAAAAGACAAGTCTTATCTCTTGGTTGTGGTGCCTAGAGGCAAATCTGTTCCCTGCTCTGTTTTGGGAATGTAGGATGGCAGCAATGTCTCAATGAATTCCAGCTTTTCCAAGAGGAACACACTCTCAAAGGGCCCTATTCTCTAGAACATGAAATATCCTTGTAGTTTTTTACTTCTGCACACACAGGACCCAGTTTCAAGGCCACTGCAGCAGGATTTGATTTCAGCAGGAGCAGGGATGTGCTGGGGTACCATGAAAATGGGCTGGGAACTTGTGCACTTCAGTAACGCTGCATTCCGTGATTTCCAAGGTTCTCTTCTGTTCAGTTAATCGAGTCCTTCTGTTTCAGTAAGCTTAGAGCAAGGCAAAAGCCAGGGTTCTCCTCTTCTTGTTTCATCCCACCAGAAATGTCTGTGCTGTGACTCAGCCCAACTGGCTGGCACTTGGGAGATCACAGGGAGGGTGAGGAACAGGATGGTTCAGTGATGAGGGTACCTGGGAGAAAGCTCTGCAAGCCACTCCAGCCAACATCCTCAGTGCTCCAGTGGGGAACAGCAGAGGGTCTTTCACTGGAGTCCGGGAAAAGCAGAGAGCAGATTAGCTCTGCTCTCAAGTACATCGAAAACGCGTTAGATATTCAGATAGTAAATTAGGGATCTCCTGATGCAAGACATCAGTGAATCAGAAATAGCTGTTTTGTGGGTGAAGAGCAGAAAATTCAGTGCTCTAAAACAGCCCTGCTGGAGCAACGGGCTCACTGAACCCTGCTTTGAAGATCCATTGCACAAACATCAAACTGTGAATGTAATCTGGAATCGCTGCCTTGTGCAGCATTAGCAGGTCTCAGATGGTGCCAGACACAGAGCCCACACATGCCTTGGAGGTACGTGTAAGGAACTGGCCTGAGGGGCTTCCCAGGAGGAAAACTGATTCCCAGTGTCACCCTCACGAGCTGCAATGGATTCTCACCCATGAATTTGGCCCCATGTAGTCTACTAATGAAACCTAATTTCAATGAAATGATCGGCAGTCCTTCTGTATCCATAAGAACTTCAGTGTGCAGAAATAACCTTACCCAGCACTGTAGCAAGGCCAATGCTGAGGGGAAATGCAGCAGAACAACATTCAACTGCAGCTCCAGAGCAGGGCCTGAGTAAAGCTGAAGTACATTATCTGAACTGTACCACAATTATTCTCAGTGATATCTGCCTGCCTGGAAAGGTTAGTAGTTTGCTCTGTCAACAGCCACAGATTTATAAGGATCAGGGTACTCTACATTGCTACAAAACTACTTCATTTGGAATATCCTCCTTTCTGATTCCTGAGCTAACCAGGCCCACATATATTTTGCCTTTAAAAAAACAGTTTTCAAAGAGCTTGTGAAGATTTCTCTCCCCTCCTCTTGGACCAGCTATGCTCCACCTTGAACTGGACAACTGGAGGTATAGCCAACTGTATGTCTTTTTGCCTAACTGGACTGCAGATCTTAGCATCCAGGTTTTGGGCAGGCACAAGTGTCCACTTACCTGTCCTTAGTTCAAAAGAGGTGCCCTTTCCCTGGAAAAATCCTGGCCACAAGGATGCGTAGAGAAAGCAAGGCCTAGAGATTATTTGTGGGCCAGGCTGAGGAAATGTGAGTGACTCACGTCAAGGCATCTCGTTGAGCTCTTTCACAGCTTGTCTCTGCACTTCTTATCTAGGAAACTGGAAAGAAATGCTGATGGGCTGCCATTACTGAGAGAGTGTGTGTGTGTGATGATTACACTGGAGGAAGTGTTTCAGAACAGCTCAGCCTTGTGAAAGTAATACCCTAGAACAGCTGCCAAGTCCCAGAGGGGTTACGTCCCCAAGTCAGGCATGACTTCCATCCCTCGGTGTCTCCACAGCAATGCCCATGGATAGGCATCATCTTTTCTATTCACCATGGGGTTTTCGGCCCTGCAAAGAGGGTTGTGCTGATTGGGGGACTGAGCTTTTGAGAAAATTTGCTGCTTTTTATCCTGCTTTGAAATTTCAGCTATGGGAAACATCGGACTAGAAAGACTCCTGAGGTGGTTCACGGTGGGAGGAAGAGAAAAAAAGAGGCAGTGGTGGTCTGGATGTGGGAATCACCACCCTGTGGTACCGGTGAGAGTGATCCTTGTAGAGATGTTTGACGTGCCCAGCTCTGGTTTACAGTGCTCACATCCCCATCATTCACAAGGCACTGTATTATTAATGCACCCCCGATGTTATGTATCACTTTCCCAAGCAGACTCATTCACACACACACAACACATCCACCCACATGCAGCAATGGTTAGACAGACACAAAGCACCCAGCAGCCAATTATTTGGGGTGGGAACAGCTTGCATTAGCTCATGATGAAGTTTAGCCTTAATTCTGCTGAGCTGGAGAGGCTGGAGCTGTGCGTTGCTCTCCTGACTGACTGCGGAGCTGGGAGCAGGGCAGATGATGTCAAGGCAAATCTTTTTTTGTCTGCACTGCAGATTTGGCTGTGTGAATTTACTTGCAAATGAGGCTTTCAGATCCCCTGTTCAAAAGCAGGAGTCCTAGGCCATTCCCACATCTGCCACTGTTAGCCCAAATTCCTGTTTGTGCTGCTAAAGGAGCTGCCTGTGTTTGGAAGGCTTGGGCCCAACTTCCAATGAGTTCCTACAGACAATGAGAAGGCAGTGGAGTCCACCCTGTTTGGGTGATGGAGCAGGAGCAGATGGGAGGGGAGTGCCTGTGCTGCAAAGGGACAGCAGAGGAGCCCAGTCACAAAGGGAATACAGGACCCCAACAAAACCTTCCATGAGGTTTTGCAAAAGCGAGGACCAGAAACTGTCCAAAATCAGTCAAGGTTTAGCCAGAAGTCTGGAGTTTAAGCATGTCTAACCACAGCATACACGCTGTATGGCCCCGACCAAGGCTGGCACGATCCCAATCACACTTGTGTTTGCACTAAAAGCCAAAGAGCACAACAGATTATCCAGAAGATTCAACAGTCAGCCAGCTGAAGGGATGTTTCTAAGGCTGCCACACCACAGAAAGGGACAGACATCTTGCCAGCTTCTGTGCCAGACCTGTTATTTGGGAGTGTTTACCAAAGTCAGGAGTCACATATTCCCAAAGAAAAGGGTAGCACACCTTGCAGTGCACGTGACTAGCGAGAAAGAGATGGAACATTTTCTTTTTAGAGCATCTCCAAACCCCACGCAGGGGCTGCACAATTCTCATTTATGGACATAAAAGGTAAAATTCCTCTTGTCTCCCTCTCCCTGAAGGCTTTCTTCCTATCTTTTTCCAGCCTAGTTCTAAATATGCCAGACAATATAGCACCACACATGGAACTGTAGAGTGTTGGTAACCACTTTCCTTGTTAAGACAAAGGAGCCAATGACTCAGGAATCACCTAACAGCACACAGATCCACTAATTTTTGTGGTCCTAACAAAAGATGGACAAGGGGTGAGACCAAATCTACTGCAGTACCCAGAAATGGAGAATCAAGAAGAAATTCTCAGAAAACTGCCTTGCAGATAACAACCACACACCTGCTGACATCTACTCTGGCATCTGCTGTTACATTAAAATAGTTTACAGTCCTCCAGCACCTTCCATGCCCCCTGGCAGCAGTACCCCACTTTTTCAGAGTTGGAGAAATCAAGGCAGAGAGTATCTGTCCAGGATGGCTCACGGGGTCCAAAACAGATGCCTGATTTGCCTTCCAGCTTGTCCTTCTGGCTGTTATACATTGCTTATGATTCAAAGTGCATCTGCAGCTAAATGAGCATGGGAGAATGATACAAATGCTTTGTATGGGCATCAAGGAGAACAGACCATCATCTGTAGTCTAGACTGGTCCTTTCTCCTGCCCTCCCCACAATTCACAGAAAAATAAGGATGAAAAAATACATTCCTCTTGTTATTAACAGAAGTATTAACTTGTGCATGCATAAGTACATGAAAGCAAGGGGGAAAGGTCAAGCATCAGGAATTTGTGCTTAATGAAAGTGGGTTTGCTGTTGTTAAAAAAGCTGCTCTGAGACAGTCATCACTGTCATTTCTCTTATCACCTGGACTGTTGGGAGAGCTGGTCCAGGACACTGCCTTTGCACTGCCTCACTGTGCAACTCCTGCTGCTCTGCAGAGAGCCAGGGTGTCACTGCACTGCCTCTCTGCACCACCTCCAGCTGGACACGAAGGTGGACGGAGGGGAGGGAACACACGGAGCAGGGCTGGATAATGAGGGGCCTCCACGCCCCCCGGTGACACACAGCACGCACACGCTGCTCCTTCACAGCCGAGCTGCTGCCCTGGGTGACAGTGTTAGAGCTGGGATGAGTGAGCTGTTTCAGGGTTTGCCCTGAAATCATGTGGGAAGGACTTATTAACTGGAGCCCCCCAGTCTCTGGAATGCAGCCGTTATCTGGAACGCTGATAACTTTGCAAGACATTTTTTTCCCACACCCCGGCAAATCCAGTTGCACTTCACTGTGTTTTCCACCCCCCCCCCCGTGCTCAGGTAGAGCTGAGGATCACATTGTAACAGCGGCTCTGACCAGGAGAACCGACTCCCAGCAGAGCTCCTCTGCACACAGCCCCACCGGAGCTGAGCACAGGGATGAGGAGTTACAGCCACCGATTCCCTGGCAGTCACAAAGCACCCTGAGCACAGCTGTGAAAATCAAAATCCAGGAGTTCCAGCTCCTACACCGGAGTCAGCTGGCAACCTGCAGCTCCTCTCCTGCCTCTGAGCTCTGTAACAATGGATGCACAAACACAGACAACCCCTCCATCCAAAGAGGCAGAGATTTAAATCCTTAATTAGCACATTTGGACGAGTCACCACTAATGAGATTAGCTTTTGCACATCGCTGGGGAAGCTGCTGTGCCCCTATAATGTGCAAGTGGTGGACCCTCAAACTGACCTTGGAATTCCCCTTTGGATGCTCATCTGCTTTGCTCTCTCAGCACTGTCTGCCCCGCTGCCTGCAGGGTCTCCTTGGGAGATAACAGCCTGGTCTTCCCACAGCCTGGAGCTGACACCAGGCACGGGGTGACCATATTTGATGTCAGCCACTGTGAATATACTGCACTGAATGAGTAATTTCAATTTGTAAAGGCACTTCCCAGGTAGCAAACCTGGGTAAAGGGGCAGGAAAAGGTCTCTATAACAGCACCTTGTTAGCCCAGTCACAAATCTGCTCCCTCTTCTCTGTTTCTGGAGTTCTAGGTGCTGTTTCTGCTGACAAACCCCGGGTTTAGTGCTGTCAGCACTGCAGAGATGTGGAGCTGCACAGAGCCAAGCTGTGTTCTCCTGTGCCTCATGCTTCACCAAAAACCAGCCCACTCAATAAGGACACCTGGGCACTCCTCATGCTTGTCATACATGGAGCAGCTTTGATGTGGAGCCTCCAGGGCGAACGTGCAGTGCCACCCGGGCAAGAAGCCTTGTCCTGCCCTGTAGGCTGCCAAGTGACTGTTTTCCAACCATCTCAGTAAGAAATGCTCCGAGTCGTGGCCGTGAGCGCTGTGTTGCTGCAGGGAAGAGGTCAGCTAAACAGTTCAGAAGGAACCCCCTTCACCATAATGACTCTGACTCTTCTGCAACTACAGCAAGTACATCTCATGAAGTTATAGATCCCTGGACATCCAAAGGCAGTGATGTCACCAGTGGGTGCTGCCTGGCTGGAGAGATGGTTGTGGATACTGCACCTGCACCAGCAGTCACACAGTGCGTGTGGGAGGGAAGCAGGAGAGGACGCAGATCTCTCCGCACGGAAACGAGCCCATCCTCTGTTACAGACCAGGAAGGGGATATCAGAGCACTCATCAGAGTTGGTGATTTTCTTAATTCTTCCCTTGGCCTCGAGTTCTGGAAATGGTCTCATCCTACCTCACACAGAACAGCCTGGACCGTGATCAGTCACAGCTCTCGAGGCATGAGCATTTAGGGGTGAAATCTCCCACTCTCAGTAGCCACTTCCCTCCAGCCTGGCCTTTCCCTTGCACTCAGCAGTGGAAATGGGTTTTTTGAAGTTCTCAAAAGCAGTTGGCACCTTTCTTTTTGAGTGACATTCATCTGTAGGTAAATTGATGTAATAGCTTGTTAGAGTGCCAATTAGAACCAACAATAACTCAATTGACCTATAACTGCTTTGGCACCAACACAGCTTTCAAAAATAAGAGAAAGGAAGAAATCTCTGCTCTGGCAGAGATGAGAGCTCAGATAGTTGGTTTCAAGAGCAAACTGAGGGATTCATGGACTTGCTAATGAGATGCTCATAACACATCAGAAACAAAGACAAATTTCAATGGTTTCAAGCTAAAATGACACTATGTTATCTCCAGACAAAGATCACTCTTTTATCTGTATAATAAATGGATTTCAGTGCAGCAGCAATGACTCCACAGCAGAAAAAACCTCAGTGCCACAGAAAGCACTAGCACAGTTACCTAACCAGAATAACACAGTATTGAAAACCCAAGTTTACCTCCTGATAATAGTACTGAGAAATCCTACACTGATTCCATGTCTGTCTACTAATAAACATCTTCAGAAAACACATTTTTCCCTTGAACATAATCTGCTTCATACTAATGCAGTGGAGATTGTGCTTCTGTACAAATTCATCATTTTAAATACTTAGCTCTGGGGATTGAGGTATTTCAAGTTTAAAAACCAGAAAACCAGAAAATGTTAGTAGAGTTTGTCTGAGCATTGGTAGTGTCCAAGGATAGAAAGAAGGATAATGTGGAAGGGTTTTAAATTACTAAGCAAAAGGATCAATTCTTAAAACAGGAAGGGGACAGAAAACTGAGATTGTTTGAAGAGTCAGAAGGACAAGAGCAACTAAGAATATATAGAAGGAGAGGGAACAAATTGGGAGAGACCTACCCAGGGAAAAACCTGAAGGATACGGATGGAGACTGGAACTGGACTGAGTAAAGAGCCAAGTCAACACACTGCAACTGGAACATTGCAAGGGGTGAGGGGAGATACTAAAAACTAAGAGGAAATCTTAGTGATCAGATGATAAGCTGCATATTGGGATGTAGGACTGGTTGGACAAGAATCCTGCCACAGGAAGCCTAGAAAATGGAGATGGGGCTGGTGGGATGAGAAATATAAACTTGAAACGAGGGATGGGGAAAAAAACAGGTTGGAGAGAGTGGGGCTGGAGGTGAAAAGGAGAAAACAGCAGAGAGTTTGTTAAAGGCAGAGTGTGTTTCCCTTTGAAGCCTCGAGTCACCCAGGAATCTGGTGCATCCTCGTTCCCTTGCTGTAACTCCCTGCCATGGCCACTGCTGAATTCAGAGCACAGGGCACAGCACAGCCTTGGGAAGATCCACACCTGCCAATGAATCCAGAGATATTATTATGCTGAGGATAGGGATTGATTTTGTTTTTTAAAACCCTAACAACTGAACAAAGCTCTGTGTTAAGAACTGGACTGCAAAGGCAAAATGAAACAGCAGAAGGGAGATTGGCTGTACATGTGTTTGGTTACAGTCATTATATGGTTCAAACCAGTTCTTCCCAGAGAGTTCATGCTTCCTTCAAGATGGGAGGAAGGGCCTGAGGCAGATGTGTGCAGGCAGAGATCTCCTGTAGGAGCCCATTTCTTTCACAATCTGGCAGGTTTGCAGTGGAAGAGATAAGGAACTGCAGAATGAGATGTGAGGGCAGGTGAGTGGTGCCCTCGAGACTCCCCTTCTGCCAAAAAGTTCCTGCAGAGGTGACAGACAGAGCACCCAATCCAAAACTGTAATTACAGTAATATTCTTAGATGATGATTAAAGAGAACACGATGTCATTGTTTACAGGGATGATTATTTTTTTGCTATAACAACAGACAAACTAACAACCACCAGAGCTTGGGAAGAGGGCGGGTGGGATCGGCACGGCTGTTTCCCAGTCTGGCTGCCCCCCCCAGCCACGCCAAGAAATGCTCCAAATCACACTGTCCCATCCTCTCAAAGCACCCATTGCTCTTAGAACAGGTGGTCATTAGCCCTGTGCCCTTGTCTTCTGGGTGCCAGGGCTGGCTGATTCCCTCCGGAGCGCCCCCAGGGCAGAGCTCTGGACACGAGGGATGCTGGGCAAGGCCTCCTGCTCTGCCAGACTGGGCCTCAGTTCCACTACACCAGGTCATGGATGGTTTTGACCTCAGTCTCTTCAAGTCTCTACCACCCCACTCTCACCTGGGCATGACAGTACCAGTTTCCAGCCAAGGTGTCACAAAGTGAAATGAACGTTCATTGCTGTTACAGTTGAATATTTTATAAGTGCAAAAAATAAGAAAAGAGAAAAATTAACCTTCCCCCCTCCCCAGATTAGGATCTGAGTAAGATGTAATAAAAAAGGTATGTTATCTTACAAGGGGGGATGGAGAAAATGTTAAATAGCTTTTCCCAAAGGAACCATTCCTGAGTGCATGGAGGGAGCCATGGGCTGCTATGGAAGAGATAATGTCTTCATCTGTTGGTAGGGACTGGTATGAAGAGCCTGAATTAAGTTTATGCAGAAAGTCTTAATCATAGCCCTTTGTTAAATCTAAATGCTTGCTTTAGTACTTATTTAGGTTATTTTATGTCATTTTCCACTTGTGAACATACATGAAAATACCATAATATTATATCATAGTCTTAAAATATATCCTGGGGATACACTGAGGTGTTTCATTTACTGAGGCCTCCCTGTTTTCAAGCTTGGGTCAAAACTTGTCTCAAACACAAAGCTGTATTCCTACATGGATTGTCTAGTGTGGGATTATTTACTTTCCACCTACTGACATGTGAACTGGGGTGTGAAGCATGTGATGACTTGCCCATGGACATGGGAAATATGGCTGCAATAGTTTGATTCCCTTGGTTCATGGCTACAAAACCACATTTTTTCTCTTGCAACTTGATTCCAAGTCCACTGGAGGCAACACAAACCCAATCCATGCTGCTCAGCACAGTTTGGATTATCCTTCATATTATTCCTGCTTGGATCCCTTCGTTCTGCTCCAGCAAACTGCCCTGGGAATTGGCAGGAAAGTTCTCTGCAGCACAGGCAGCAGGATCTGACTCCCCCCTCAGCTTGCAGCGTCCCCATGGCATTCCAAGGCAACACACCACCAGCATGGAGAGGAAGAGAAGATCCAAGGCTGGGAGCTGCCCCTCCAAACCTGGGCCTGTCCACACTTCCCGCTGGATTCCAACGACAGACACAGGTTCTGCTGCCACTCCAATGCTCCCTGACCTTCCCTCCACACAGAGCTTTCCCTGACCCAGAATTTCCATGTGCTGTACATTCAGCTCACACAATGGGCACTTTCATTGCTGTGAGCAGAGGGCAAGTCATGGGATCAGAGCTGCCACTGTGGGCAGCCCCTGAGCGTGGGCAGGAATGAAGCGAGGCCGGCATGAGAAGCAGCATTTTGGGCAGAAGACAGAGAAAAGGGCATTACTGTCTGAGAGCAGGGAGCAGCACCCACCTCAGGGAGCTGCCAAAGTCAGTGAGCACTGCTGGACACTCCACAAATTGTTTACCCTTCTAACAGAACAGGGAAAAGAGTCTCCACAGACAGAGCAGCACTCCGAGAGACTGGAAATCAGGTCTGCTCAGGAGAGTGGGAAAGGTAACCACACATCCTTCCCATCTTTGCTCAGTCCCACCAGTGATACTGGGTGCAGATGTTTGGACTATAATTAGTAGATCCCACTGATTCCCCCAAAGAAGGCAGGCTGCATGACACTGCAGCATGACAGGAAGGAAATGATTTTGTTCTTTCCCTACCTTATACCTCACACCTGAGCATCTATTTTTTTGGTGCCACAGAAATCTCCCCAGGGTCCCAGCAGCCAGGGAGTTCTGGCAGAGGAAGCAAACGAAATAATGGATCTGCTTGCAGGAAAGTATCACAAGTAAGGGAGAACAAAGAAGAGAAAAAATCTAAAATCTGTAGCTGTGTCTGTTATCGAGTGGAATGTTTTCCATTGTTTTCAAAGAGACAGCAGCTTCTATTCTCTGTGAAGAAGTTAATAGATTACTGGGCAGTGAATAATGTGCAGTTCTATTTACATCCACTGTTTGGACTATTTTGGTCCCTCAGATAGTGTATCTGTTCTCAGGTCTTTCTAAAAGCAGCATGCTACACTTTTTTTGCAAGCAATTCTGGGCAGCAGCTACAACCCATATGCTTCAGTCAGCTACAAACTAGACAGATCGTTGTTTGTCTGGAATTTTTTTATTAAACCAATTGTACTGGATCAATGCTTCCTCTAAGCAATACATAACAATTCTATCATAACAATTCTATCTACCCAGTGAAAAAGCTTTCAAAGTCACAGATAAATGTTGATCTCGGAAATACAGTTTGGCTCCGCGCCGATGTGCGATCAGCCACAGATGCAAACAAACTCCGGCAGCCAGCACATACATCTGCACCTCAGAAGAGAAACCAGTACTCTGATTTTCATTAGACACCTTTTAAGAGCTTCTAGAACCAGCCCACTGCATTAGCCAGGAGTACTCAGGGGCACTGAGCTTGGTTTTTATAAAGGTCATTTGATGTCTTTTCCCCTCACAATGGACTAAAAGCAGAAATCAACAGAGCCTGAATCTATATTAATCTGCTTTACTCTTGGAGGGTCATAGATTTGCCACTGGAATTAGCCATATTAGATGCTAAAATGATAATTTAATGAGACAATGATGAAAGCCTCTGTTCTATTCTAAATCAGGAACTCCTCTCGCATAGCGCAAGGAGAAGCAACTCCATGAAGTCAGAGAATTACACCGATGTCATTCCGCAGCAGTAAATTGGGCTGGAGTGTTCCATGCAAAACTTCCCATCTCAAGCTGTACTGAGAGAGGAGTCACGAGGTCTGGAGCTCCACCAAAATGCCTGGAGATGCACCTCTCTCTCAGAGGGGAAACTGGTTTCTCCAAAAAGACAGAAAGCAAGCTCAGGGTCTAAATAATTATTAACTTGAAACTGGTACCCCGAATGCTGCTGCACAGCTTTGGTGACAGAAAGGGCAGGATAATGGAGCCTCATTCCTCCATGATCATTCCGACTGCTCCGGGATCTGCACCCATCTCTAGCACGGAGCAACTGGGCATTGCACTGCGTAATTCCCAAGGCACAAACCACACTCCTTTGGGTCAAGGATATTGCAAATATTTTGGTAATATCTGCTCTTTGGTGCAGTCTGCTGCATTCCAGGGGTCAAAAAACGCTATTTGTATTCACGTGAGTTGTTTCCAAGACAGATGCTTTAGTAGAGGGGAAGAAGGAATACAAAGCCCGAGTAGAATCTGGAAGGCTCCCACTCCTCTCCTTCAAGGCAGCCTTTGTTCACAGGTCATTTTCCTTGGAAGCCCACGCCTGTTCTCTGAGCAGCATCCATATTCCAGCACACATGCTGCAAGTGACCTAGGGACAGGGGTGAGCAAAGTTCCCCCAAAAAT
Organism: Corapipo altera; assembly: GCF_003945725.1. Classification (NCBI taxonomy): domain Eukaryota; kingdom Metazoa; phylum Chordata; class Aves; order Passeriformes; family Pipridae; genus Corapipo; species Corapipo altera. The sequence goes on from NW_020884925.1 coordinate 1,414,510, forward strand.
ATCCCTCCTGACCAGACAGTGGTGCCTCCAGCTCCCCCTGGCCTTGTGCACCCTCGGTCCCACTGCCCCATCCGAGGCTGGCAGGTGACAGCAGGGACACAGCCCATGTTGGTGTGCTGGCCTCCCACACCACTTCAGAAGAAACACAAGGCAGGGAGATATCAGCCCACCTGGAATCTGCCCCCCAGCAGGTCTTGCCCCAGGGTACAGACACCCAACTCACTGTGCCTTCTCTGCACAAATTCCCAGCTACGTCAGGGCAGGATTATGTTCTAATACCAAGAGTCATCCATGCATTCATAGAGATCTGCATGCACAGAACAGCTCAGTGCTCGGTGGGATCATCTGGCTGGGGGGAGTTGGAGCTTGCCAGCATATTTCATTCCTTTGTGCAAGGCTAGGAGTGGCCAAGTGCCTCAGAAATAAAAACTTACCTCATCATTTTAACGATGCATTAACCATTAAGCACTGGTTCAGTAGGAACCTTAAAAATCCAAACTCTTAGGACCATCTCACCTTGGGCAAGGTGGTTACCTCAGCTACTGCTACTCAAGTTTGCCAGGCTGGTTCTATCCTGAAACAGTCATGAGGATGGAAGGGAATAAACCCACTATACAGAGACACAAAGATATGCAAAATGAATGCTGCTTTTGCATAAATCCAAATACAGTCCAGAGACTAAATGCAAAATTCCTTGAGGGTGCGACATACAGAGAACACCTTGCTAAAATAACCCAAGAAAACACAGTTGTTAGTTTTTAACTCCAGACTCGTGGCAAATAATGCAAAGATCTACAGCCAAGAGTATGAATTAGGCTTTGCTCTTTTTAAAGCTGATCACTGTCACATTTCAGTGTTTGTGAGCTATTACTCGATCAGTCACAACTGGGAGGCTATTTTATAGTCCTTCCAGTCTGGGATTGGGCAGGATTGTGCTTGCAAGCACTATGTATAATGCTGTAGCTACTGGAAGCCCTCAAAAGCTCACTCAGTTGTGTGCTTGGGACACTTGAATGCACTGAATTTAAATGACAGTGCAGTCTTCCAACTCACATAGCCTTCTAATAACATTTGTTAATCCAAGCAAATATCAAGGAATCTGGTCAGTGCCAGTGCTGAATCTGCTCAGCGTGTGGGCTACTTGCTAAATCCCTAATAGGTAGTGTCAAGAGGTTTCTGACATGGCTGTTTGGGCACCCAAATCTACCCTGGAGCTCCTTCCTGCAATTACCTTGCTAACTGTATTTTAGGGAATATTACCAGGTTTCTTGTGAAGAGTCCAAAAATTCAATAAAATCATGTAGTGTGACAGATATGTGTTTGAATAATGTTCTTCTACCATGTGCTTTTAAATGTGAGATGTAAGCCTGTTGTAATTAAAGTTGAAGCAATACACCTTAGCCATTGATTGCACTAAGTAATTAATTATTGATTGCAGTACTTTACATACATATTGCAGAGGACAATTCACCTGTGCAGTAGATGATACTTTGCTCAGAAATACCCAATCACAACCCCTCTGCTGTACAGAACTACACAAAAACTGGCTCTAGGGTTTACAAGTTAGTTTCCTTATTAACCTCCATGGAAATGTTGCCATTACTTTCATAAAGCCAGTGTTAACTGTTCCCTATCCAAATTAAATTTGGAAATAAGGATGTACAGATGCAAAAGAGAGGATCTTTCTCTGTAAGACTCTGAAGGTGTTAAGTTCCTTCTCAATGAATGCTGCCATCCCCTGCACATACCAATTCCTGACAAGCCATGCTGCAGTAAGACACTGTAAGGAGCAGCAACAGTAGCAACATCCTTCCCTAACTCTTGGGGAAGGAAAAGGGAGAGAGGACTCTGAGGTGTGAAAATGGGAAGCATTAGTCAGGCAGAGCACACATTCTGAACTGGGCATGTAGGACTAGTTAAGCAGCAGACACCACACTTTTAGTCTGGAGTTGTGCATCAGGTGGGAACATTTTTCCCCATTTACACTGAACTTAAGGAGAGCCTTTCCCTTACAGTAAGCCAAAGCAAGAGATATTTGTTGGTTTAAAAACACAATTTAAAATTAAGAATAGTGTGGGGGCACTAAAATTAAGGTTAAATGTAAATGAAACCTGCAGATTGTTTGAGTGGAGCAGATCTTGGATGTGTCCTGCAGCTCCCCTGACTAGGAGATGAGCAAGGAAAGTTCTGTTGGGGTGGGTGCACGGTGCAGGAGGTCATGTGGGAAAGGGCAGACCAGCTGGTTTGGAGTGGATCAGGAAGGGGGGGATTGTACCTGAAGTCGCTGTAGGGGTGGATGATCCAGAACCCGGCAGACTTAACCCTCTCCTGCTCCCTCTCCACGGCCTTCTGGCTGCCAAACATCCTCAAGGAGAATTTGTTGACCCCCGGCTGGAGCATGGCCCCGAACTGCCTCTGCATGAAACCGGCTTGGCCCAGCCTCTGCTCCTCATCTGGGGTGATCTGGTCGCACCCTCCACCTCCTTCCACTTTGATGGAAGTGGAGGAGCAGGCCCGGGGGGGCTGCTGAGGCTCCGGGGGGGACGCGGGCGGTGGGGGCGCCGGCAGCCCCTGCTCCAGCTCCCCACTGCCGGGGGGGCTCTTGTCCTCGCTGGGGGAGGCCGGCTCCCCTTCGCCGCCGATCAGCCTCTTCTCCTCGGCCGCGTCGTGGAGGTGCCTGCTGGTCAGCGAGGACAGGCTCCCTTTGAAGCGGCGGCAGTCCCCGTTGGTGCTGGTCTTGGCGCCCTTGCCGCCGGCCTCCGTCTCCAGGAGGCCGGGGTCCCCCCCTCTGCCGGGGTCCCCCCCGAGGGCCCGGGTGCTCCCAGCAGAGGGCGAAGGCAGTGGCTTCAGCCTGATGCTTTTCCTCCGGGTGTCCTTGTCGCTGTCATCCTCCTCGTCCATGATCGACGCCTTGGGTCCGATCTGCTGGGGCAGGCTGTAGAGCCTCTTGCGCATGGAGGGGGGCAGCTTGTCCATGGCCGATGCTGCTGCTGCTGCTGCTGCTCAGTGAGAGACCCCCGCTCTGCCCAAGGAGGGGAACCGGCACTGCCCCCAGGCCCCTGCCCCCAGCTCAAGGGGCAGAGGGGACCAGAGACTGGCGTGTCATCTCCTTACCAGGCTGTGGCATCCACAGGCTCTGCATCAAAACACAGCCTCTGCATCCAGAAGGGAAGGGAAGGAAAAAAACCAAAAAAGAGGGTAGGCAAAAAATCCTCCCCTTCTTCCCCGTTGTCCCGATTTGGCTACTTGCTGCTTGTCTTCCCTTGGTGAGTGTTACTGCAATCCCCGTCTGCTCAGATCCTGAGCACTGGGCAAGAAGTCTAGAGGAGAGCCACACACTCCTGGCTGGAAGGCGAGGGAGGGCGGTAGCGGCAGCAGCAGCCGCCTTGCCATGTTGGCTTCGAGATGCAAATGTGCCGTGTCTCCCGGCGGGCAGACATCATCCGGAAAGCGAAGCTCAAACCCGGGTGCCTCAAACTCCTCAACCTGCCGGCCAATAACACAATGAACTGCAACCTGCAGCGGCCACTGCTTGCTTACATCACTGTCATCACTTATTCCTCATGCAGCCCCTGCTCCTGGGAATATTCATGAAGCGATCCCATTCTATTGGGTTGCCATAGGAGCGACTACTGCACACAGGCTCTGCCTACCTGAGACAGCACCCGGGCTTCTTAAAGGGGCAACGCCCGGCGGGCGCGGGGCTGCTCCCGCCGCTCCTGCGGGCACCGGGCGCTGCGGAGCCGCGGGGCCGGGCAGCGCTGGGCTCCGGGCCAGCCGGGGCTTATCGGCCACAAGCACCGGGCCGCCGCGAATTTAAAAATAGCAGCATCACAAACATGAGAAAAAAAAAAAATAAATAGGAGCGAGAATATTCCTTTTCCCTTAGATGAGGGAGATCCCTGCTCCTCCTGGAGGTGTGGCTGCTGGAGGGCAGGTTTGCTTGGTGTGGGCACGGGGGGTTTTGTGGGAAGGGGCGAATCCAAATGTAAAGGGAAAACAGCGGTTCACCTTGAAAATCTCACTTGCATGCAAAACAGGGGCTAGGGGAGTGCCTGTGTTGCCGAGCAGAAGTTTGCCTGCTGGGAACAGGCTGCGTTCGCACCCGTCCGCAGAGTCCCGAAGGGTTGGAAGGATCTTTTTTCCTTGGCTGCCTCGCTCCCCGTTAGCCGTGCAAACCCGGTACTATGCCTCCCCTGCGGGGTCGGATCTGGAGAAGCCATTAAATAAAAAAATAAAAGCAAGCCGCATCTCCGAGAGCTCCCCCGCTGGATTGAGGGAGGCTGGGCTGGGCTGGCGGAGGCAGTGGGATGCGTGGGCTCTCCCTGCGACGCGGGGAAACCCACTTCCCAGTGGGCACCTGAGTCAGCACTTCCTGCGGCTCACCCGCCACCGGCGCGTCCCCGGGGGACGCTCCTGGGAAAAGAACAGCTCCGCATGGGAATCCTCCTGCCTTCACTGCTGGCCACAATGCACCCCGTGTAACAGAGGCCAAAGCAGCTGAAATCAGACATTTCCCTTTCCGTATTTGAGAGGGGGCTTCTGGAGAAAAGGAGGTAAAGAGGTAGCAATCAGCCGCGCCCGTGCTTATTTGGGAGTGGCTGCTTATCCTGTGATGTTTAAGACTGATAAACTAGTTCAGATTATTTCCTAGTGTCGAGCCTTTGAAACCAGTGGAGTTAAATTACGAATCTGTTTGGCCATATGAGATACTTTTGTATATATTTTTGTGTCAGTTTAGCATTTCAGGCTTTCTAGAACATTTGTTGTTTCAGAGATTTAAGATCCCACCTGCTAGGCAAAGGCAGGGAGGCTGAACACAGGCAAGGAATGCCCACTGCAAGCAGGGAGGAAATCGTCACCCACCGCTGCAGTTCTGCTTTCCTGAGCAAATATTCACCTCTTCCCTCCCAGGAGTCACTCGCCATAGGTAACTTTGCCATTTAAAGCAGCAAATTTCCTTTAGGAAATGCCATGATCAGCAGTGACTTCACCACACACACAGACAGCACATGCTTCCTCATCTTTGTTTGCCTGCTCTCTCCTGAATCCTTTCCTGATGTGTTCACCTGCTCCTCTTCTCCTCCCACCTCCTGGCACAACCCAGACTGGCTGTGACTCATTTCAAATACTCTACAGTGCAGCTACCCAGCGCAAATATTATTTAACACTATTACTTTTTTCACAATTTCTGATAGAACAAGCTTTTCTGGGGAAATAACTCTCAATTTTCAAATGTTCCTGGAGATCAAATAACGTGAATTAGGCCAGTGAGAGCAATAAAGGTCTTTTCCCTCTTCTTGTTCCCTCCTCCAGGCGCTGGGGATGCTGAGGTGTAAGCACTTGTGCTCCTCAGCTGCAATCAAGTGCCTTCCAAAAGGATGTGTTTTGATTAACGAGGTGCACAGCATCCAAAACTGATGCAGCTTCTTAAAGACGGTCCCTGATGTTCCCAGAGAATGACAGAGCAGTAAAGGACGTGCTCAAGGAATCGAGCTGTTGGTTCTCTTTCAGCTATAGGTATTCCAGCGCTCGGGATATCCCCACACTCCGTTCCCTGGCCTTCCTGGGATGTTCCCAGAGTGCTGCCTTACTTGGTGACACAAATCAGATCCTCTGACAGAGAGCACAACAGGGCAGCCGAGCAGCAGAGTCCTCCTGCATCACCTCTGCAGCAGGAAGGAAATGCTCAGGAGCACAGACTGAGTCAGGGCCTGGCACTCTGCTGCACCGTGCCAGAAGCACCCAGATATCCCCGTGCCTGGAATTCTGGCTGGCACTTCCCAGCCACCACTGTCCAGGCTATATATCATGCATACAGACCACAGGTACCTTTACAGCTCTCTATAAAGCATTAAGCTTCGTGGAATCACCCAAGGTGGTCAATCCAGAAGGTACATTCTTGTGTACCTCTGTCTCCAAGTTTGGGTTCCTAAACACTTCTAAAAACTTACAGGGGTTACAGGTACCAAACTCAGAGGAATTTTTCAGGTCCTTAAAATGTAATGACAATTTTGTGTCCAGAGGACTTCAAAGTAATGATATTTTATTTGAGAGCCTTCTAAGAACTAAGTGCAGGGAGATGGGAATTATCCTTGTCTAATGGTATGAAACTACTACCATGGACATAATTGATTGCCAGCATTGTGGCAGTGCTTTCCATGTCAGCAAATGAACCTTTATAGAGATATTTTTAGAATATTTAAGAAAAGTCAGGCCTGCTGGAGGTCTAAGTCTTACCTGTCATTGGCTCACAGTACATTCAAAGGGGGTATAGAGAAGTCACCTGTCAGGAAAAGGCAGAACTGTTTTTGAGGGAAGTTATCTCCTTTTAAACAGTATTTGTCAGACTCTGCTCCAAGACTTGGCAGAGATACAAAGGGAATGGATTTAGTAGAGAGAACGCAGGTGAAGCAGCCAAAGATTCATTTGTTTCTTAAGGAATTTTGCCAGCTCATATATATATATATATATATATATATATATATATATAAAATATGTATTTATGGAATATACATATATGTGGTGCTATTTTATTAAAAAGCCAGTGCTGCAATGCAAATGTGAAAAATGACGTTCCAAATGAAGCCAGGACTACAGAAGAATAGAGTGAGAGCCATCAAATCTGATATCCTGTAGCTCAGGGAACAGAAAGCAGCAGTGCAAGCTGGTCTTTTAGGACCACCTTTGCTTGGGTGAGAGATTCAGCATCACCCTTGAACTTCTAAATTCTCAGATGAAAATGGAGTCAATGAACATGTGGTATAGCTTGGAAGAACAGGAGCAAGTCCTTTCAAAGCTGCCTATTGTTCTTAGCAGGCAGCAAGTAACTCATAATTGGCATTTGAAACTCATGAAATATTCAACACTACAAAACAGGGAAATTCTACCTTAGAGTTTTCCTGGTAGAGTCTGCATTTGCTGCCTCTGCAGCTTATATTATACCTAGAAGATAATGAAGAAATAATAATGATAAATACACAAATCCTATCTCCCCCTCGGCCCTATTAATTACCCAAGTGTGCTGTCACACTGTACTCATTGAAATTCAGCCAGGGCTTTCTTATGGCTCTGTGCTGTTCCTTATGGGAGCTGTAAAGTGGGGGACTGAACTGCTGGAACATGTGCTGAGGCCTATTTAGGGCACAGCCAAGAGGGCACCTGAGCATCTGTCTGGATCAAGGAAACAGCTGAGCAATGGGAAGTGAGATCCAGGCCGGGATGCTGGGCTCAGGGGAGCCAGCCCACAGGGCAGGGGGACAGAGAAGAGTCCCACAGAGCTGGATGTCAGGGTGGAAGGGAAAAGTCCAGCTTTGCTGTGCAAGAATTGCCTTGGGTTTTCAGAAAGAACGGTTCAAAGTCCATCAGTGGGAGCAGAGAGACACTGAACAGATCCCTGACAACAACAGGCTGTGGAGCCTGGCAAGAGAGGCAGCAGCAGGAGAGGAGATACACAACAGGACAGAAAAGCTTCTATCAGGAAGTGCTTGGAAAGCAATATTCATTCCAACTTCCACTGGTAAACAAATCTGGAGCAATCCCACTCTCCTCACCCTTATAACCAAGACCAAAATATGAGCACTTGTGTAGGATATAAGGGGGTTGCTGGAATGTGCTCACAGCTGACGAACAGCTTTGCCACCGCACTGCAAAAAGGAAATGTTATCCAAAGAATCGGCCACGTTGGTGCCTGTGGAAAGAAGTCACAGACTCTGCACAAAATAACCCCCTGAGATTTTCAGGATGTTGAGATGTTTTGCAAAAGCTGGTAATCCTTGCTGGAGCAAGTAGCTGAAAATCCTAGCTAGGAACAGATTGATTAGCATGAGCATCTTGCCACCTGACCTTTAATATTCCCCTTGGAGAACAGAAACCTTCATAGGGATAGAAAAACAGAGACAGGTAGCCACATATGGAGCTCTGAAGAAGAGAAATGACACAGAGGAGCTGCTGAGATTGGCACAACTATATGATTTAGACACAATTACTTTTAGGTTATAAAATTTTTACATTATGGTCTAAACTCTACCAATGAATTCTCCAATATTCACAGCGAAATGCTCATATTGAGCTTGCATCTTGGACTTCAATAAAATTTCCCTTCCAGATGTATATTCCATCAAATTTCCATTTAGAAACCAAGCACTAGCTTATTTTTCTACCCTGATGTGCAATTATTCAGGTTTGGGTTCAGACAGCGTGGGGAGGTTTGCTCAGTCTGGATCAGCTCAGTGACTATCACAGGAGTCTGTCTTTCACTGGTGTTTCATGAGCTGCAGCCTCACAGAGAACAAGGGATCCCTCTCCTGAGCCTGTCCCGCTGATGTATCTCCTGTCTGCATCAACTGGACTATTTTGGATTATCATGCAGTGCTGGATTTGTTGGGAAATGTGCCACTGTCTCCCACAACAGCAATGGCAGCCTCCAACTTGGGGATGTCCAGACTCTGCTCTTAGCGAGCTGCCTTCTGCCAGGGCTGACTTTAACCCTCTCTCTTCCTCAGAAGTAGTTAATCAAACAAACCCAACATCATGTTTCCAAAACCAAAGTTTCCAGCCATACCACCTGTCAGGCACTTTACAGCTCTGACTTAAGAACTCATAATCCTCATGGATGTGCCTCAGCAATGCCTCCCTCCATCCAGTTGCTGAAGACAGGAAGAAGACTGAAAAATTTGGAGTAAGATACTAATTAGAAACAAGATGCTGTGTGAGCAAAATGGCTATGGAAGAAATGTCCCATAGATTTATGCCTTGTGACTGGAGTCTACCATGTCTGATGTGCAGGATCCTACACAAACTTTTCCTCCATAATTCACAGTTGGACTGTCATGGTCTAGTCATTTATTGATGCCGGTGCCGTGGGCTGCAGTAGCTTTGAGCAGAAGACCCTCAGAGATCCCTTCCAACCTAAATTACCCTTTAATTCCATGATTCTGTGACTCAAGAGGAATTCTCTCTTTACTCCAGCCACCTACTTCCCGTGTAGGAAGATATTTTCTTTGAGACAAAATCCCTCTGTCAAATTAGTTTTAAACCATCAAACAGGTTGCAATTGTAGTAGGAGGGAGCTGACAGCCTGATGGGTCAGGCATGACTTTGTAAGCTTCACTTCCTCGGGCAGGCAGCTAGAAGGCATGTCATGATTTTGGAGAACAAACTCAGACATTTCCACGCTGATTCATAATTTCTGAACTCCTGAGAACAGCCAAATTGCAAAGCCAGGCTTAGTCAGCACATCTAAACCATATGGCAGGAGAAGAGCTTCCAGCAGAAGATCCCAGGTGCTCATTGCCCCTTACAGACACAGGGATGTTTCAGGCAGTTACCCCTCCCACTCAGTACCTGAAATGGAGTAGAACTTCACTGCCCATGAAAACAAGGCCAAAGGCAAGGGAGATACAGTATTTCTGCTTGCAGTTCATTGTTACTGGTGTAAGTACATCCTCTACAAACAAGCAAACAGGTTAGGCCACTCTGAGTCCTTGAGACATTCCCATTATCCTGGAGGGAAAAGAGTGATTTGTGCCACTGCCATGTCTGTGGGCTCAGCAGCACCAGCAATGTCAATAAGTAAAGGGAAAAGGCTTCATTTGATAAGGCTGCAAATAATTCTGAGATTAAAATAAAGGCCTTCTCTGTCTGGGCTTTGCTTTTTGAAACCAGCCTTTGGGGTACTGCCTGTAGCCCACTCAGCACCAGAAGGGTCTCGTGGTTGTCCTAAATCTGGATGTTATCCTAAATCTGGAGGTTACCCCCTTGAGTTTGTGCCTGCCTATGTCTACACATGCACATTTGTGCTTGAGCTGATCAAGCTTTTGCCTCAATTCTGGATCAAAAATGCACACCCTAGGTCAAATTTGGGCCTCTGTCTGTCAGTTGTTACTGTTGTTTAAGCACAGGTGTTACTGAAGCATCTAGAAAATGCTGCTGAGACCAAAACCCAGCAGAGAAACACAACATGGCAGCAGAGTAACAAGCTCATGCTCTTTAAATGCCAGCTCAGTGCTGTTTCCTTTCTGCTTGTTTAGGTTTAGAGAAAGCTTTGTTGAGAGGAGCTAGGGCAGGGAAAACACAGAGGAGGGGGGATCCAAAGCAGAAAAGCAGAGCAGAGTTCTGTAAGAAGATGGGAAGAGGGCAGGGGGAGAATTGTCTGCATTGCGTTCACCTGGATGATAAAGTTGTGCTGCAGTGCCACCATTAAGGAGGGTCTGAACTTCCATTGTAAGATTCTTTATGGTCATTCTTCATCTCAACCACCTAAGCTGAGATTCTGAAAACCTTATCTTTACCAAAAAAAGAATTTCCTTCTCTTGAAAGATAAAGCAAACCCCGCTGGTTTTGGAAACGAGAAGGCTGTATGTGTAGAAGGGAAAAAAAAAAAGAGAAAATGCACTTTTTTTTCCTCTTTTTTAAATGGTGTTTTAGGAACCAATGCATTACCCAAGTGGCTAATAATGAGATTTGGACTTCCAAATCAAAGGAAGTGCAAGTGCTGTACACTTGTCAAAGATTAAATACCCAGTAAACCCAGAAAGGTGGAGGCAGAAGATTTATTCTGTGTTTTCTTACCTGTCCCTGCCCTTCCCTGGATGCCCCTTGCCATCCACATTCAGACTGTATGGCCTTGTGCTAATTAAAATCTGTCCTGCAGGCATCTCCCTGGTTCTCAGGCAAACAGGGCAAGGACTAGCTCAGATTTCCTCTTCCCCAGTGCCAGGGGAGCTGGCTGTGATTAAACAGTGCCAAGTGCTCGATGCTCCCCGAGCTGATGAGCAGCAGGGAGTGCCCAGCCCTGCCCACCCAGGGACTCCCCACTGATTGATTTTACCAGCCTGTGCTTTCATTTGTTTTCAACACTCTGCTGACCTTTGTGTAAGGGTTTAAACAAAGCTCTGCAGACTCTTGAGGCCATTGCCTTGATGGTATCAGTTCATCACTGTATAAAGGTGGCTCAGTGGATGGCAGCCCTGTGTGTGTGTGTTTTTGTGAGGGGAGGGATCCCACTCACCCAGCTCTTCTGTGAATACTGAAGCTTTTTTTGGTGAAATCAATGAGAAACTGCATCTAATGTTACTGCAAGGACAGGACAACACAGAGTATAGATGCTGCTTCTGGACTCTGCCTCCTTTTCACACAATGCCCTTTCCCATGTGAATTGTAGAAACACTCCTGAGAGCAGGACAGAAGACAGGCCTTCCTGATTTTCCCCTAAACCATTAGCTGACAGAATCATATTCCCTCCTGTGCTCTCCTACTGCCTGATGGTATCTTAAATCTTCTGTTCAATGGAGCAACTTCACAAAGATGCTTCCTGTGGGACACCAGGGAAACAGGAAAATGGCATTTGCTTCACCATCTGCAATTTAGGAGGATGAAAACAGTTTTGTTTTTGTTTTTGTTTTTTTAAAAAAAAGCTTAAATCTTTCTGACAGGGTTCTAGATGATGTGACAGTATATGCAGCTCCACACATGGTTGACCTGTGGTGGGATGATGTGGAGAAGCAATCTGTGGCCACTTGATTGTGGCTCGGCTGCTTCCTGCTGGGCACACGGGCTGCCCTGGAGAGCTGCTCCAGTGCCCCACCCTGGGCTTGGCTGGGCCCTCAGGAGTTCCACACTGCAGAATGCCTTGGAGCACTTCTGTCCTTCACTGGAACTGGCACACAGTCTTGCCCGAGGTCACACAGCCCATCTGTCCCTTCAGCTTCCCAGGGTATCCGTGTGCCGGTGGTGTCTGCAGAACACGAGTAGTTCTGTTCCTGTTCAGGGTGGCTGTGACACCCCTGTGTACATCCACATAGACAAACCAGCTTAGGAAAGCACAGCTGGACACTGCCACCACCTCCTGCTGCTCCCACGGAGAGATGTCGGACTGAAGAACACTCTGGAGCTGGTGACATCTCAGTGAACACTCTACTCCAGAGGGAGCACTCAGGTTACACAACAACCACCACCACTTTCCCCCTTCTGAGCAACTTCATGTCACAGCTGATGCTTGACAAGCTGCTGTTCAGAGTCTGCTCAAAGGAATATTGTATATTTTATTAGCCCCCTCTGTGCTTGTTAATTCTGTCTTTGTTTCTCACCATTCTGCAAAACCCTTCGCAAATCCCTGTTTCAGTGGAGCAACAAACTTCTACTTCCTTGGATTTGCAGGCTTCACATAACACGATTAGGTGACAGGATTTATTTAGAAATGTGTGCTGATAAAAATACCCAGTTCGTGAGTAATGGGGAGGAAAAGCTCACAGTTTTGTTGTTGCTTTTATAAATTCAAACTTCTCAGAAGGAGGAAAGGTTCAGAGCAGGTGTTTGCCACCCACACCTTTCAGTCCTAGAGAATGGCCTTTTCTACTGGAAAATGTAGTAAAGTACATTAACTAAACATTGAAAGGGAGAAGACTGGAGCAGCACGAACAGAGCAGACTGAGTCTTGCTGTGAGACCTAAAGAATGTGAGATTTGAAAAGACTTGATCTTCCCATCAAGCCTAGGGCTGACACAGAATTTGTTAAAACACCTTCCTGTGCCTTTAATTAGCCTGAAGACTTCTTTAGCTTATTGTGGCTTTCCACAAGAGGCAGGTTTTTAGGCTGGAACACGTAGCCCTCAACCATGCACTTTACTCTCTGCTCTACAAGCTTTGGTGATCCTGCCCTTCCCCTCTGCTGGAAAGGTCTCCCAGGCAGAAGACTCTCAAAAAGGTGGTTAAACTCTGCTCAGGACTCGTGGGAGAAGGTGTTAGCACCAAATCTAAGATGAAGACCCTGCTCAGCGGAAAAGAACTAGAAGACACACTGTAATAGAAAAGATCCTGGGAGCTTAATCTTTTCTGGTTAAGCAAAAGGAAATGTAAGTAATTATTTGATAATAATCTGTAAGTGCCCACATGGAGAGGTGGAGACCTGAACACGGAGGAATCCTCACACCAGCAGATGTAGTTGCAAAAGAGATGCTGCCTGGGAGCTCCACGCCTTCAGGCCAGAATTAAGTTAATAAGTTTTAATGTTGAGGGCAACTAACCTCTAGATTAACATGATGAAGTTTTTTGTAGATTCTCTGTCACAGGAAATTTAAAAAATAAGATTAGATTTTTTTTTTATAAAAGGTCTGCCTTAGCTCAATCCCAGATACTTGATTTGAATCTGCAATCAATTTGGGTTAGTCCCACATCATGTCACACAGGAAGTTAGTGTAAATGTTAAAAATGTTCTTTTCTGTACTAAATCCTGGAGAACGAAAAAAGCAAATAAACAGTAATAGTGACTAGAATGCTCACACCCTTTTCTGGGTCATTTGTGAGTATGCTCAACTGCTGACATCCCTAAAGAACTCTTTTGGCACTGTCATGAGGCCTGATTATTTACTTCTACCATCCATTTCTTTTGTCTACCTATACTAGGAACTTCCCTTATCTCCTTTGGCTGCTTAGGTTCCTCAAGGAATGGATTTTCCACAGCCTTTTCAAAAGTCAAATGGAGGGTATAAATCAGATCTCCCTTATTGTATTTATTGATGACTCTTCAAAGATGTCCAAGAGGTTTGTTAACTATTAGGACTCCTTTTGACACTTCCCAAGTGGAGCAAACTAGATCATATTTATCCAAGTTTTTGTCCTGTAGGAGGTTTGTGGTCCTCAGAAGTCAGCATCCTGCTTTTGGTTATAGTCATCTATTTGAATACTGAAGATTTCCTCCTAAGCTGGGAAAGCCAGCTGGCCATTCACACACTTGTTGTGCTGTGCTTCTGATAGGATCTCAGCCAAGTGCTGGCTGTGTCCTTTGTAAAGCCAGTGGTATAATCCAGGAATGATTTCCTTCCTTTCCAAGGGCTGCCAATACCTCTGCCAGCACCCCCCTGGCAGTGCCCTGACCTGCAGTGCTGATACCACACAGGGGCAGCATCCCCTGGGGTCACACACTGGTCACATGCTGGGAGCACAGGCACACTCTTCCTAAAAGGGGCTGGTGGTGGAGATACTGAGATCTTCTACCAACCTGGACCATCACAACTCCAGTTTCAATACACACCTGCTTCAAAGAAAGACTCACAATGAATTCTTAGGGGCTGTCTCTTTGCTTTTCACAGGTGTCTTGCTGGGAGTGTGGCAGTGTGGCCTAATGGTGAATCTAAACTAAATCCCACAAACAGTAAACTTCATTGATGCAAAATGTTTGTTCTCCTGTAGAAAATGAATACAAAATAATGAATTTCCCAGTCTGTGTAACTATATTGCATGGATTTCCAAGTGCAATGAAGTCAGCTTTAGCCTTCATGTTTTATTAATGCCTTGTAGCCAAGTAAAATGAGTAATAAACTGGCACTTTAGAGAACTGGATGGAGCCATTCGAAGGCTGAATAACAACTAACCCTTCATTTACTGAGCTCCCTCTAGCAGTTCTGCAGTACACACAGAAAGAAAATCAAAGTGCTGCTTACAGTAGGTGCACAAACTCACTTCAGCACCTTCTGTCTGGTTGCTGTGTTGGGACAAGGAGGAACAATGGTTACCCTGGCCAGGCTACCACATCAAAGTCAATGTTGGACCCAGAATTCCAAATCCAGAACAGCCTTGCTGTCACTTTCTAATTGTTACTCACCATTCTGTAGCACATTACTACAGCTAAAGATCCCCAAAAATCCAAATTAGTTTGAGGGGTCCTTCCCTTATAAATCCACTCTTTCATTCTAGTTCCTCTTTATAAAGGGACTAAAGAGAGAGAATTTCCTGAAATAGGGGAAAAGAGACAAAAGTTGTCTTACATCTGTGTTTTCCCTGAGTGAGAACAGGAAATGCAGATATTATCCCTCCCACATGCACTGCTGGGACAACTTTCCTCTCCGCTAAAAATTAAAGCAGGGAATCCATATGCCCTGCTTGATTTTCTAAGCAAGGCTCATCTGTACTGTATCAAGCTCCCAGCCTTTGTGAGTGCTCACTGAGGCAAGTTTTATTGCTACAGGAGATGAAATGAGTAAGATGCTCACTGCAGAGAATCTGAAAGATTTCACCAAGGCCTCTCAGCAAAGCAGTGGTAAGCCAGGAACTAAAATACAGGATTTCCCAGTTCCTCGTGCCACAATCAGTCCATTGGAACAAGTTATTCCTCTCCACTTGTGCTTGTTCAACACTGCTTCTCAGACCCAGAATCCAGCTGTTGCCACTGAACTGAGAGCAGCTGTTGTTAAGCATTTCCCTAAATGCATTCCAAGCCATGTTTCTTTTCTCTAAACCTGATGAACCAGCTGCCACAACCACTGAAACTTCAATCTCCATCTGATAGGAACATTCTAAGTAGGCATCTCTGGCCAAAAAAAGAAATCCCAGGCTGGAATTTTATGACTAGGTAGCCTCATATTTTTTCCTGTCAGTGTATAAGGAAAGATATAACAGTGCAGTATACAAGAGCTGGCACTGCATTATTCAGAGGGCCTGTGCTGCAGATTCCCTGCACTGGCAAGTAGATCATTAGGAACTGGAAGTTTTCTAAGAAAAACAGAGCAAGTGGGATTAAAAAAAAAAAAAAAAAAAAGGAAAGAGACAAGGCTGTGGTCAGAAAAGGTAGAAGGCCCTGCTGTTCCAAGGCTGTTTTGCATTTCGGATCAATAACAATGAACAATCTCCCAGGCAATGTCAGCCAAGCTGTCTGAGCCAACCTGGTCTCTCTGCCCCTACACTCCCATGTGCTCCATGGGCCTGAGGGAAGAAAATGGGATCCTCACAGCCTGTGGAGCCTCTGGTGAACTGAAACATGCTGCAGTCCATGGGAATCACTGTGTTAGGAGACAGTCCTTATCTTTTTGCCCTTGACAGAACTCAGTCTGGAAACGCTGGAGGTGAGCGTGTGTTTCCCAGAACAAATGGCAGCACATGCATGCCATGGATTTATGCCTGCAATTCCAATAACTCTGCCTTCTTCAGTTCAGCCCTAATTGTAGTGTGCCTCACTGATGATTTAGAGCTTTTGATTTACTGATCTTATTTTACTCTTCCTGCAATTTCACCTCTTTGATCAGATCTTGCCAGCAGGTTTTCATTACCAAATAGGTGGGTTTTTTAAATAGCACAATTGCAAGTCATAATCATAAATATCAATCTTCATAACTCATCTGAGCACCTCATGTTCTTGTAATGTCGTGTGTCAGGACTCTGCTGCGGAGATAAACCCCCACCTGTGCAGCTGCCAGCTTCCCATTCCTTTATTGATTCTCCCTGTTTGCTGTAATTGAGTTTTCATACTTACCTTGTTCTTCAGTATATAAATGCCCATCAGAGACAGGAAAAGAGACAGACCAGGGATTTCCACCTCTCGGCACCTCTCAGCAGAAGAGGGTGCTGTGCAACACTGATTAAAGCAGATACTTCAGCCACTGAGGCAGTTAAGCTGAGCACTGCCTGTCGAGCTATCAAACCATCTACTACTCACATGACAGCAGGTGGCTGTAGGAAAAAGCTTATATTCCTTATTTTCCACTGGATGGGAAGGAAAAAAAGGAATAATCTGCAATTTTCCAGCACTGACTCATCTGTTCTGAGTTGCCTGTGTTAAAGCAAGCCTTAAAGGGCTGTTTAGTTTATTATACAGGATGTGTCGCTGTTCTGAAATGTTTGCATGTTTAAAATCCAGATTCACCTTTAATTTAGTATGGACTCAGCTCTATTTATAGGTGTGTTTGCAGGTATGTGCTTAAGGACTGTGTCCTTATGTGACAGGCAGCCAAGGAGTCCATAATCTCCCTGCTATTTCTTTTACTGCAGTTAAACAATGAGTTGGACACTCTGGGATATGAGGCAGGGAGGTGGGTAAAGACTCCATTTCCAGTTTTGCCTCCAGTTTTACTGGCTGACCTCTTAGTTTTCCAGTCCCTAAAAAGGCAGTGTGCACCTGCTTGGAGACCAGAAACCATTTAGCTCTGACTAGATCCAGGACCCCTGCTCTCCCAGGAAGGAGGCTACACCTCCCTGGCCTTTCAGGAATTGCCAGGAGTGGCCTCTGAGATGCCCCTGGCAGACGATGCTGATGCTGATAACCACCTTCTGCAGCAGGTTCTGCTGCCACTTTCTTTCAGCACACAGGACGGCCTCACAAGCCACTTTTATTCCCTAAGAACCACATCACAGGAATGTTCAGCTCTGGCATGAAACAGACTTTGTTTGTCCATCTCTCCGGGCACAAAGCGGCAGCAAAGTGGTGAGAGACTCCTTCCCTTTGCTGTCCACTGGCTGTGAGCACACGAGCAGCTGGTCCTGGGCCACCACTGCTGGGGGCACTGACACATCCCCCATCCTGCCAATCATTCCTGCAAGGGCTCCTGCAGGAACAAAAGGTTCTCAGCTCCCAGAATTCAGCCTAATGATTGCTCTGACGCTCCGGAGGAACATTATGCATGTGGATATGTACTGGATTAAACTATTCCAACTTGGAATTTGGCAGCCATTTTCAGGCCATGCCTGTGTGAGTTTGTAAAGAAGCAGCAGAACATTTTCGGCCTTTTTGTGCTTCTACCACTAGAGAGCAGGAGAACGGTTCTCCCAGGCGACTGCGGCCGATCGGGAGGGAGAGCAGCTGTGAATCGCCCAGGAACTCGTTACACAACTGAGTCTCTGAGGGGGACAACCCTTCAGTCCGTTTATCAAACCCCAGCAATTGCCACTTCCAGACAGGTGAGCCCAGGGTGAGTGTGGAGCATGAGAGAACAGCCTGCATCCAGAATAACGTGTGCAAGTTCTGACAGCAACACAGACACACAGTCACTCCCCTGTGCATCCTGGGGACAAGCTCATTCTTTATTTTTAGTTTTAACATATGAGTCTAGCCTAGATCCCACCCAAAGAGAAGAATATTCACTATTAAGGGTTGTACTCTGCCAAAATACACCTAGAACAAGAGAAACTACATTCATGTGCTTTGTGGTCTGTGATAATTCCTCTGTGGATATTTTTGCATCATTAGGAGAAACATCTCTCTGAACCATGAAATTTGGTTCTAGGTTTACAGTTCTTCCTAATGTTTACAAAAATATAGGATGAAATTACAGCTGTGGTTTCACACTGACCTACCAGCTGGAAGGTGCTGAAAGAGGAGAGGTCTTCACCTTCCAGTTCTTCTCTCCCTTCCCTTTTCCTTGCACTCATGGGACTTTCACAAACATTTCTATTTGCTAATCCAGAAAACGTGGGTTTTTTTACTTTGTTTCCTTAGTTGTCTGACTGATCAGAAGACATTTTTTAAAGCACCTGATGAGAGCCAGAGGCATTAAAAAGCAGCAGAGTGTAGGAGGTGGCAGGGGAAATAGAGCTTCCCTCTTTCAGTAGCAGCAACCTTTCGATCAGGTTCATTCTCACACACAAAATAACAAGGTAAGGTAGAGACGCCAGGAAGGGATTCCTTGCCAGGAAAGCTGTTGAGATGTTTTCAGAAAGAAGTGCTTGAAGCCCTGAAGAACATTCTGTACTGGGCAGTATCAGATAGTACCTTTATAGGAGTCTCAGGACTCTAATTTCAGCTGCACACGTAACTCCTTGTAAAAAAGCACAGAGCAACTGAGATTCACCATCCTTCTCATCACGGGAGAGAGGACAAAGCAGTGAATCACAGAATGAAGGACAATCTCAACAGAAACAACTGATCCTGACTGCACTTCCCACTCCACACCCTGTGCAGGGTCTGTGTAAGATTGTCCCACCTGGCAGTCACATTGTCCTGCAAAACCCTCTGGGAAAGGATGCTGTAAAACTGGCTCTTACAAAAAGTGTTGGCTGCCTCGGGGTTGTGACTGGCTGTTCACATCCAGCAGTCCTGTCAGGGACATGCTACTGGCCCAAGGGTGACAGGCAGAACTCCTGTGATGTTACAGTCCAGGAAGTTTGTTCTTCTGCTCTGGCCTTTAGAGCACAGGCACAGTAAGGTGGGACAAAGGCAGGCAGGTACCAAGCAGAGTTTCTCAGCCACTCTAAAGTCCATTCAAATTCCTCTCTGCTTTGTTCCTTCACAAAAGTAGCTTTTTACACTGAAGTCATTTTCCCACCAGGTTGTATCAGAGATTGTGCTGAAACCCAAGACAGCGATTTTCTCGATGGTGATAACCAGCTAAGGTTCCACTTTACATATTGACTGACCTATTTAAGAACCAGGCATGTCCTGGGGAGTGTGCTGCATAAATCAGATGTGGCAGCCAGGGGAGCACAGCCTTCCTTCCTACTCGTGGTGAAGAATGTGCATTTGCTTGTACACTTCAGTTGCAAACTTCCTTAAGTGGACTGATGCAATCAAGGAACAAATGGTCTCCATTATTGTAATGTGGTTCAGACAAAAATCCTGTTAAAAGTCCCGGCTGGGGAGCCAGTTCCTCAAGTTTAGAATGGAGAGGTTGAACCCTCTGATCTGACCTCAGTTTGTGCAACACATTTGTTTTGGATTCTTTTTTGGGTTAACTGAATTAAATACATGGTAGAAATTAAAGCTAGAAAAGAATAGAGAAGGAATGAGGATCTGACATAGCTTTGAAAAAGGAAGATGTGGAGTGGGAATCTGTCCCTAAACTTCATGATTTGCTCATGTTTTAATACAGTATTTAAGCAAGCCCTACATCCTATACTGATGAACTTTAAAGAGGGCATTTATAATTTGTACAAAAGATTGGGTCTTTTGTCTCCAACTTCCTTAGTGGGAAACTCTTCAAGAACATCCCTGGCTTGATGCTTAGAAAGCTCTTTTCCAACTTTTCAGCCTGAATTTACCTGTGGCTTGCTTACGGGCATGTATTCTTGTCCCAGAGTGTATCAGTTGCTCATACATGGAATCACAGAATGCTTTGGGTTAGGAAAGGTTATCCAGTTCCACCCCCTGCCATGGGCAGGGACACCTTCCACTATCCCAGGTTGCTCCAAAGCCCGTCCAACCTGGCCTTGGACACTTCCAGGGATGGGGCAGCCACAGCTTCTCTGGACAACCTGTGCCAGTGCCACAGGCTGACTGCACCACAGAGGTTGGTGCTATTGTCAAGCCTACTGAGGGTGCACTTGTTCCCACTGTCCATGTTGCCAACAAAGATGTTAAACAGTCCCAGTCCCAGCCCCTGAAGAATCCCCCTTGTCACTGGGACACTGAGCCATTGACCACAACTCTAAATAGGACCATCCACCCAATTCCTTACCCACAAAGTGCTCCATTTGTCAAATCCATGTCTTTTCAGTTTAGAGACAAGGATGTCATGCAGGACAGTGTCAGATGCTTTGCACAGGGTAGATGACATCTGTTGCTCTTCTCTTACCCACCTACACTGTAACCCCATCGTAGAAGGCCACCCAATTTGTCAGGCACGATTTGCCCACAGTGAATGCATGTTGGCTGTCACCAATCACCTCCTTATGTTCCATGAGCCTTAGTGCAGTTTTCAGGAGGATCTGCTCCATCTGCATCCATACCAGGTACTGAGGTGACACTGACTGCCTATAGTATCCCAGGCATTGCTTATTTCCCTTTCTAAAAATACATCTATTACATGACTTAAATTCCCTTTGCTGTCGGCCTTGTCCTCAGCAGATTGTGTGGGATTTAGCCCTGCTGCAATTCTAATAACTGAGTGAGGGGGTTGTTACTCTGCTCTGTTTCTGTTTGTTCTATTCTGATGGGTTTCATTATGGTGATTGATAGAATCCCAGCTAAAACCAGCCCCTGCTGTTCAGGCACTGCATGAAACACCTTGACAGGCAGCTGTTGTTTGAGCAGGCTGATGTTCTAGATCAAGGGTCAGGGAGCAAAGAGAGGGCGAGGGTGGGAAGGTGATTCAGTCATGCTCACATGGTCATTCAGCAGCGAAGGCAGGGTAGGGCCAATGTCTCCTGAGCACCAACCCAGTCCAACATCCCCAGCTGAGTCTCTGCTCTGACACTTTGAGACGTCAACTGATTTTCCATTTCCACAGCTTCACCCTGTCACTGTCTGTGTAACAGATAACACCCAAACCAGCTGCAGTCCGAACGGATCAGTTCACACAGTGCAGTCCAGGATGTGTCTGCACTGGTGAATAAACTCTGCTCTCCCTGCAGGGGCTGCAGACACCCAGCCCCGGTGTGTCTGCACACCAGAGACACATGAATGTGTAAGTGATGCTGCTCAGGTTGCCAGGGCAGCTCCAAGCACACAGATAGGGGCCATTCCCCAGTCAGGAAGGGGCCTGTGTATCTGAGGTGTGAGGGCAAAGGTTGGTGCAGAAAATAGCAACCAGCCTTCCTGACTTCTGTTCTCAGCTCTGTGACTCATTACCTGAATCCAGTTCTGTTTAAACTGGTGTGCCTCCAGGGACTCCTGCCACTACCTCTGCCCACCTGATAACAAGCCCACCATCCTCCTCACACACAAAACCCAAAAGAAGTTGTGTTGTTCTTAAAATACCTTACAGCTTCCCCCAGTCCTCCATACTATGTGTGACCACAGGCAAGGCCTGAGGCCTTGGGATAAACAGAAAACTGGAGGGAAGTTTTCACTAAAATATATCAGCAAAAAGGAAGAGAAAACAAAGGAATCTTGAGGGAGAATCTGCAGCAGCATTGTATTATGAAACAAGGACACAGTAAAATATCTTCTTTCCCACTGTGGTGAAATTCCAACTATAACATGGTGTTCTGTGATGGGCTCCTTATTAAGACAAAGACATTGGCAGATTTTGTGGGGAGTTCAGAAAAAAGCAATACAGGTGATTAGGGAGCTGAAGAGACTGATTTGTGAACAAAGATTAAATTAACACAATTAAGTATGTATAGCTTGGCTCAGCAGTGACTGGGGAGTCCCAGACAGCCACCTACCTATAGCTGAAGGGTTTGAATACAAGAAGGGAAATCTAGTGTGTTATGGAGCACTGTAATGAGAAGGAAGGGGAAGGGAATGGAGTAAAGGCAGCCCAAGAGAGTTTCCTGACAGTGACACGTTGCTGCCAGTGACTTGTTGATGCTACGTGAACCATGCAACTGAGAAGAATGTTCAAGACTTGCAGAAATGAATGCCTAAACAGCTTTGATATCCAGAGCTGGAGCACAGGAAGGGAATGCCCAGTTGCCCTGGAAAACGCTCTGAAGTTACTGTAGAAATCACTTCACCTATTGCGAGTCTTTTGAGACCTTAGCTGCAAACAGGCAATGAGGAAAAGGAAGCACTGGCCTCTGTGACCTTGGGCAGTGTCACATAACAAACCTGTTGGCATCAGCGAGGCCTGTTCACGCACGGAGTGACAGCATCCCTTGTGTAACAGGCTCCTGGTGACAGTGATGATCAGTATCTGTATGAAAGGACACCTGAATGAGTCCCACTATTCTCAGTTTCCATGAGCCCGTCCTTGAATGCAGCTGAGAAGCAGAGCCAAAATGGAGGGAGGCAACAGCTATACAAGTGTAGCCTTCAACCTCACCCCTCGGTTTTCTTCTACCCACGTTTCCAATCTCGGGCAAACTCAAACTAGTCCAACACTTGCTAATTGCCTGATATCCCACAGAGCTCTCACAAAACCAGGGAGTAATCAGAGCGTATGTGTTAAGTTCCTGGAGGCAGTCTTCATAACTCTGCTGGAAAACATAATGTTGCCCTAATTCAGGAAAGAATTTCACCTTCTGTCTGTAAAATAGGGAGCATTACAATCCCCTACTTCCTCACAATATTATGAACCTGATAATGGCTTTGTAAAAACCCTCGGAGCTCTCTGGATGAAAGCACAAAGGGTTCATGCTTGCAGAACTCAGAACAGTCTCCCTGGACATTGCAGCTCTGCAGGGAGTCAGCATTATGCTACAGACAAAGGCTAAAAAATCTCACCTTTCTGCAAACTATTTCACTGCTGCTACCTAGTATCTCCCAAAGCAAGAACAATCAACCCAGTTATTCCAAATCCAGCTACTCCTTTACTCACAGTCACAGTGTATCCAGTCTTACTGTACCAGAGGCCTGTAGACACTCCAAGAGGTACAAGGGCCCAAGTGTCAGGGACAACTTTTCCCCAAAATCTCATCAGACAGTCCTTTCCAGCAGGTGCTGATTTGCAAGCTGCTGGAAGATCAGCTCAGAATATCTTTGGAAATTTCAAAGTATTGAGAGCTCACTTTGGAGAAAAAGCAACACAGATAAAATCGGGATATCAGTTACGGCTCAAATGTTGGGATTGTGCTTGAAAGAAATAAAATGCTTTCAAATTACCAAGCTTATCTCTTGGCCTTGTGTTTTTTCCTGTGCCTTGAAGATGTCTGTGCTCAAAGCTTTTCCCTTTCTCTGGACAATGGGGGCTGCAAAGGAGCCTTTTCAGTGTGTCAGGTCAATAGTCCAAAGACTGAGAAGGATTTGTGCTATAGATAGTAACAGCATCAAAGAGGCCATTACATCTTCAGCACCAGTAATCCCCATTTTAAAAACTCCATTATCTGACTGGTTCTTCATTTGCTTGTCACGTAATCCTTGTTGTTGTGGTAACTCAGAAACGAATGCTGGGAGCTTAACAGAGACAGTGATGGAATTGCCTGTCTCTGGATTTAGTCAGGATGGTTATGGGCAAGACAGAAAGAAATCAGAGACTAATGGGGAGTTCAAAGATGTTAAGTGAGCAACAGGAATACAGTCTGGGAGGGTGCTGCTGCGATTATGAAATATTTATCAGACCTTCTTGGGGATTGACCTTTTTCTGATTTCCATGAATTGTTCAAAATGAATTCCCTGACTCTATTTTTCAGAAAACCATTCAGTGTAGGTCATAAATAGTGAACAGGTCGGTTCTCTGGATCAGAGATTGCTGGATTTCTACAGAAATCAGTGTCTACCCCTGGGACAATGAAAAACGGGTTCCTTTATTAACCAGAACACTAATTATCTGTTAATATTTACATCCTCTTCTAGAAAATTAGATGTCTTGGTAAAACAAAGAAATACAGCACCTCTCTGGTCCTGGGCTGCCAGTTGTAGTCGAGTTCAAACTGGCTCAAAACTCAGTGTATGCCCTCCCCAGGAATGTCTGGGGTATTTTGGAGGACGTGAGCTGTAACTCAGGCAGCAGCCTGCCCTTTGATCAGTGAGTGACCTGAAGGGACAAATGGGGCTCATTTCTCATCAAAACTGAAAAGGAAATCCAATAGGTTTGTAAGCCAACCATGACTTAGCTGTGGGAGAATCCTTTGCTTTCAAAGAGTCTTCTTAGTAGCCCAAAATGAGTCAAAAACAAGAGGCTGAGAATCAGAGTGATTATTCCTGGGGAAAGTCCATCAGGTGTTAGAAAGACCACACTGTCGAGTGCATCTATATCCCAGATCCAACCTCTCCAGATAACAGCCCTTGGCAGCCCAGCAAAAACCAGGTTTCTGCAGGATTAGGGAGAGATTATCACATACTGTGAATGTACTAAAACAGGGAACACAAAGAAGAACAGTTATGGCATGAAACGTTGTCAGACTGTCTTTAACTCTCAGGAATTTGATGCAAAGTATGTTTTAAAACAGCTTTTGTAGAGACAATGCCTCAGGCACCCCCAAAGCACAGGACCCATGACTGAACAGTACCTCACAACAATGACACCAAATGACAAAACAAGGCTTCTGCTTTAATGAGCAGCTTCTGCAGTGCTTCTCCTGTGTGGGACTGAGAGGGCTCAACACTCAGCTGTAGCATTTGATTGAAATATGGACTTTTGGGGTATAGCCTGATATTTTAGTCTTGATCAAGCAAAGGATCAGAGCAAAGGATCTGTGGAGGAGAAGCCAAGATGCCATGTCTGAAAGGACACCTCAGGAGCAGTCCATGAAAGAGCTGTAAAATATGAAGACACTAGAAGTGGATAGGAAATCAGTCAGATATTAGGTTGCCTTGAAAATACTTAGGAAGAAAAGATATCTCCACCTCAAGCTGCTGTATGTGTGAGGGGGGGGTAGGAACAACTTGTTTCCTTTAGAAAGGGTTCCCAGTCCTTGGTTAGTGAATCATAGGTGGTGGGGATGGATGCAAATTCTCTCCTGCTGCTTAATGAGTGGCAGCTGGCACACATCAAGGGCTAAAGAGATGTGAGGGCTGAATTCTCACCACTGGAGCCGAGGGAGGGGGAAAGATCATCCTTCACTGCCTTCACTGTCACCGTTACAAAGGTGTGACATCTCTGTCTGTCTGCAGTGCTTTGGACACAAAGCAGCCTCAGCAAGAGTGATTTATTACTATGTGCTCTTCATTTATTCTATGCCGTGAATTTGCAGGAAACAGCAGTTAAAGAAATGGGAAGATAAACCCGGATCTCAAATCGCCCTGGTATGACACTTTAGCAAACAAGAGAATTGCTTTACCATAAATTGCTGGCGATGGCCAGGCTGTGCTGGGCTTCAGTAGATTCATTTCATCAGAATGAAGGGAAGAGCAGCTCTGCATTCCCAATGCCAGGCAGACTGCCTGAGGAGCCAGGAGAGTGAGCTCTCATCCTTTAATGACAGATCTCTATTCAAGCTGCAGTGTTGGGGCCCTCAGTGTACCAGGAGCTCCAGCCAGGCTCAGGCCTGGGCACCCAGTCCTGCCCTGAGCTGCTGTAGCAGTACCTGTTTCCATGTTTGTTCCTGAGTTGTTATTTGACTTTCCTGGGCTGACCTTGGCCTCTTACAGTCACCAGCCCTGTCCTGCTTGCCCAGCTGAGCTACTGTGGGACTGTGCCCCAGTGGGAGGATGCTGCTCCTGCCTCTGTCATGGTCTCCCTCAGCTCCTGGCTTGCCTTTCCTTGTGGAACAGCCCTGCTCTTCCTGCTCCCTCTTAGTAATGTCACCTACCACCTCTTGGTGAGGGCAAGGTGTGTGTGAATGACAGGGGTGGGATGCTTGTGGGTGGAATTAAAGAAGTTACTCTTCCATGATTACTTTCTCATTCACAGTTCTCTCCTTTTGCATATCTTCATCATGTAATTAATTGCCAGCAAGGAAAGGAAATTACAGTCTTAGGGCTAACTAGGATGGGGGATTGATATGGAGTAGGCTGGGTTAGAAAAAAGACAGAGCAACTAGAGAATGGCAGTGGCACCCAGAGCCTCAAGAACAAACCCAGCTCACACTGCTCACATCAGCAGAGAGCCAGAACCAATGTCTTCACCTGATCAGTGGCCAGAGAGCACTTCATGATTTCAGTTCTGTTCCCAGACTAAAACTGGATGAGCCATGGAAAATAAACGTTCTCCCTTTTTAGGGCGGCACATGCAAGGATAGGACAAGATTTTCTGCTTGAATCATTTGATAAATATGCAAAAGTCTGGAATTCTTCAAGGCTGTTAAATATTTATCATTATGAAAACCATACATATCCAATGGAAGTGTTGTAATTTGAAGAGAAGGGACAGGCAGGTGAGTAATGTGAAGGATGTCTGTGCCTCACTGTGCCTCAGTGTCCCATATAAACCTTTTCACAACGTTGGCACAAACTACTTCCAGTGGCATGTACCCCTGTCTAAAGATATTAAAGGATGAGTAGATGCACTGAAGTGTGCTTCTATTCCGTAGATGGATTTGCCTTCATGTGATATTGAATTTAAAGTAATGGAATTATAAAATCTCAGTACAACAGAATGAAGAAAATACTGCTAATGCTGCAGAGCTCTCAGCAAATTGTCCTCATGTCTCACTCAAGCAGGGGAATGGCAGTGATGCTCATTTCCCAGCAGTCTGCCTCCTAGGAAACGGAATATGCTGCTTCTTGCCCTTCTTCCACAAGAGGACTTTAATGTCCCAAACTTGCAAATAGGGTCATATGCAATTCCATGGCTCCCCCAAGGTTACATTATCTCAGTTTCCAGTCCAAACATTCAGAGAGTTACTGAGCAAAGTAAATTCCAAGTGTAGCTACCACACCGGGGAAGCTCTCCAGGAACAAACCTGCCTCAAAGCCAGAGCAGATGTAACTGTAGGATTATTTGTCACACAGACTCACAGGCCATTTGCTTTCCTTGCTCTTCAGTTTCCCTAAAGGAAGGTCAGCGTTTGTGCACTGAACTCCAGGGACTCCCAGCTTCTAGAACTGGTCCATGGACAATACAAACTGGATCAAACTTAACACTGTTCTGATGCCTTAAAGCCCCTAATGGTTTTCTATTTTTCTAATATTTGTAAGACTTGTAAGTTTTATAAGTAGGTTTTAAAAGCAGAAACCCTTCCCTTCTTTGTCCCTTGTCCCTTTCCCTTTCTCCAGTACCCTTGTTTATACATTCCTTAACCCTCTTACCCCATTCTATCCTCCCTGTATCACTCATAGCCCCAAATCTAACAGAAATGTTTAGTCTTTTGTCAAGGCAAGGCCTAGACAGTTGACAGAACAGCATATCTGGGCCTAAACCACAGAATACGGTCAAGAATTAGGTAACTATGTACCCTTTGTGCTCTGATGATGGTGAAGGTGATGAAGTAGGTGGTCCCAAAATGCACCCCAGACCCATTTTCAGGGGGTGGACCCTGGGGCGGTCCAGAGTAAAAGCCACAGGGTGGACACATCTGGGATTGGATGGATGGTGTTATAAAATGTAACCCCTCGGGCACAGGGGCGTGTCTTGTAACATCTTAGCCTTGGCAAATAAACCCTTTCTTATCTCACCCCTAATTAACGGCTCTGGAGATTTTTTCAGCACCAAAATCCCACGGCAACCGTTCAAACTCCCTCACCCCCTGCCCTAAAACATGGGGCCTTAAAGCAGGACTGTGTGGAGCAGGGCTCACACCGACGGGGTTTTGGCCCTTATGGAACTTCAGCTCTTCAGTGCAGTGAGAACTAAACCCCTCTTTGTCCCGCAGTTCCAACAGCACCATGTTCACCCCTGTTCTCAGCAGACTCCTCGGCCTCCCCTTTGCAGCACGAGGGCCCAGAGGCCCCTGCAGCTGAGCTGGATCACTGTGGCACCCGGCAGGACTGTGGTGAGCACTGCCCTGCACAGCACTGCGGGAACTGGGGCAGGGGCTGACACGGAAAGAGCCTTTAGAGCTCAGTCACCCAACACGCCAATTAAACAGGAGCAAGACACGCAGCTCTTTAAAAAGGCTTTTTTTCCTGCCATTGTTGCAGGTTTCTGAAAGGTAGATGGATGGATCAGACCAGTGAATAAGTGGGACAGTGGGAATGCTGCTAAAATAGCATCCCCTACCACTAATAGATCCCCTGCTCTGTTCCTGAAGGGGAAAATGTCCGTTTCCTTTGCCCTTGTTGTTGTTGTTGTTGTTGCTGCTCCTACATATAGGTCTGAAAATAGATTTTTACAGTAAACAGCTCTGGGGGAAAAGGTATAATTGATCATGATGTCTTGGACAAAGCACCCTGTTGATAATCACACTGGGATAAAAAGGCATTTTCTACACCACAAAGCTTCACTTTTTTCTCCCCACTGAAGTGAAGCTTTTGGGGTTCTTTTGAGTGTGTTTGAGGTCTGTATTAAAGTATGTGAATTAATACTGTCCAGCTTTGGCAATATTTTGTACACCCCATTGGCCTGAGTAGGATATACATTTCCTTTTGTATTCCTTTACTAGCAAGTATTTGTTTATGAAACTTAGTCTTTTAGCTCAAGCTGAATTTAGCAGTGTTGGTCTAGTGTTTTATCTCATCAAAACCAAGCTGGGGCTATGGAAGCAGCACTCTCAAAGGAGTCCAAAGTGTGATGTTCATTAAACAGCAAACGTGAATGACACAAAACCTTCCCTTCCAGTTGAGTGCACAAATCTAGAATACCAAGAATTTGCTTATTTTTTGAATCTGTGATAAGGATTTAATCTTTCTACAGCTGGCATAACGAATTACTCCTTCAGCTACAGAAAGAAACCTTCTAAAGTGAAACCAGGAATTTCACAACACAGCAGCAATCTACCTGCTCCTTCCCCAAATCCATGTAGATGTAACTTGTGGCATGAGACAAGTGATGCTGAGTCACATGGCCCAGACATATGCTGGGAGTCAGTACAAATGAGCAGCTTTGTTCCTTGACTGCCAGAGGCATCTCACAATCTTTAGCTGCCCCACCTCACTGCTCCAAGAGAAAGCAGGTTAATGTTAATAAGGAATTATCTTAGCTTTCCCCTGACCATCTCATTCTCTCTTCTCCTTCCATCACTCTCCTCCTCCCCCCACCCCCCGTGTACAAGGATGCCCTCACAGCCCCACTCAGGTGGGCTCTGACACACCCCTGACCCTACAGCACTTCAGTCAGAATTTCTCCTGTAGCATAACCACTCCAAGTGTTTGAAATCAGCCTTCAGAACCAACAGATCTCTTTTAAATTATGACTGCCTGACAATTCACTCAATGTTTTTCTACATCTACAAAGGTTATCTTTCACCAGCATCCCCCAAAATAAATAACAATGGGAATCGGTGATGTTTGCCTTCTGCTCCTAATTTAGAAGATGCTGCATTCGAGAAGTACCAAATATTTTGAGAATCAAAAGAAAATAAATTGAGATCTGTGTTGTTGAAGGAAGTCTATTTAAAGTGTCACAGAGGCAAACTTAAAATATATCAGATTTCTACAAGTGCGCTGTTCACTTAACGTGGCAGAAATGATCCAACTGACCTCTCCAGATGGCAAAGGCAAATTGAATTCCTTATGCCCCCCCCCAGAAGGTGGAACAATGATTTTTTTAAAAATCTGATTTAATAGAAGAGACTCCAGAGTATCTCCACTGCTGATGTCGGGATGAATTCCTGCCTGTTTGCTCAGGGAGCCTGGAGCAGAGTTGAAGCCCAAATATCCAGTCCCAAAGCTGACCACGCTTTGGAAAAGAAGCTCTGCACAAAGAGGTCTCAAAGGGTCATTGCTAAGAGCAGTAAAAAAATCCCATCCAATTCCAAATTCCACAATGACATTAAAACAGCAAAAGCACTGATTAATTAAGCTGTAAAGTTTCCACCTCCAGACCTCAGGAGCAGAAGGAATAATATAACCAATTAATATACAAAAGCAGAAATAAATAGAACAGGCAGCTGCCTGGAATCCCATTAAATTCTATAATAAGCACAATGCTGAAAATAACATTTAATTTTATGAATTTTTAAAATACTTAAGGATTAGCCCCCATGCTTTTAAAGGTCTGCTTATAGCCCCAATTATACTGGGTTTGTGTGACCAATACATATGTTTGCTCATTTATTTATTCTTTGTACCAAAGACTGAAATTTTGGCATTTAGAGTAAGATCTGTCCAAGTAAAAGGACAATTCTACGATTTCACACTCATGACAACATAACTAATAACATAATTTAGTTGATTTATATATTTACATGTTTAATTAGTTGCTACTGACGAATTGATGTCTTGTAAGTTATATCTGGCATATCTAAGTTATGCATATGAAATATTAGAAAGTACTTGAAGTTCAAAACCCCCACAGCCTAATTCCTGACTAATGAAGGACAGGAAACTTTCTGAACTGGTTCCTTTCCCATGGCTCTATGCACTGAGTTTTTGAACTTCTGTTAACAGTCAGATTCTTAATAGCTTTTGTCTGCTAACCATGAGACTCCTAATATCATCCATTTTTTTAATGGATAATCTCCTGAGGGGTTTGAAGCTCCTAAAAAGTTGTGGCAGGGACTCAGGGAGTTGATCAGTAAATTCCCAAACCTACCATTTACCTGAAACATCTTATGGAGAGAAAATGTACAAAATCTCGACTGTTCACAGAGTCCTCTTTATATTCTAGTTAGAAAGTGTTCAATATATGCATGAGGTGGCAGAAATAATCCATTTTTTTCCTCACTTGAGACTTTGTACTCTATCAAGCACCCTTTTGTATTAGGACCATGATATGCAGTTTCCAAGGGAATGATATGGAGATTCCAAGGGAATCTACATAAGCAGCCAGCAAAGAGGGCCCCTGCAGTCACACAGTCCTGCTGAAATAATTTGTGCTGATGTCTCTTGTTCTCTTGTGGCACCAGAACATCATCACATGGCATTCTCAGCTATCCACACCTTCCCCAAGTCCACCACGATGTCCCTGCCAGAAACAGGCATGAAAAGAGGAGCCTTTGTGAGCCATGGGCAGAGCTTTCCAACAGTTGCTGAAGGAGCATTTTAGAACTTCACAGAGAGGTAACAGTTACCTCTGTGACTTTTAATAGCTGCAAGTTTTTCCACTGCCATCAGGGAGCTTAATGCAGCAACAGCAAGGTGATTGCTATCTAGGGGAGCTTCCCTTAGTCAGAGGAGAACACTTAAAATCTTAGGGAATTCAATGGAATGCTACACATCTATGCTACATCCATTACCTCGCACCAGAATACCTTCCAACGGAGTTTAGAGCACCGTGAGTAATATCTGTCACTTGTTCTTACATCCTCTCAGTAGGGGAAAAAGTATGTGCAGGTCAGCTGTACCCACCTACACATGCACAGATTTGGTGTCACATGTCAGGATGATGTGCACCTTCCCTTTGAGGCAAAAAGAGATCAGATTTGCCAAGGTCCTTGGTTTTTTCTAGAGGATAATAGTGACGAATGCATGTGTGATTTGTCTGACCAAAGCAGGATGTCTGCAGTGTAGATCTAAGTCATTTACTCCTCTCTCTCCACATCAAGGGAGGCCCAGCTCCTCCCTGTTAAATGTGTCTGTGTCTGCAAAGGGCTGCACAGCCTGGGCTCCTCCCCAGTGAGCCATGTAGAGACTGGCCTGGATGTGAACATCTGATGTGCAAAATTTAAACTGAGGGGAAATTAATCCTACCCTTCCTGCCAGCAAAGGCTCTGCCAGTGTCCCAGGTCACTAACTGAAGCTGTGTCCTGCAAGAGCAGAGGCTGTGAGCACTGAGGAGGACACCTCTGTGCCTGGTCACCTCCCCTGATGGCCGCCCTGCTCAGCCTGAACTGCTGCCACTGCATCTTCCCTTAGGGACTGACCTCATTCCACATCCTACTCAGGTTGTGTCTGGACAAGGATGAACCGCGCCAGAGCTGCTTAAAATGTGGGATGTGATTATATACTGCCTTGAGTGGGAACCAGCCTCTGGACACCTGGGAGCATGAGCCAAAGTCCCACAGTTTGAGAGACTAATGGATGATTGTCATTGAGAACACTGAGACAGAGACTGAGGAGACATGGGGAGGCTGCAGATCTAATGTATTTCTTCAATAAAATGACTCTTGTCCATATTGTTTTTCCTATAAAATGCACAAGTTTGCACATGCTTTTCTGTACCTTTTAATTGTGCACACCCTGAGCTGGTTTTATGCAACCTTGGAGTGGGTTTTCAGAATACAATGGGAGTGTGTTTGACATCTCTGTAATGTTTTTTTTTCTGGGAATGGATTTGCCCACTCACAAGGAAATCTTATTCAATAACCTCCTTGTGTCAACGCAGTCAGAATTAATCACGTCCTCCATTACACAGAGGAGAAGTTTCCATATCCCACAGGAATATGCTGCAGCCGTGGTAGAAATCCTCTCCCTGAGTTACTGATTGTTTTGACAAGTAGGGTCAAAGTGTGTCCCACAATTACCCTGGATTTCCAACAGCTACAGTGCTTGGTGAGTTGAGGTATAGGAGCAGCCTCTGATTGACTGGAACCATTTGTTATTCTATCTGGAAGCAGCCATTCTAGATGGAATGAAGCAAAAGATAGCTGGTAGAAATTCCTGATTTTCCAATGATCACAATAAACATCTACAGCTGGCTTCCTCTCTAATTAATAGAGATCTAATAAAATTACTTAGATTACTTAGAAAGCAGCTTTAATCTAGGCAAAGACTTCCCTCTGCTCTGCCCAGCAACCAATACCAACAGGCAGATTTTATCATCTTCTCTTTTGCACTCCTATCAATAATGCCAGAGAAATTATTACCCTGCAATTTCCCTCCACGTCACACAAACAGTTCTGTACTTCAGCAGAAAAGAAGTGCCTCATGCTACTTCTTTTCTAGATACCACTGCACACCTGGAGCAGGCACAGTAGTTCCACAAAAAGAGACCAAACAGATCAGGATTCTATCGACTCCCTTACCTGGCTCCTGCTGCAGACAGATATTAACAGAAGAAAACTCCTCCAGTCAGTTCCAATTGCTGGATAATACACTGGTCTGCCAGTTTTCCAAACAGAAAACGAAGTGGAAATCATTTTAAACTCAATGAATGCATGTTTTTAGAGGCAGGATATGGATTACTGAGATTTTGACAGTATTTCAGAGCAAGGAAAGGCTGTTGCAAATTGACCGAGTGGAATCAAAGTGCTCCCTTGTTCACAATTTAATAAAAACTAGCACCTAAACTGCATCCATCTGTACAAGTGATGCACAAGCCCAACAAATGTAGGTGTTACTGCTTTCCTGGGAATGCACAGGTTTTCCATCTGGCAAAGCTTCAGCACGTGGCTTCTTGCAGAGCTAGAATTTGAGGCAGAAATTTGACTTCCCTGTTCTCAAAACACAACAAGAACAAACAGGAAATCAGATTTCCAAGGAAATCTGTGTGGTGGAGTTGTTGTCAAAGCTGATTCAAGAAAAAGGGACCAAAATGGTCTAGATTCAGCATTTAACACTGATAAGAAAGCAAAGAGAAATGTCCAACTGCACACAGAGAAATACACACAGAAGGTAATTCAAATTAAGTTCCTGAGGATCCACAGATAGGCAAAGTCTTTGCCAATTCCTTGAGTGAATGAAACAAAGACTGGCAAAGTGATAATAAGGATTTATCTGTCAGCACAATACAGAGTGTGATTTAATACAGCACTATTCAAGGTCAAACATGTAGAAAGAAAATATGGAAACATCTAAAGATTAGGGGATTGTACCTTGACAAAGCAGTGGCCCTAAAAAGGACTGCCTGCGTGAGCTCTCGGGGCTCTTGTGACCATGGGTAGTGAGGAACAATGGGAAAAAAAGTCTAAATCAAGAAAGACATAACAATGTAAAATGTTTGTCAGCTCTGCATCCCTGCTGTGTACACCTCAGGCTTTAGGCACCTCTCTAACCAGTGTGCTTCAGGCCACACTCACTGGGGTCTGCCCATGTCCCAGCTGCCTGACAGGCTGAACTCTGCCCACACAGACCAAACGTGCTCCTCATCCTTTTGCTCTCTTCGAATGAGCAACTCGTTAGGACTGCTCAGCTCTGGCTGCTGAAAGCCAGTCTTGGACTAGTTAAACCTCTGTGCTTGTTTTCCCACTTGGAAAAAGCAAACTGGCTCTCACTGGGGCCCCTGTTCCCAGGGTTGCTCCCAACCAGCAGCTCGCGTGGCTCCAGACATATTCCTGCCTGGTGTGCCATGCGTTTGGCTCACAATATGTCAATTCAAATTACAACTGCTCCGAGGAAAGAGCCTAAAAATAGAGGCCTTCCAGGTGGCTCAGCAGACGGATCCATTTGCCATACATGGTAGAACAAGTGAGCCTTATCAGACTACGCTTGGAGAGTAAAAATACCCCATTATGTTACACCAGGAGTCAGTGCTGGGCTGAGACAAGGGAAGGACTCAGCAAGTACCTCACTGTGCCTTAGGGGAGTGGCTGCCAGCAAACACTGAAGCCCTTCTCACACCTCCTCCAGCAACCTCGGGGGGGCTTCAGCATTTGTGTACTTGAGAGAGGGGTATGTTGCTCCCCCTGACCTGTACCTGCCCATCAGTTCACTGCTGTGAGGCCTGTGATGTTCTCCACCATCTGTTTCCTTTTAAAGCGTGCCAGGTAAGCGTGTCAATAAGCAAAGACATCATACACACACCTAGATACTCTTCACAACATGGAGAAAGATTCCACCACCTTTCTCCATCACCCAGCAGGAAGAATCATTCCTATCCAAACCTAATTCAAAGTGAATTTGAGGCACTGAAGTTTTTTTCTTGAATTTCTCTGGACCCCTTTCCCCACCCACGACATGGGGCAGCCCAGTTCCAGTTCCGTTTCCATCTGAGGAACCATTCTGATGCCTTGAAGGAAGGGGAAAGGGAACTCCAGGGGTTTCTTCAGGGGTCTCTTCTGGCCCTGAGCCTGGAGGGGAGAGGTGCTCCCCCCTCCCCCCCCGCACGTGGCCCCATGGCCGGCACAGAGACAGGACACCGGGCGTGGAGAGGAGGCAAGAGAAAGTTTATTGTGGAGGATGTTACATTTATAGGGTTTAGGAGGATTCACAGAGTAACCAATTAGAAGTCTCAAGGGGCTTACAGGAACACCCAGTCACAGGAAGGGGTTAACAAGGACCAATGAAAAATACTTCAGGACACCTTCCCAGGACATTCCTGAGATAATGTTACCGTGGGGGGTGTTGGGAAGAAGAAGCATGTGTTTGCAAAGAGACCACAAAAAGCCATTTTAAGACATGTTTAAACAACAGTTTTCCCATATAATGCAGGTTTAGTGCCCTAAATTTCCTGTTAGACTCATGCCTTTCTTCTTCAACCCCAGGACCTGCCACTCTCATGAAACCCTGCAGGAAGTTTTCACTGGCCACAGCAGTGCCTGCCAGCTCCATCTATCCTGCTCTGCAGGTCATCAGCCAGGGCTTCCCTAGACTCAGGATGTTATTCAAAAACTTCAAGATCACCTTCAAGTGAGGCTGC
This sequence comes from Corapipo altera, assembly GCF_003945725.1. Taxonomy (NCBI): domain Eukaryota; kingdom Metazoa; phylum Chordata; class Aves; order Passeriformes; family Pipridae; genus Corapipo; species Corapipo altera. The sequence continues at coordinate 1,450,029 of NW_020884925.1, forward strand.
ATGTTCCCAACAGTCCTTAATCCTCAAGAACCTGTATCCTGTTCCTAGTGCAGTGCACAGGTGTGTCACACATTCCTGTACTGCTTTCCTCACTGTGTCTGTCATCCAGTTGTACGCTGAGCAACGTCCCCCACATGAAGTTTGCTCTTTTCCCTCCTTTTTCCTTGAACTCTGAATTCTGTGCTGTTTGAATAAAAGCACTGACCAGCATCAGCTTCTCAGTACAGCAAGAAGATTCCAACTAAATTGCTCATCTGATAGCATCCACAAAATATCTCAATACAATTGTAAAAATAAATTGTGTCCTGTCACTGTGCAAAAGGAAGAAGAAAAATGAATATTGAACAGCCGTGGATCCAACCAGACATAGCTCCTGTCTGTCTCTGAGCCAAATTTATAATTACTTTTTCTATTTTATCAAATTTCAAGCAATGCACTTCAGTGGAGAAAGTTAGCAAGAACAATTCTGAAGTTAACATGAGTGTAATGGAATTTGTAAACTCTCATATAAGAAAAGTCATCAGCTGGAACCTGAACTCCCTGACTTGTTCCCTTTAATCAGGAATGACTAGCCAGTGTCTTCTGGATCTTCACACTGCTTCAGAGAGCACTTTGAGGTGCTTAGACAGAGCAGTATTTTGTCTTCTATCTATTTAACTCCTTTTTGGACATTTCTTTCTTGACTGTTCTTCTACACCCTTGCAATAATACACTCATACACTTCAATAATATTAAGTATCATGATCCCTCTGGTACACGACCCAGATTGAATTTTAAAGCTGTAATATATGCTGAGGTCCTCAGTTCTTAGTGTCACAGCATTAACAGATACTCCCATTAACAGATATTTTTTTATTTATTTTTTTTTTAATTGTATTTCTAGCTCTTAAACTCACAAACGGGATTTTGGAAAATCTTATGCACACACTATGAGTGTCTAAGCTTCTGTCATCCTAGAACAAAAGAGGGCAGGAACTGGCTCATGAACTAATGCTGATGCTAAAAGTCGTCCATTGGTGCCTATAAAATGAGAGACAATCTCAGTGGAGCAAGGCAGCTGCTTCCTGGTGCCAATTCCATGGGAATTTTGGCAAGGCCGAGTCTTTTCATCTCATTCCTACTTCAAACTGCACAGATATCCTGTAGTGCTCATGGAATAAGCAACCACGTGACCCTGCTCAGGCATTACCAACTGCACAGCTCACTTATCCATTCATCATTGGGGTTTTTTTTTTCCAGGGAAAATATTACTGAGTTACATATTTATGAGCATATGATACAACTTCTCAAAACTGATCAAAGATATTGTGTCACGAAGGGATTGTTTTCTATGTTGCTTTAATGGGAGAAAACTCACAATTTCTGTTGCATGCTTTTTCCCCAAGCAGTGTCTCTGACCCTCTGACTCTGAAGGTTACGTTCACGAATTTACAACCATTTTAAGGCAAGACCAAAATCTGAGTTTAAAGGGTGTGACAGAGTGACTCTAATGGTTGTCTCCTGACATATTTCACGTAGCTGAGGATTTACCCAGTTTTGTCTGCTTGCATTCTGACAACAGGGAATAATTTGGAAATCCTTCTTTATGGAAATATCAACTAAGTTCAGAACTAAGTATCTGAAAATTGAGTGGCACTTCATGGTATATATTAAATACTGATGAGTGGTGCTTGAGTGTAAGTGATTTGGCAAACCTAGAAAAGGTCACTTAGCAATTAAGTAACTGGCAGAAGTTGTTTCAGGACATGTGTTCTCTCTTCTTGAAGGCTTATTATGAAAGCAGGTAAGAGACAGAGGATAAAGGTGTGCACGCTGGTGGAATGAATAATATGTGTGCCTGTGTGCAAAATTCACAAAATTACAGTTCCCCAGATGCTGTATATGATATGCTGAGACTTTCTTTTAGTTTGAGTTGTCTGAATATTCTAAAAGAATGAATAAAGGGATTTTATTCATCCCTTTGAAAAGGATGAATAACAAAGCATTTTTTCAAAACGGTAGCATTTATAAAGATGGTGCCTGGATTTTGTGCCTGATTTGATTTCCTGCATCTTATACATGGCTAATACAACATATAGTTCTATATGGTTCTTATTACTCAAAGAAGCAACTAGAAAAATGGGATTTTGACCTAAGAAAGAAGGTGCTTACTTTCACTGTGGAAAAGCTGTTGATTATTGTCAAGGGAAGGAATCATGAGAAGAGTAAGAGGGGATCTCTGGGGAAAAGTATAAGAACAGGAAAACCCTATAAAAACACTTCCCTGTTAAACTCTCAAAGCTTCCAGCAACCTACAATTCAAGGGCTCTCTGGTTCTAAGGGTTATTATTTCTACACATAATGACCTGTCACAGATTCTTTTTCACTAATTACTTTTCAGATCCATGTAAACTTTTGGCATCCATAACAACAACTTATGGCAAAGAGACCCATGGATGATGAATTTTGTAGAGTCAAGTGTGTGTTTGGTATTTTTGTACGTTTTTCTTAAAAATAATAAAACCTTTTAAAATATGAAATGATGTATTTTGCTTTGCTTGACAAGAAACTCTCAGATTAATGAGTCCTTTGCTTCTTAAAACCAAAAGAAACCACAGTCTGGAGAAGAACAGGTACAGATTGCATCACCTTGCTCTGCTGCTTTGAATGGAAATGAAAAGCCCACAAAAAGTAATTTCTTCTCAATATGAAGAGTGCTTTGCTTTACTTACAAGCATAGGAGTCTGCACTTGCACAGAAAAGCAAAGTTAAGCAAAGTATTCTCTGCTGTTCACTGTCCAATAATACCTTTAAAACTGCCAGATACTCTGAAAGTGCTTCTGTTACTATCTAAAGTCCTGAGTCTCTGTGGTATAATGGCTTTTGTTCCACCAGTGAGACCTCAACAACAAAAAGACAGCACTCATCATGATAAAGGCACGGTCCTCTCGCTCAGTACCTTCCACAGGGCATTAAACTCTCCTGGAGACACACTGGACTTCATGGCCAGAAGCACAGATCCTAAAAAACAACTTGCAGGCAGTTTCCCAGATAAACAGGCAAAGCTGTTTATCACCAGCAGCACCAGCAGGTCAGCAAACTTCTCTCTGGTTTGAAGGTAATTCACTGCAGTAGCCTGTATGACACCTTCTCACAGAAGTGCCTGACCACACAGGGAGCAGGAACAAACCCCTGGTGAAGGGAATGTGCAGATCACTGCAAAATCGTTTTTCTGGGGAGGAAGAAATGCCCTCATGGTAGAAAGTTCAGGTGACTTGTAGATTCTCTGCAGCAGTGGCTTTCAATCACAGTCACACTACACAGAACACAAAATGTACTCCAAGGCACTGGAAATGTTAGCACAATAACTATAAAACCATTCCCTTCCAGTCCTTTACCCTTGAGTTAAAATATTCTCTGTCAGCCTCTTGAAGCACAGACACAAACAATTATTTGACATTAGCACTGCTGAAATTAAGACATTTTTACATCTACTTATATAATGAATGTGGAGCCATGAAAATGCTTTTTGGAAAGGGGCTGTGTTTGAAAATATTGCTTTGCAGCATGTGAGGAGAAAAAACAGCCTGAGAATGATCTCCAACCTTCCACTGTGACCCCGAGCCCCATTTCTGTTCAGGTAACAGAAATGTCTCTTAAAAATTACATTTTTCTTGATTAATGAGAGAGCTTATGTCAAATGGCATCTGAGCTTCCCGCTGACATCAGGCTGTTGTTAAACATTAGCAAATACCCTGAGATAGGAAAACAAAATATCTTCCATCACAAATGGCATTCCATCTATCACCCTTGATATTTTGCTGAGAATAACAACTAAGATTGTATTTATTTGCATCCCTGTCTATTCAGGTCTTGTGTAACAACAGCAAAGAAGACTGAGTGAGGCTCTCACTCTTACCTTCTGTCAAACAGGATCAAGAAGAAATCAGCTGAAGCTGGCAAAACTGTTGTGCTGTGAACTTGCTGGATGATCAGAATCATGCACAGGTTCTGCAAAGAATGACAACAGATATCTCAGTTTTCATGCAGAAAATAAATTAGACTGAACTGAGCAGCTGCCTACTGTATTAAAATTAACAAAAAAAAAATAACTTGGGAGTACAGAGAAGATATTCCATATTTATGAAATGGTGATACTATGCTTGGCTCTATAAAAACATGGGGAAAAAACCAGCTCATGTCCAAGAGGTACTAAAACAGGCTCAGAGATGAAAATGGGTTATTATAAAACTGTAACCTGAAGAAATGTCCAAAGCTCAGTCATGCTTGCCCATTTAGCAAACGTCCCCAGTGAAATCAGGGACGATGGAGGAGAGCTATGTTTGGCCACCTGTATCATCAAAGGTTGATATCTGCACTTATCACAACTTCACAGGTTAATTCCTTATGATATACAGGAAGATAACACTCCAGAACAGGGAGATATCCCATGCCTGGTGCTGCCTGAGGAAGGATAATCTCGTGGAATGTCAGATGTCTTTGAGTCAGTCAAACCCTGAGGGACTGCAGCACTGGTCAGGGCACTGTCCCCAGGGAGATTCCATCAGTGCTGGCTGCAGGGAACCTGACCCAGAGCACTGACAGGGAATGATGAATCTCACTCATTTTCATTAGCAAGAAGAGAACAGTGTACATTACAGTACAGATCCAATATCAAAGCAGAAGCCTTTGAGTGATGGAGAAAAGTCAGGTCTTCAGTTTGTGTTTCAGGCTATCAGAGCAAACAAGGATTCCTTGGGTAACACTGCATGCTTTGGATCAATATTCTTCTTCTACACATTCTGTCATCTTTGGCGAGGTGGGAACGTCTCCAGTATCCAACATTACATGATTTAGGGAAACTACAAATAGTTTCCCCAAATCATGTAATAGTCTCCCATTCTGTAGCCCATTCCCTGGCTCACAGGCTCCTGGCAGAGAATGTAACTCCCACAGAAGTTACTGGTATCCTGCTGCAGGAGATTAAAGCCCCTCCATTTTACATGTGGTAAATACGAGTAACTACATTAACCTTAAGCTGAAGGAGAACATTTTGTTATATAAGCACATCCCTGCTCCTGTAATGCTATTCATATTAATACAAAACACAGGGGAGATTAAGCAAGTAAATTAAATTTATTAGCATTCTGCTGCTTGCTTCCTAAAGAGTGTGGGATTCAGGGGACCAAAGGCTCCTTCTCGTGTGGCACAGACTCCAGGCTGGGTGTAGAGGGACAGCCACACGTGCCAAGGTGGGTGCCTGTGTCCCACATGGTACTTTTTATTGGGAAGCACAGTAACTGCTTGGGTGCATGTCAAAACCTCATGTCACTAACAGCAGGCAAGATTATTCTCTGATTTAAATGGCTTTATATTTGAACAGGAACTGAAATATAACATTCTGTTTTATTCTATTCAGGCACAGAGAAAGAGGCACAGATATATTACACTAGTTAGACATATTTAGTCCTCTATTCACCTGCTCCACGAAATCCTTGGCTGAGCACATGATAATCCAGTAGACTAGAAAGAGAATTCAGAATTAAGGTGGTGGGGAGGGAATATCCTTCTCTGAAAATGCACAAAAGTTCAAGACATTTTCTTCCTCTCTATGCACACGTAACTCTCACTGACATCAGCTCTGGGACTGAAGCTTAAAGAAAGAATCAAAGATGTATTTCCTCCTACAAGCTCACTGCAAGAACTGCTAAAATCAGTTAAATGCAACTTGAAGGGAAAAAAAAAAAATCTATGTTTTTCTTTACAAAAGAAACAAACTTGGGCAGAAACAAACTTTGATGAGCTGTCAGTCAGTATTCCTGTTATTGCTGTATATACAGATTTACAGCAGGAAACATCCAGAGCTAATCAGTGCAAGAGTTAAAAACTTAGATAATTCCAGCTTCTGTCAATATCCAAGACTGTCAGGAATTCAGTTTACAATAATTACTCCAAGTCCAGTGACTGCTAGGGTCACTCTTTAACCAGTGGTTAAATGAAAAACAAGAGTTGATTGGTATAGGAAATCTTGGCAATGGCTTGGACTATTTCTCCTTCTACAATCCTCATCAAATAAGGGGCACACAACAAATTGCTTATCTCCGATCTGCAATTCTCCCCTCCACCCAGCTGGAAATTTGAATTAATTAATAAACGCCCTTATGTTTTCAAGGTCATGGAAAATGAAGAGCACTCAGCAAAATGGATGCACTGACAGTGAAGGGTGTTTGTGGGTGGGTTTTTTATGTAAATGGAAAAATCTGTGAGGCAGCAGCTCCTTCATCTGTACCGTGAGTGCTAAAGTTAGACAACTTAAAAGGAAATAAAGGGAGTGCAAATAAATTATGCTTTGAAAAAATGTGACCTTCCCTGGAAAAAGTCTGAGGCTTTATGGAGCAGAGTCTCCAATCACACAGTGAGGCCAATGACACCATGAAGTCAGGGGGCTTCACTCTGGCTTTGGTCTGTCCCTGCTTTGTGGCTCCTTTTTCCCTCACATAACTAAGTGTACACATAACACACTCTACTTTATGAGCTTTCACAGCTCCCCTGTAAAGCTCAAGCACCCTCACAAATAATATAATTTAGGGAGTAAGATCACAGAATCACGGGATGGTTTGGGTTGGAAGGGACTTTAAAGATCATCCAGTGAAGGTGTCATTCAGGTATATGACATTTGACAAGTTAGGAACGTCACCACTGGATAAACAGGAACAATATGTGAACTAACAGGATCAGTTCCTGGAGACACACTAAAACTTATTAACTTCTGGGGAAAAAAAAGATAATGAAAGATACTGAGCCAGAAGAGCCCTTTAATTCTTGTGGGGCTCGAAGGGCAGATTCTCAATCCAATCTTAATCTCAACACGACCAGTGAAGAGAGAGACTGGGAAGTATAACTGCAAATTACAGCTGGGGTCCTCAGGAAAGACACTGGACCTGCTGGAGTGAGTCCAGAGGAGGCCATGGAGCTGCTCCAAGGGCTGGAGTCCCTCTGCTCTGGAGACAGGCAGGGAGAGCTGGAGGTGTTCACCTGGAGAAGAGAAGGCTCAGGGAGATCTCACTGTGGCCTTCCAGTACCTTAAGGGAGCTTATGAAAAGCAGGGAGGGGGACTTTTTGAATTGTCAGCCAGTGACAGGGCAAGGGACAATGGTTTTAAAGTGCCAGAGAGCAGGGTTAGATTGGATACTGGGAAGAAATTCTTCCCTGTGAGGGGGGTGAGGCCCTTGCACAAGTTGCCCAGAGAAGCTGTGGCTGCCCCATCCCGGGAACTGTCCAAGGCCAGGTTGGATGAGGCTTGGAGCCATCTGGGCTAGTGGAAGGTGTCCCTGCCTATGGCAGGGGGGTGGAATTGGATGGTTTTTAAGATCCATTCCAAACCAAATAATTCCCAGATTCTGTGGGATTCTGGTGCCAAACACAAGTCATCAGACTTCACTCCCACCTTACAATGATACTGAAGTACCTCCAGTCAGAACGCACTGATTTAGTTTCTGTTTTTCATTTAAAAATGTAAAGCTTTTTGCAAGGGGGGAGATTTTGTCAAGGAAAAAAGTGAAACAGTTTAAAACTGCTGAGTAAAATTCAGTGATTGCAGTTCACACAGCTGGGGAACGAGGTCTCCTAAAACATGAAGCTCCTCAGGACAGCAGAGGCCACCATACGAGAGCCCAGAAAAACACATGGTCCTTGGCTTCAAAGTTCTGCGTAAGAAACCTCTAAATTCACCTCCCCCATGCTGCCACATGTTGGCAGAACTGGATGAGGGTATTTTGGGGAGGGGTACAGAACTGCTGGGCAATAATCCCAGATGCTGCAGTTTCATTAGAACTGAGAGATGTGGGCAGTGAGGCCGCCGACTGCAGATCACATTCCAGTAAAAGCAGGTACAACTATGGGAAACATTAATTGATGGAATAAACATCAGGAAATACCACAACTTCTAACAAAGCAACTAAGGAATAAGGTAACACTATTTATTACAGAAATCAAAGCAATAAATCAAGTATTCTGAATAGAGCATTCTCACCAGCCTGTCCCTTATGTCTCTGGAGTAATCCCATTCATCCTTTTAGCACAGCTGGGTAGCAGCAGATGGGAAGTTGTCAGTACCACAGGGAAACCTCCAGAATTTCTAAAATGTACCTTTTGTTCCTCATTTTATCCATTTCATGCACCTGGCAGCCTTGATTTTGTTAATACACTATTTGTCCAATTTGTATGAGCTACTGCAGCCCATCCCCTGCACTTGTGGCAAATCTACACTCACACTTGGCGGTCACGGTGACGTGACTTTACTGTTGCTGTTATTACCTCCATTATTATTAAAAATCAATAATGTAGACAGCTCAGCAAAATGTCCAGTACCAAAATCAACTGTTAAACGTCTAACAGTAGTATTAACACATTATGAAATCCATATGGTGCAGGAATGGATCTCTCTTCCTGCATGGATCTCTCTCCTTCTGGCAGAGTTTCTGTAATTTATTGACACGACCAGGTACTTCTGCAGTGAGAAAATTAACTTGTACCACTGCAGTCTGTGAAGTACAAACCTGAAGTACATCACAATGATAAACCCTCAGCACCTATGTGGGATTTGCCTTCTCATTTCTGATGAAACGCATTTCAACCTGTCAGTCTCCTGACAGTTTTTACCTCTCTCTTTCTTCTACATTTCATTCTGTAATTTTTTAAAAATTGGCAGCCTATCTAGCCTTAAAAAAAAAAAAAAATCCCAACAAAACATTTTAACCATTGTCCTGCATTTCTGCTCTCTGAATCAACAACTAATCATGCAATTCCCCAAGGAAATCAGAATCAGCAAGAGCTTGTGTATCAGCCTTAACACAGTGCTCATTTGACTTTACAGACATATAAAACCATAAGGCATTCACATCCAAAAAGCAAAAGCAAACGAATAGACCCCAGTCAAGCAAAAACCCATGAGCAGATGGGAGTATGTGATGCACTTGGTTTCCTTCTGCCTCTTTCAGACCCACATTTTGACATTTTGGTTTGGTGAAATACTAAGCTTTTGTTTTCCCCCTGCAGAAGCCTTTAGCACATCTGCCAGAGATCACTCTTGGAAAACAGACACTGCAAACAAACTGTTTCCCACAGAACTTCAGCTGAATTACAGAGAAAATAGATTTACTACTTGTACTCATACTGTCTTTCTCTGACAATAATATTCAGCTTCTTCTGTAGATTGCAAGAAAGTCCCAAGTCTGCAGGCAAATTCTGAATGTTTGACAAGCACAGTTTGAGAAATCCTTGTGGGGAAGCAGTGATTAGAGAAGGCAACTGGCAGCTGGGAAGCCCACGCTGTATCCCCTGTTTCATTGCTGATTTCTCTGGATGACCTTGTCAAGTCATTTAATGCCTTTCTGCCTGTGTTCCCCTCTCTGCAAAATGTTTAGATAAACACCTCCCTTTTGGAAACACTGTAAAATTGTTTATTTTGGAATGTTCCTTGGATGTTAAAGTGGCTCTGGGGTGTGACATTGGACGAAAACCAAAACATCCACAAGATGTAAATGTCAATCTGATCTTTTCTAATAGATTAAAATTCACAGTTTAATAGATTAACCTTGTGCTTGAAGGTTTTATTTTAGAGGGGACAGTAGTTACTCATTCTATTTTAACCTTATCCATCAGCCAAGCCAGCATCATCAGCGCAAACCATAAAAGTAAGAAAAAGCAGAAACAATTGGCATAAACTTTGTTCCGTCCTTAACTTAAGAAGTATGATTATTTAGACAAGTTTCATGTTGGGCAGCTGGCAGTGGGCAGTGCTGGGAACTGGGATTTAAGTTCCTGGGATGTCACCCTTAGGCATGGTCATGGTTTAAGGGAGGCTGGTGGTGATGGGCATCCACAGCCCATTCAGGTCAGTCCCAAATGGCACCCGGCTCCTCCCTGCCCCCTCGGTGACCTTGACCAGCTCATGCACATTATTGTTAATGCCCAAGATATGTTCTATAAATGGAATACCTAAGTGCAGTCTTATTATGAGTCATTTCACCACCGCTCCTCAGCCAGGGAAAGCGTAGCATTCCATAATTGTAGGAGCAAACTAATAGCAGAGAGGGAGCAAAATGGGGAGAAAAGGACAATTTTATTAATCCACCTGTTGGCCCATACTGGTTTACAAACATCCAGCACGCACTGAGAAGAGCTTTTTTGAGACCCCACTTCAGGTACCACAAAAGCCCCGTTGTAACTCTGTGAAGCGAGCACCACACCAAGAAATGGAAAGGCAACTGAGAGTGTAGGAGAGCGTTTTTACAGGGACCTGTCGTGTTTCACCTGCGGAAGGATGTGTGCTGACATTATCAGAAACCCAGCATCGCGGCCGGCTTCCACGAGCATTTTCTCTGAAGGCACTGACAGCCCACGGGAGCTTCACCTTCTGCTCCTCCTCGCTGCGCGGTCCGGACCGCGCTCCCTCACACCCCACAAAATGGCGGCCGCGCGCGCCGCGGGGTCCGCGCTCCGCTCTCCCCTCGGTGCCGCCGGGCAGACCCGCCACATCGGCACGGCCGAAAGCTGTTGGGAGAAGGGGGAGGCTGTAGCCGCGCTCCCCTCGGAGGAGGAGGGGAAGGACGAAAGGAAAGCAGGAACAGGAGCTGGTGCAGAGCCCCCCTGAAGCAAACGAAGCAACCCCACCACCGCTCTCGCGCTCCATCGGCAATAAAAGGAGCGGCGCGAGCGCCAGCGCGCCTCGCGCTGATTGGCGAACAACTCCCGCCACGCGCTCTCTCCTCCCTCCTATTGGCTCCTGCTTCCCGCGCAGCTCCCGCGCGCCACCGCCCCCTCAGGGCTCTCGGCCCCCTCAGCGCCCTCAGGGCCGCGGTCCCTCAGCCCCCTCACTGCGGGATGGCGGCGGCCGGCGGCGTTCGCGGCTCCGAGCCTGGCCCGGGCTCAGCGCCGGGCGGTGCCGGCGACACCTCCCTCCTCGGCAGCGCCACAACGTGGCCTTTGAAGCGCTATGGCCGCTTCCTCCCGCCGAGGGATGGTGACGATGAGGGGCAAAACACCTCATGGAAGGTGCGGGGGGGGGGCGGCGGGGCGGTGTGGGGTAACGGGCACCGCTGTGACGCAGACAGGAATATATGAGGCTTTTCAGGGGTGTTTTTCAAAGTGCAGAGTTAATGCAGGAGTCTGGAGAAGTTTTGCTTCATGAATTATTAATATCAGCAGGTCAGAGGTAGAATGCCTAGTAGCCCATTTTTTTATTTTTATTTTTTTTTATGCGGCAGTGAGCTGTGGTATTAAAATCTAGAGATCAACTTGGAAGAATCCAGAGAGTTAATTAAAGTAGTTAAATCTGTATATCGAGGTATAATTAGTAAAAAAGTCATTAAACGTGCCTCCTGTCTTGGGAGCGTAGGACAACTTGCCACCGACCTTTGAAACCTTTTGTTTTGGACTAGAAATGGCAATTACAGATTCTGTGCTTACAGGGATGGATTTTTCTTTGTCTGTCTTTTTAAAGGTGTTTGAATCAAATGAAGAGTCAGGCTCTCTTGTCCTCACCATTGTGGTGTCTGGCCATTTCTTTATTTCCCAAGGGCGAACAGTTCTGGTGAGTTTCTCATGCACAAAGAACATTTCTCCCTTCATGTCACCATCAGCATTAACTTCATTTCCCTTTTCAGCTTCACCCTCTGTCCCACTGAACGGAAACTGCCGATTTTGTTTTGTTTGTGGTAACTCTCATGTTTGCTTTCTCTTCAGATTTATCAGAATAATGCTAAATGCATTATTTCATACTGAGGTACAGCATTTTTTCTGTGGTTCTAAAAGTCTAGATTAAGAGGTAATGGGTAAGTGCTGCTGATGTTGACAGGTAATTTATGGTTGTCTTTCACGATTCTTCTGCCTAAGAAAACAGGGAAAATACATTGTTAAGTAACAAATAAAACTGTAATTTCCAGGTAATTTATTGCCATTGACCTGTTAGTATTTTGGTTTGATAATTTGGTTTAGCAGAGGGTTTTTTCTGTGTTGCATAATGTGATCTAACATACAAGATACATCTTTGGAGACAAAATAACAACTACAAGGTTGTGGCAGCTGATTTTCCTGTATCCTGTACTTACTTAAGCATAACCAGCTACTAAACTGAAGAGTTCACAATGACACCAAAGAGGTTAAAAGGCAAACTCTGTCTAAGAGGAGTGGGTTTTATGCTCATGACAGAGAAAGCCTTGCTGGAAGGTGGAATTAAGTGTGTTCAGTGCATATCACCAGTAGTCAGTGATGATAACAAGTAGGAACTGACTGATAAATATATTAGAAAGCTATTACAAACCACTGAAAGATGCTGCAGCATGAAGATAACAAGGCTTTTTAATACAAAATGTGTAAGAGACTGTGTTGCAGCTTTAAATGTGTATAAGCTTATAAATTAGTTTTTACTGTGCCTCTTAAAAGGTCTTAAACTTTGAGAAATTTAAGTCTAAGGGGAGAACCAAGGATATCCTTGAATATTTTGGCCCGTGAGTGTGTTTGGTCTGTTGAATAGATAATGAATGAGCCAACAGAAAGCTGTCAGCTTGGAGAGCCCTCATACAAGACATGGCATTTGGCTCATATTTCGTGAGGACAGGGTAAAAATGGAACATGGAAAACATTTTAGCATTTGTGGGGAATAAGAGAAAGGGATGGAGTATTGAAAATGTGGATAGAAAGGAGAATTGCTGCCATCTCTTAGCAAATTCTGCTTGGAATGATTCAGTGCAGGATGCTCCTCTCCAGGGGCTGATCCCGTTCCCAGTGTCCCAATCACATGGCAGTCACTGTTAGTAACTGGTGTCTGACATGACTCTGAATGTCCTTGAAATAACCATGTAAAATAACCAACTAAAGTCTAGTTTTAATAACTAATTAAAGACCAAACAGACCCAACCAAAAGCTGCAGCCCTTCAAAGGCTGCATCTGTCTGGCAAAGGCTGAATCTGGCAAGTAACAGGGGCAGATAAAAGTGTGTTGTTGGAAGGGATGAAGTATCAGAAAAGCTTTATAAAGACTTGGCTGAGAAAAGCACTTTCTTGCAGCTCTTGGGTTTAGTGGCCAGTGAAGCTGTCAGGCAGCTGCCTTGCATGAAATGCCAGAGGAGGAACTTCTGGGATCTGTCAGGACTGTTTCAGCTTCTAAGAGACACTGAGATACTGCAGTGGCTCTCACATAGTGCAGAAGAGAGGTGGAACAGACAGGCTTGGTAAATGTGACCAAAATGTAACACTAGGAGTTTAAAAAAAAAAAAAAAGAAGGTGGTGGTGGTTGGGTTTTTTTACATTTATTTTGGCAATGCTTCTATGCCAACCTTAAGGCAAACACCAGCATTTTCTTAAGTGTTAGAGCAAAGTTATAAGAATTTGGTTTTACAACCTGTCAGTTCCTTTGGGTGCACTTATAGCTGGGATCATAGTGGAGATGTGTTCTGTGCATGCAGGACTAACCTGGCACTGGTGCAGACATGTCTGTGTGTATCTCAGAGATTGGAGGAGTTGCAGTCCTCCCACCTTCCCTCTTAAACACACTGGAGTGGCTGAAAAACCCACCAAAAAATCCCAGACTGGTTTGGGCTGGAAGGAACCTTAAAGCTCATCTCATCCCACCCTCTGCCGTGGGCACTTCCACTAGACCAGGGTGCTCCAAGCTCTGTCCAGACTGGCCTCAAACACTTCCAGGGATGGGGCATTTTGCAAACTCCTTGTTGAGATGCCATATAACAAAACCCCAGCTTGCAGCTCAGGCTGTTGCTGCTGTGGAAACAATCAGCAATGGTTAATCCCTCTGGCTCTGTCTCCCTCCAGTCTCCAGCTGTCAGGAGCTGTCACAGACCTGTCACAATATTTAAACAGGCTTTGTACATCCCGTGTTCTGGAATCTGTCACAGACCAAATCCGCTCACTGGGGGTCCATTATCGTGGACATTCTGTCACAGGGGATAATGCACAAATTTCTGCAGCGGAGGGAACGTATCAAGTTTGATGGAATGTTGCAACTCTTGGGATGATTTCACTTGTATTCCCATTTCCTCTTGCTGGCCTGGGCTACTGACTGTTGGCTGCCCTTTGGATTGCCAAGGTGTGCTCCAACACCTTTGTGCTGCCTTACTCACTGGCATTGAAATTCCCTCTGATGTACTTACACAACTGTTTCTTGCTATGTAGTAACTGCATCCTTTAAGTTGTTGATGTCTGGTCTTTTGATCTATCTTCTAATCCCTACTTTTCAGACCTTTTGATGTACTACAGGCTCCTGGGTTTGAGGGAACTGGGTAACAATTAGCTTAGCTTTGTACCTCTGCACAGGAACATGGGGAGGCACAAGATGTGTGTCAGAGGAACACCATTTCCTTCTCAACATGCATAACTACTGTATTTTTGTAAAATTTGCATGGGTGAATAATAAAAGGGTTTTTTCTATTTTTCACCTGCATACAACATTCACTACAACTCCATTTGCACAAAACCGAAAAAAGGAAATTTCTGTTTCATTGATGGCTGGATTAACATGATCCATGCTAGGAACAATATTCAAGTTTTTCCGACTTGCTGTCAAAATATTTTCTCTCTGATGGGTGTATTTCTGTATTCTCTTAGTCCTTTCTGTTTTCTTTGAGCAGGAGAGTTAAGAAAACCTTTTCATTAAAGAATCATAGTTATTTAGAGTCCAGTGAAGCTATGGCTCTTTTATTATCGTTTCTAAGAACAATATTTATATAATAGCAATAAAATACTCACATATCCTAACAACTTTAATAAATACAGAAACAACTGTTTTCCTTTCAAACTACGATCTACTCCTTGCACTCAGCCAAATGGAATGAAGAGGAGGGTAAATGGAACTTGAGAGCACGGAACATAAAAATCCCTGATGCGTGATGCAAATTAAAGAGTGTTTTGCTTTGTTTTGGATTTTGTGTTTTGGTTTTTTGTGGTTTTTTTTTTTTAACAAAGTTCTTCATTTGGAATTAAATTATGTGACATATTTTAGGACCTGTTTTTGCTGCAGTGTTGCCTAACAGACTGCATATTTGATGGCAGAAAAAACCTCATTCTTGCATTACTGTAGACAATGGGATTTTACAGGAATATCTCAACGGCATCTCTGGTAATTTCTGGCCATGCTCAGGATGCATCACGTTCTCTTTACCACAGCTCTTATTTCCTTTCCCCTCTTTGAATCAATGTATCATGAAAATTATATTTTGGTTTTATTCAGTGGAATTATTTCTGGTGCTAGAATTCACAATATCCTACAAATTAAAACAAGTTGAAATTGTGAAGAGGACTTACTTAATAGCATAAAATTAATCCAGAGTAATTGATTTGTGACCTGATCTTTTGAAGTGTAGACTAAATGTCCTAAGTGCCCTCCCGGTCCCCTCATGACTTCTAATAAGCTACCAGTGCTTAGGGTACAGTAGATTCTAACTCATTAACTAGGCAAGCATTCAGCAGACATTCTCATGTTCCTGATGCTCTTTGCAGGGCCTGAATCTCGGGCACCAGATTTTTGAGATGATATTCACAACAGTGCCTTGGGCAGAGATGGTCCCTGTGCAGTAAATGAGGACACTTGACAGAAACCCAGGGAGTGAGCAGGTTGCTAATGCTGCTTGGTGTGGGAGGACACTGCAGAGCTACAGGGAGTTGTTCTTTTATTAAAGCTCCCATGGTTGCTGCTTGGAAGAGTAGAAGGAATCTTAGTTTTTGTTGACTTATTTAGTAGCACAGTTGTAGTTCAGTTTTACTTTGTTCATTTCAACATGTGCTGTTGACGTGATTGTTTTGGACAAGCTGAGTATCCTGCGTTAGCTTCCCTTTTATGGTTGATGTAAAAGGCTTCTGATCTTTCCTCTTGCCCCAGTTCCTCTAAACCCAGCTGTTAGAATAGCTTTTTAAGAGTAGGGACTTCTGTTAATGAAGTGTATTTACTCTGTAAAGTTAGAGTTTAATGTATGCTCTTGATCTAGGGACATATGAATTCTGCATCATGAATTAAAGAAAAAATTCACAGGATGCCCTGAAGAGCTTTAGCCAGGTAAACCCCTGGGCATCCTGCTCCCCTCTCTGTGTCCCTGCACAAGGGTCACTGTTCTAAAGTGTAGCTTAGAGGAAAAAACCCCAACAAATCAGGTTCTCACTGTTGACATAGCAAGGTCTGTCCTGAGTTAGAGGCTTGTCTTTGCTACTCACTCCTTCAGGGGCTGTAGTTTGTACCCATCTGGGGGAACTCTTGCTAGAAATGAAGCCTGTGCTCCTGCACTTTGGCCAAAGATTTGTGGTTCCTGAGTCCCCTCAGGGGTGGTTGGTGTGTCCTGTATTTCCCATTTCCTGTAGCATTCCCTCCCCTGTACACATGGAGCACTCTGTTTGATGAGTTCAACCCTCGTGTTCTTTTCCACAATCAAACGAGCTTAACAGCAAGATTTAAGATTCTAAGAGATTAAAGGTAAAAAAACTGCATACAAAAAGATAATGCAGAGCTTAGCATCCCCTTTATTCCTGACTCCTGGCTGGCTGCCTTGGTTGTTGGGATTGGAAATTTTTGCAGGGACAACTTTCTGCTTCCCTCACTTTGCAGGTTCTCTTATTTGGGGATATTTATTCTTTTTGGTTGTGTTAGCTCTTCTGCTCTTGACTTGCTTTTTGAGACAGCTCATACTGCAGAAATAAAACCTAATGTATTTGGCCTTATTTAGATCTTGGGAAAAGATACAAGTGAGGAAAATTTGTACTTTTCCAGGTGTGTTACAAGGTAATACTGAAGGTGAGAATGAAATTATGTTCCAAGTTTAATTTTCACAAGTTTTATCTTTCAGCTGGAATTACTATTTCATTCTACAGTAATTAATGAAGAATTTTCATTTTTTAAAATAGAAAACTTGTTACTATAGAAGAAAGTGTAAAACAGCAACTCCTTTTTTGGGAAGGCAATGAGTTAAAAATTGCTATTTTTCAGATACATGCAAGTATTTGATTTAGAATCTCTGTGTCAAATTTCAAATAGGCAGAGTTTCATTTCTTATAATAACCTGTTAATAACTGAATCCCTATTAAAGTGATCACCATCAAAACACTCACCTGTAAACATGTTCTCCAGTTTTGCTTGTTTTCTGAAAGAATCTCAGTTTTGGTTATTCTTTAGTGTTCTGTATAACACCTGAACATAATTTACAAGCTTTTCCAGACTGCCTGCTTCCACATCTTCGTTTTTACTGGCTTTTGAGATAATGGTTATTAACAGTCTTCACAACTACAGTATTTTTGTTCTGTTTTCTTTAGAACCACACAGTGGAGATACCTGAAATAACATTTCCATTCCTTTGTTGCCAAATTAGGCACTGTTATTCAGTATGAATGTTAAATTACAATACCTTGAATATTAGAGGTCAAAACTGTTGGTATTTGAGCTTTACAGATGACACCTGAACCCTGAGTAGTGAATGCTCCTTCTGAAGGGATTTCTCACAGTTGTGGGCAGTGCCTGTCCCCCCTGGGGAGGATGCCAGGGTGTTTAACCCAGCCCTGCCTGTTCTGAGCAGGGGTGCCCGAGGTTGCAGGTGGGGGGCTCAGACCAGCAGAGCTTCCACCCCTTCCCCACAAAAGTGCTTTTCCAAATCTTACCTTTCTCCCTGCCAGGGCACTGTGAGCAGTTCTGTGCTAGTTTTGCTGCCCACTTGTGTCCTGGTGGATTACCTTGGGAAAGGAAGGGATTAAAGGACTATCAGAGGTGCCTCCCTGGAAACTTTGGAATTAGATTGCTCTGTTTTCCAGGGAATTGTGTCCCGTGGTGCTGCCCGGCCTGTGTCAGAACGGTGCTGAGGCCTTTGGCTTTTCTGCCATCTTGCCTCAGTTGCCAGCTGGCACCACTCTGGCAGCTGTGCACTGGGACAGTCATGAACACAATAAACTCCTCTGATCTCATGCTGAACTCATCATTTCTTGGAAATGCACATTCCCAGTCTGTGGGATACCCAGCTGAGTCCTTAATCCATAACATTATACACCTCATACGTTCACTCTGACTGTGAACCCAGAGAACAGACTGTTGTATTTGCATTTCAGGAGCCTATCAGAAGTGGCAGCCCAAACTGGAGAATGTGTCTCGCTGTGCCAGTCTGGGTTTTGTTCGTCTTCTTTAATATTGGTTGTAATTTAAGGGCAGATTAGATCATGTTTGTGATCTAAAAAAAAAAAGGTTTTTCCTCCAAAGCTGTTGTTTACCCATAGTTTTGTTTGAAAACATCTGCCTTGTGAATGAGTGAAGCCAAACTAATTGATGCAGGCCTGCCTAGCTGAACTGGTATGTGAATAACATTTCTTAAATATATATTAATTTTTAGTTCAGATAGGGTTGCAGTCTAACTAAAAATGTTCCTGTGTTCCTTAGCACCACAGGGTTTCCAGATGATCTAATAGAAAATACTCATAAATAACATGCAGTACCTTCCAAAACAGATCACAGATCATTGCCCAGTGCTGAAGTGTGAAGTCAGAACAAAAGTATTTCCCAGTCAATGCTGGACCCGATGGCTGTAAGGCAGGATCAGCATCACTGGCTTCTCTGCCTCTTGGAAGGTGTGGTCACATCTTGCCTGCTTCCAAAACATTGGGAAACATCTTGTTTTCTGCTTCAGCTTAATTCCACTCAGAGTCCTCCCTCTGAGAAACTTAGATTTTTGTCAGAGATGTCGGGAACAGTTTCCCTTTACCACCATTTTTTCACAAGTCCAGTCGTGGAGAATGACAGGAGGGGTTTGTGCCTGACTGAATATTAAAGATCAAACTTAGAAAAGTGCTGCCATTTTTCTCTTCACATTATAAACATCTGAGCTCTTATGTCCCTGCCCAGTTCTAGGCTGCCTTTTTAATCTATTCTGATTAATCTTACACTGCCATCTGGCTTTGCTCCTGGCCAGCTCTGACTGAAGCAGCAGTGGATGCTGCGGGGAGCAGAGCCGCTGTTCCCTGCTCCGTCAGCCTGGGGGCAGCACAATCGGCAGGGATCGCTGCTGTCCCTGTGTCACTGCCCGTGTCCCGAGCGCACTGCGAGTCAGCTCAGCATCTCTGGGCAGGCACACACGGACGGGAAGCTCGATGGATTGCCTCGCACTTCCCAGGCTCTGCCCCGTGCCCAGCTCCCGGCTGTGGGCACAGATCCTCCCAGCTTCCACCGGTGGAACCAGGGACACGTTTGTTGTGCTCTTCGTTCTTGTTGCTCTGAACTCATTTACCTGAATTCATGAGCACTGGCACGGGCTGCCCAGAGAAGCTGTGGCTGCCCCATCCCTGTTATGTTAAAATGTAAATAGTTTGCTAGAACAGCATCACTATATGAGCAGAATAAACTTAATTATATGCAAACATTTTTAGTTTTCGTGCCCTTCTGAATGGTATGAAATATTTTCTGAATTCTGTTTCATTTTAGAGATTATTTAGTTTTCATATTAAGGATCCATTTGCTATGTTTCTCTCTTCTGTTTGGCCATGATTAAGCAGTTCTGCATCCAGTACAGCCGTTGTTAGTTTTCTGTATGCAAAAAATTGCTTTTTAATGACTTTACTGATCGATGATGCCTGATACTCTACAAGAAAATTTCTGTAGTTGTCAGCATTCACAAGCAGATTCAAATATCTCTATATCTCCTTCCTCCTTTGTCCAGTGTTCTGGCTCATGGGAAGTCACAAAATAATTTTCAACAGTTTAGAATGGAAGAAGAGAGTTTTTTGTGCAGCCTGCGAGTAATATGTGCTCTTTTCAAGGTAATTGATGTGCTTGTCTGTGTCCCTAAGCACAGGTTGGACGGGGTTTGGAGCAGCCTGGGCTAGTGGATGTCCCTGCCCATGGCAGGGGGTGGAACTGGATGAGCTTTAAGGTCCCTTCCAGCCCAAACTATTCTGTGATTCGTAACCATTTCATTGTTGACAAAGAGGTAATTGTCATTGTTAAGAATCTTTTTGCTGTAATTCAGGCAGCCTCAGATATAATCTGTGCTGACTGAGGTAGCATGGAAATGCCATGAGGAATAGAATAAACCTTAACATGGTGCAAAATTTGCCTTGTTTGCTGCTTAGAACTGAAGAAAATTTGGAGGATCCTGACTAATGACAATTATTGATGTAAACAATGTAACAGTGGAGTTCAGTCTGCAGAGCTGAGTTTGTCTGAAACCTTCCCTCTGCTTTTTCAGGCAGCTTGCACATGGAAGATCAGGTCTGTTGCATTGCTCAAGGGCTGCACTGAGTTTTTAAATTTTATTTAGCTATTCTTAGTTATTTATTTCTGCTTGGCAATTTACAAACAACCCAAGGTGCAAGAGAAAAGAAAATACTTTCTGCTTTGTTCTTCAGTTAATGAAACTTAAATTTGAGTTAAATCAGATTTTGAGGTTGGAGTTGAATAATCAGGAGTATGTAAATAAAAATTCCAAATGCTGTTTTTTCCCAGCTTGTTTTACCTCAGAAACAGGACACATAAAAGGAGGAGAACCTGGGAAACGTCAATAAAACAGTTGGTAGGAAAGTTAAACAGTGGCTGCCTTTTATGATTTCTTTGAAAACAGTTATTATTTAAAGGAGACAACATTTGTCCAACCTTCATCTCTAGTAAAAGGAAAAACACTATAAAACCAGACTGAATATGGGAACAGCTATATTTAAATAAACACAGTTGGTGTGTCTCCTGAACAGAAACTGCTTGAACAGAGCAAGCACAAGTGGCCATAAGTTAAAGTGGCCAAGTGAAGGAACAGGATAGGAAAATTTGGGGGCCTGGTTCCACTTCTTCCCATGGCTCACAGAGGGAATTCTTCCTCTTGCTTTGACCTTGAGGCCTTTCACACCTTGGCATTGGAGTGTTCAGTGCAGACACACGCTGCAAGGGACTGGCCCATCTCACCTGCTGTCAGCACCTGCTTCTACCGTGCTCAGGGCAATACTTTCCTCCCTCTGACCCCACATCTTTTGGGAACGATACTCACCTGCTGTCAGACATTCTGGAGTCTCTCACAGCAGGTGATGGGGTCCAGTTTGCCTTTGGATCAGCATTTCACTGCTTTTTAGACTGTAAAAGTGCAGTTAAAAACCTACATGCAGTTGCTGCATGAGGTTATAAAGCCAGTGCCAGCAGAGTAAAGGAGCAGAATCACTGAGGTGATTCCTGTACCAAAATAAAATGGCAGGTGGTTTTCCAGCCTGGACCTGCCTGAGATGAACTGAGGCACACTGCTGGTGGTCCGGGATGGACAGGACTTGTGGGGTTTGACCCTTAGGGCCCCTTGAAAAGCAGCCTGTGCCCAAGCCATGGTCATTGAAAGCACCGTGAGTTCACATAAAACAGGTGCCTGATTTCCTCCCTGCCCTTAGGTTTGTTAATTGTTTATTTTTGACCCTGGACTTTGCTAACTAAGGGCTCAGAGTGCCTGGGGAGACACAGTCCATAGCCTTGCAGTTGTTCTGGGACGTTTCCACCTTCCTGGGCTGTTCTCACAGGTTGCTGAGCAGTCCATCTAGTTTGAAGAGCCTGACTGTAATGCAACTGGAGTGTAAAAACATCTTTATCTAATTATCACAGCTGTTGCTTGTTTCCCCGAGTGCCATCTGGAGCAAAGGCCTCCCTGGATAAAGCAGGTGCTGTCCCATTCCCCGGCTTCGCCTGCCCTCTGCTGCCCTCCCAGGCAACTTCAGCTCTGATTGCAGCAGCTTTATCCTGCACCTCATCGAGGCTTTGATAACATGCACAAATATAAAACAGAAATGGAAATTAGAACATACCTTGACATGGTGGTGTTACTGGAGCTGCGGATTTAATCCCTGGAGTGGTGAAAATTCCATACTGGCAGTTGTTTGACAGATACAGAAATCGCACGAACACAGTGACTAATCTTCATTAGGGATTTAATTACATCACGTAACTGAGGCGTGTACTGCCAAGTGTTGCATATTTGCTGTGCAAGTGTTTTGTGTCCTGCTTTATTTCAGGAGGGCTTTTCATTGATTGATTCCCACAAGTGGCTCAAGATAGTGAGGAGAGCAGACTGCCTGCTGCTCCGGGCACAGGCAAAGGTGAGTTGAGCTGCTTTGAGCACTTCTAATAGCCACTAAAACACTTCTGATTTTCTGGAGGAAATTTCTTAATATTGGCTAAATTAAACCAGAAATTGTAAATCATCTATATAAATCAGAATTTATTTTTTTTTTTACTCGAGATACTAAACAATGGATCGAGTCATCTTGTGTCTTTTGTAAGTGCTAGTGTTCAGGGGTTTTTAGCCTGCTCTCTGAGAGCTAGCTGCTAAAACAGCTGGACTGGTATTTATTACACAATCTATCTGCCATGGCTAACAATTAAAAAGATGAAGTGAATTTCTTCCATGAGTCAGACTTCACTTAGGCAAACAAACTATCCAAACAAGCAATTATTTAGCCATTTTGCAGCCCCTGGCACAGTAGCAGTAGGTTGGTGGTTCAAGTATTTGGTACTCAAGGCAACAAAAGGGATGTGTAGGTTTCTGGTCTTCTCCTCAGATCTCACAGTAAGTGATTGGTTCACCTTTAAATAATCAAACAGCACTTGTTACCAATTTATGGAAAAATCTTATTTTTTTTTGGTTCTTAGATGAACTTTGATACTTACTCCTGAAGTATCTTACTGTTTTAAATTCATGGCTTGTGCCTGAACCACCTTTGTGCTGTGATTTTTGTCAGCTTGTTATAAAACAAGGCCTGTCACTGCAGACAAGTCTCACCCTGGGGCAGGAATTGGTGCTGATGAAGCAGAAGGGTGTTCCCTTTCCCACTAACACACTCAGTCCCCCAGCACAGGGATTCTGCTGCATCTCCCCAGGAACACAAAACATCACAGTCACTCTGAGGCTTCACAAACCTCTGAGGGGCACTTCAGGCAAGGAGGACTGTTAACATAGGCTGAAATAAATGTGGTGCATCTAAATGTTTACTTACCACAAATTCACATGGCAGACTGGATTTAGTGGCACTGCAGTGGTTCTACCACACACTTTATGTCCCAAGCTGTAGCTGAAGCGATGCCTTTAATGCTGTCAGTGTATGAAGCTTCTGTGCTCATCTTTCTGATGAATTTTGGATTTATCTTGTACTCCTTGTTTTTTCTAAGTTGTTAATACTGCATTTATAGTGGAACTTACTTATTACTTAGGAAATATGATTTCAGTAGGGCACTGTGGACTCTTAGCAGAATGAGGCTGGAGCCTCTCGTATAAACAGGAGCAAGGTGAAAGTTCTTAATATTCTTGCAATAAGTAATTTCACTGCAAATTGTTTTCATTGAGCTCAGCCCCAGCATGGAAGAAGTGCAAACTGGATGATTCACGTGACCTCAGGGTTCTTTAAGACATCAGCTTTAGGTTCAGGTGTGACTGCCCAGTACTCACTTTATGCTGAACCGTGACATCATCTCAGTTCTCTTCCCAGGAGGGAAGAATGTTTCATTTTCAAAGTCAAAAAAGGGTAACTAAAACAAGTGGTCTTCAAAAGTCTCCAAAAGGAATTCAAGTTAAGTTCCCTTTCTGTCATTTTTAATGAGAACTCACCTGTCTGGCATCCCACAGATCAGTTCTTGGCTATGTGCAGCTCTGCAGTTACATCTGAGTTAATCAGAGCAAGTACAACCAGGCACTGGTAAAATGAGGGCTACACTTCACATTATTGTGACATTTTTCCCTTGAAAAGGCACTGAGACAAGGTTTTATGCTTACACCGCCCTAAAAATCATTTTATGTGGTACAAATCTTAAAATAACAGGTGTGTAAACAGGGAGGCTGTCAGGAAGAGCTGGCTCATGGCTGAGACAAATCCTTACACCGAGAGCTGTCCCCGCACTCGGTACCCGCAGCCTGGCAGCGTGTCCAGGTGTCACAAACAGACTGGATGTCGAAACCTCAGAAGGATCAACACTCAAGTAAGCCAGGCTGGCCCAAGGAAAACTTGCTGCTCTTCTAGGAGTTTAACTTTTAAATGGGAAATTTCAAGATCAAACGGGAAGTCCCATTAATTCACTCCCTAAACATTCAATATCCATCTGCCTTACATCAGCTCAGGGTGCTCAGGGCCAAGCTTATCACACACAACAGGCTCTGCCATCCCCTTTTCAGGGCAGTTTGCTGGACATCAGACACTTAAAAATATTATGGTACAGCCTGACAACCTATACTGGGGGGTCAGCTCTCTGGGTTTCTTTCATTTTGAGTAGTAGTTCACTGTTTAAAGCAATGCATTGGAATTTCTTGCACTCCCATTCAACGTGTTGGCTTCTGTTCAAGGAACATTCAGGTGAAAGCCAAACAATGTTGAGGTTTAGCTACACTGAGGTAGACCAGGTGGGTAGGAAGGGCTGGGTTTGATGCATCAGGAACAAATCCTAACTGGAACATACCATTCCCACAATTTCTAGTTCAGATTTCAGAGTTAACTTCTTACTGTAGTGTCATGTCATTTTTTTTGTCACAGAAAACTGTCAAATTGGCCTGTCCTTACAGGATACTACTTGCAGCAACAATAAAACTCATTTCCTGCTCTGTGTGTAAAGACTGTTGTCACAGCAAGGTTTGTTCACGTGGCTGTACCTTTAATTAGTGACAGGTGGCCCTGCATCTCTTACTTATCCTTTTCTTGCATATTTTTAACTGACTTTCAAATTGGGAATCACAGTCTTCTGGTTCAGCTGCTGGGAAAAAAATGAAATACAGCAGGGAAAACTTGTTTAAGTTGGTGCAGTGACCCAAGAATCTACCGCCTTCTTCCCACCTTAAACAAGCAGGGATTTCATTAAATCAAAGTGGTTTGAGGGCTTTCACAGTTCATTTCCTTCCCCTCTGGTTTTCGAGCAGCACGAGTGCCGCATGTTCCGTGTGCAGTTTGGTGGGAACTCCAAGGAGGAGATGCTGGGACACTGCTGCAGTTGTGTTCACAAACTGTCCGAGTACGTCCCCGTGCACGGGGCTGAGGAACAGAGCCAGCAGCTGCACCACGGCCTCAGCCAGGACAGCCAGGGCATGGACACTGAGCACGGAGTAAGTCAGAACACACGGACAGGAGAACCAGCTGTTAGTGCTGGAGCTGGAAAGGACGAGTTTCTTGCAACTGTGAGACCATCTACACGAGAGATGAGTTGGGACCCACCTGGCAGATTTTCAAATTAATTGTACAGGGTAAAAAAATGAGCAGAGCCATTAAGTAACCTTGAATTGTGTCCCCTTTTTGTGTTCACCTACTCCTGGGTTGCAGTGGTAGGGATTGCTGCAACTGCAGGTAACAGTTTGAGCAAGGTAGGAACAATGTTTCCCCTCTCCAAGACAAAGCTCTGAGGTAAATGAAAAAGGCAGAAAGTTTCTGAGGGTGACTTATTCTTAAATATATGCTCTCTTGAGTGTGTAGAGCCATGGGAAGGAAGCAGCACGCTCCTGTGATCATTCATGCAGAGCTTTTTTTAAAGTTACTTCTAGGAAGTAGTTTAAAACTTATACATGAAATAATGGGCCTACAGTTAAATTGTTGTATCTTTCATTTTTAAAGACTTGAGCAGATGTGCATGCAGGTTCCATAAAAAGATGCCTTTTTACTGCATAAGGTAGCTGAGCACATTCCCTTCCCGTCAGCTCTAAAAATGGAACTGCTTCCCTCTTGCACATTCCCACACTCTGCTTGGTAACAAGCCCTTATTTGCATTTGATATTTTCTAGCCAGATGAGTCTCTACAAGATTCCTGCACAAGCCTTGGAGAAAGAAGAACTGTAGCACAGCTAGCACAGGTAAAAACATAAAAGTCTTAATATTTAGATCCTTCAGCTGAATCTGTCAGGCAGAGAATGAACTCAGATTCCATAAACATCTGGTAAATGTCTTCCCTGAACATCAGGATGCCATCATCCACAGCAGCAAAACACAGGATCTGTGTAATGATGCAAACCCAGGTATTTGGTGGTGTAATTACTCCATTTGCATAGGAACAAATGACACACTGAGAGCAAATAAATACCCAGAGGCAACATCCCAGTGAATGGCTTTGGCACTGGTTTGACTCTGCAGAAATGACTTCTGCAGGCAGAGCTGAAATCTGAAAATACCAATCACAGAAACACGATTTGGGTGGGATGGGACCTTAAAGCTCATCTCCTTCCCCCCCTGCCATGGGCAGGGACACCTTCCACTAGCCCAGGTTAAAACCCCATCTAACCCAGCCTTGAACACTTCCAGGGATGGGGCAGCCACAGCTTCTCTGGGAAACCTGGGACAGGGCCTCCCCACCCTCACAGGGAAGAATTTCCTCCCACTATCCCATCTAACCCTGCCCTCTGGCACTGGGAAGCCATTCCCTATTGTCCTGTCCCTCCACACCCTTGTCCAAAGTCCCTCTCCAGCTCTCCTGAAGCCCCTTTAGGCACTGGAGCCTTCTCATCCCTGACCTGCAGCAGATCCAATATTTAATAAACAGCTCCCAAAGTAAATAACTGGAAATGAACCGTTCTCCTTTACTGGGAATTTGGACTAGTGCAGGAGATGGAACTAGCAGAAAACTCTACTCTTTCCAACTTGTGCTTTTGCAGTTGTTTCTCTGGGTCCTTCCATAGTCACAGGGTGATCACAGAGTCCCAGACTGCTTTGGGTTGGAAGGGACCTTACAGTCCATCTCATTCCAACCCCCTGCCACAGGCAGGGAGTGATCCATGTTCTTCACATCAGTGCTACAAGGGACAATTCCCATGCTCCCTATTAGATGGATCTGTCATCCCTTAAACACAGATGGTTCCGTTAGGCTGTGCCTTTCTCCAGGCATTGCCTGTGGATGCTGGAGGCAGCCAGGGCTTCCACAGCCCATGTCCTGCATCTTCCACTCTGCTGCCACTCATTTTATTTATACTGACCAGGGATAAAACGCCCAGAGTTTTCCCACCACCAGAGGAAAAAGCTGAGGGAGGTGGTTAAACTGGGACGAAAAGGATGTTTTAACGTTTCAAAAGCCCCACAATTTACTTCTACAAGACATTTTGCTAAATTAAGAGCTCAGAAGTGCACACTTGTTATCCCTACACAATTCACGTGGCAGTGTGGATGCTTCACATGGCACCCACTGCTCTTACACAGAATGGATATTCACCAGGAAGCCACGCTGCCCAGGAAACTGGCATTTCCACTTTCAATTTCCAATTTAAGTAACCACAGTAAAATTTGACATTGTGTAAAAACTCCACTGGGATCAGAGCTGAGCATCAGAGCAAAACCTGCATACAGCAACCCTACCTGATCAAGGCGTTCCAACAACATGAACGGGGCAGATCCATCTTTATCCAGTGTCCGAGGAAAACTCGGGTGTACGTGTGTTGTCAGGGACCTGCTGTGTCCGAGGGCAGTGCAGCCACTCTGGTTTTTGTTCCTTCCCCAGTCGGTGCTGAGGAGGAGGCCCGAGCTGCCCCAGGCCTACAGGCACGTGGTGTGGCCTGCACACGAGCTGGGGCCCTTCATCCGCCTCTGCCTCATGGACCAGCACTTCCCAGCCTTCGTGGAAGATGTGGAGAAGGAACTGCAGAAACTCACAGAAGGCTGAGAAACACCACTTTGTACCAAGTGATTAAACTGTTGAAAAACAAGACCCCTGGGGTTTTTTGTCAGTGTTTTATTTTTAAAAACAGGTGAATCCACTTTTTATACATCATTGCACTTCAACAAATACACAGAACACAGTTCATGCAGCTACAGTTACGCACATCATGAGAACCCTGGTAGGTCTATTTCTACAATCTTTAAATCATGAGAAATTACAGTGTCAAACTAAAGAGGAATAACTAGTTGCATAGAATATCACCATGCTGTAACATTTCATCATTTAAACAAAAAAAAAAAAAAAAAAGAAAATTATAAAAGTTTGCCTGAATTGAATGTACAAGAATATGTTGAACACATCAGTGCAAAAGGATTTGAGAATTTACATGAGTTAACAAAAAAAAAAAAAAATCACTTAAAAAGCAATCATATATATATATTTATAAACTGAAGGTTTGTTTTTGTTTCCAACTGCATCCCATCACCACCACCCCCTGGAACCATCCCAGGACACCCCGTGCTCCACAGTTAAGCCCTTAAGGTAATTCCAATGTCTCCCTTGTCCCAGTGCCAGCCCGGCATCGCTCTCTCCTCTCAGCCATACAGTAAGGAATGAATATCAGCAGCTTCAAAATGAACCACAATGACTTCTGGTTTCCCCTCCCCCCCCCCCCCCCCAATATAAATATATACTGTATATATTTTTAAGTTCTGCTGTACTTTACAAAAGAAGTCTCACTAGATGGCAGCGGTGCGGTTTGAGCGGTGCCAAATTTAACAGCTACAGGAAGTAAAAAATGGCGCATGCGTGAACCCGCCTGGCTACTGCTCATGGTAAAGAGAGTAAAGGGAGGAAAAAAAAAAAAGCAACATTCACAGCACATCAAGCCCAAAATAGTTTACACCTTCTACACGGAAGCATTATTAAAATTGATCTGGCTAGGTCATCCTTGCAGGAGAGGCTAAATAAGGCATGCGTTAGACAGTCATATCGTTGCTCACTTGGAAAGGAAAGAAAAAAAAAAAAAGAAATCAGACAGAACTGGAGTTCTAGAACCAAGAGTTCCAACCCTTAAATTTAGCAGGTCATATTGCCATCAGTCTCTCAGAAACTTAAAGCTCTAAAAAAGAAACGAGAAAGAGGTGCTAGTCAATGGTGGACCCCGCGAGCCGCCAGCCTGCAATCCACGCGCTCGCGGGAGGGGCACGGCCGCCCCCGGGCCGGCGCCACTCCCAACCCCCGGGACGAGGGGGCGGCTTTGGAATCGCAGTGTGTGTTTTTGGAGCAGGTGGGGCGTTCAACCACCCTCGTGCTTTAGGCAATCAATGGTTGGGTGCCCCCCAGCGCTCCCTGAGGCGCGGCAGGAAGGCCAGCGCCATCCTCCGCGCAGCCGGGAACGTTTGAATCCATGGAACGCGCTTTGCTTCCGCGCCCCAACCGCTACAGCCAGGGGAGGGCTGAGCCTGCCCTCTCCCAGCAGGGCTCGGGGAATACTTACATGATGAGCATTTTTAATTTGTGTTTCTCTGGCGTAAGTTTTTATCTTTGTGATTGTTTGTAGAATTGGTTTTCCTGGAGAGAGAAGTTATAAAGAAGTGCACCAAAATCAGTCACCAACACAGGAAAAATGTACATTATTTGTACTTATCTGTACATAACTATATGCAATTATTTGTACATAATTATTGTAACAGCATTTCACTCTTCCTCTCTTTAAGTGGCTGAATACAATAAAGCTTTCAGACTTGGTATTGTACCACAATATTTGTTTTCTAGCAAGATGTTGCTTTTCTTTCCTCCAGCACTAACACACAACACACCAAAGTGTCCGTTACCGTCCGTAATGGCACACGTGACATCAATCATATGTCCTGTCACCTCCCACAACCCCCCAGATTAGCCCAAATAGAACTTTTTTCCTCAAAACACACTTACATTGGCCCAGCTGGTTCATCATCTGCAGCAAGAATCCCGATGCGATCCAGGAGAGACAAGGGAAGGAAAGAAAAAGAGAGTCAGTGTTTGCCCGGTGCCGCGGCCGCACTGCGAGCAGCAAACCAATCTATCTACAGCATCAAAGGCCATTCCAGTCGGGAGTGCAAGGAGTCATGGAGTTACTGTTCTGGATTCGGGTTTAATGGCAGGTATGTTGCTTCAATGGGTTTAGTTAACACTTGGAATGCTGGTCATGAAGGACTGCAACTGTAGCGGACAGATTGGTGCAACATGGTCAAGACTCATCTTGTCCCCAAGTTCCAGTGGTTCAATCTCATAAAAAATAGATGAGGAGACAAACCAACGGTTCAGTTGTAAAATCCTGCTGGTTGTTTGCTTGCATTGACTTAATTTTTAATATACATATTTCAATTTGTAAGCCATTTCTCCACTGCTCATGGGTAACTCCTGGTATATACCTCAGAAGGGACATAACCCCCCTACTCATTTTCCCCCATGGATGAAACCACCTCTACACTCCCCATTTTTCTCAATGTTTAATTAGAAGGGACCAGGTTAAGAGGAGACTGAAGGGGAACACTCAAATCCAGCCCCAGCCGTGGTCCTTGGGCAGCAGCATCTGATCACCAGGAGGAGTCAGGAGCTGTGACACCTCCAGAACACCCGTGTCCCTTGGCAAAAGAATGCTCTTAAGAATTGGGGGGGAAACATCTGCCAATGAGGAATGTTTGGCATTAACTCTTTCACGAGCAATTGGACTATTTTTTGGAATTCTGAAACACTGTATTTTCTCCCAGGCTGCAGTACAGAAGACAGAAATGCATTTAAACAGCAGTACAAAAACCAATCCTGGAAGTTAACGTTCCCATAGGTGGATTTTGGGGGGACCAATTCAGGCCCTGCTGGTTTGGGCACTCAACAGTTGCTGTTCCCACCTTGTGCCGGAGGGATTTTTCATGGGAAGTCTTTGAGAAACTCTCAGCAGGATTCCACAAGGGTGCTTAGTGCACATGAAGCAGTTATGGAAATTACAGTCTTACAGTGTAGGCATCCGCATGAGCACACGCCAGGAGTAATGTCGGGAAAAGGGGACATTACTCCACCTGGACCTTCAAGGCAACGGAGAGGCAAAGCCACCGCTAGCACAGACAGTGACCGGAACAAAAAATACTCCAAAAATAAAGAACTAACCACAAACCAAGAGCTTTACAGCCAAAATAACAGACTAGCGACACACCGGTGTCCACAGAATTCCATTACCAGCAACAGTAACTATCGGACACGGTACAGAGAACTGGGACTAGGAAGGACAGCCAGACATCAATGTGCTGTTGTATATACAGTGAGATATACAGAGACACATCAGGTACTGAAACACAAAGCACAGCAGAGGAAATCTACAGCTTCCTTCCACAAACATCTTTTGGGAATCAAAGGATCTGAAAGCAGGCCGAGCTCCGCGCTCCGGGCGGGACGAGCCCCGGGCCCCAAACCCAGCGCTGCCTCCGAGACTCCTCTCGGCTCTGACAAACACCATCGACAGCTTTGGGAGTTTGTTTGGCTGGACTTCAGCAATATCGAACTGCACCGTGGAGATCTCGCTAGAAAAATAACCGTTCTCCCTTCTCTGCTCAAATATTGAAATGCCCATTTCGGATCAGGAGGTTTGTGTTTGAGGGGGGAAAAAAAAAAATAAATAAAAGAAGCTTCACATTTGTAAAGGCTGCCATCAGGTGTTTTCCTAACAGAGACCCAACAAAAAAGCCTACTGGAATACTTAGGGATGGTGGATCCCCACCACTCGTCCCTGTCCCATCTATACCCTAAACAGAGAGAAAAAGACCGAGGAAGATTCCTCGGTGCGTCGCTATCCTGGTGAGCCAGTAACTGCTGGAAAAGCATCCCCAGTACAGTACAGACAGAGACCGAACCCTCAGCGAAACCAGGGGGCAACAGAACAACAGAAAAACCAGTACAAAATCAGACTAAAGAAAAGATTAAAAACAGCAAACTGAAATCCAAATTAGTTGTGAACGTGAATGAGGAAGTTTTAAGAGTGTTAACGGTCATGACTTGTGCGTTGTATAGACTGAAGCGGAGGTTAAACAAACTCCAAAGCATGCAGAGCTCTCACTTACCACCGTTTTTTAAGGGTATGATGCAATTGAAGGGGGGAAAAAAAAAAAAAAGAAGTCATAGTAACCGACAAGATCAATACAACCCAAAGCTTTATGCCAAAGCCCTGCGCTGGTACCGTGACACCGACGGGCACGGGGAAGGTGCGCCCAGCCGAGCTGGGACCACCACCGACCACACTACACCCCTCCTGCAGGGAATCCCTCTGCCAGCTGGAGGGGATCCGCAGCCTCCAAAAACCCCACTGTTCAGAGAATGCAGGAATCAAACCCCCCCCCACAGCCAGGCCTTTCCTGTGGGTATGGGATGACGGGCACCCCCAAATCACACATTTCTGAACCAAAAGGGTCAAACTGCTGCTTGTCTCGACACGTGACCAGTCCTCGTGGGCAAAAATATCTGGGCATTAAAATTGGAAGGTGATGACAAGCAGATCTCCCTTAGCTCCTCCACTTGCATTACGGGAATGTGCTTTGTGCCCCCCTCCCTCCCCATTTACTTCCAGCCTTAATTTATAAGGCATTTTAGATGCTGCTCAGTTTCTTCCACCGCCTTTGGGAAGCTACAGGGTTTACTTTTAATAGCAACTTAATCTTGGGTAGCATCTTGTGACTGGAAGAAGTTAAAAATGAAACACTAACGGGTTCTTCCAGCACTAAGATTCCAGTTTTTGCATCTGAAGGGATTCTATGTCTCGGCTCGTGCTTTAACACTTGCTAAGAATCAATCACAGAGTAGTTCGGGTTGGAAAGACCTTAAAGGCCATCTCATTCCACTGCCCTGCTATGGGCAGGGACACCTTCCACTAGACCAGAGTGCTCCAAGCTCTCACCCTGGCCTTGGATACTTCCAGGGGTGGGGCAGCCACAGCTTCTCTGAGCCATAAGAAACCTGCTCAGAGAGGAGAGGAGACCAGCAGCTCCAAGGACAGTTCTTATCCCAGCACGTGGCCACTCTCAGCCTTCCTGCACAGACCCCCACTGAGCTGGGGCCTTGTTAAACCCAGCTGCTGTTCAGTTTAAGCTCAAATGCTCAGAAGGAGCAGCCAGAGCCTGTGACAGCCTGTGTTACAACACAGCTCCTGTGCTGGTCGATTCCCACTGGGATCAGCTGATGGCTACAGTCTCACTATGCACCTGCCTGACAACTTTCTCCCCCTGATGAATTTTAGGTGTGGGAGAGAAAGATGTGGATAACAGGGAAAAAAAAACCCCACAAAAATCAACTTGTTACAAGGTAAACCATTGCAGTGCAAACAGTGTGTTTCTTTTAATTACTTACAGTAATAGCAGGAACAGGGAAAGTCAAGAAAAAAACAAAAGAGGGTTAGAAAGAATGTGGGGATATGGATGGAGCTTCTGCAGAGCCAGGAAAAACGTTTATGGGAAGTCTTTGGATTAGGCTGAGAAATGAGAGGGGAAGAATGAAAAGGGACATGTTATAACCCAGTCACCTCATGGCTTTGGACTAAAGATCATGAATATGGCTTTTCAAGTAAAAACTGCTCCCATTCCTACAGGGAATGTAGCCAAGGAGTTTTTACTTTCTACTTACCCCAGAAAACACCCTTTAAACCAGCAGCTTTGCTAATTTTAGGCTATTTGATCCAACAACAGAAGGAAACTCGCTTTCTTTAGAAACCTTGCTAGACCACGTTCAGGTCACGATGGCTGATCTCCCTCTGCCTATTGACACCAAGCAGCTCAAGCGGGACCCAGAGGAATGAAGCCACTCGCTTCCCTTCCTGGTCCCGGGCAGCCCAAGGCGCTCCCGTTGGGAGCAGTGCCAGCAGCCCCTGCGGAACCGCTCCCGCCGTGCATCCAGCCGCATGCCAGGCTCATGCAGCTCTGTCCCAAAAGCCAAGGAAGCCGCACGTTCTCTGCCTGCTCCGGATTTTCCAGCCCCTGGCTGATCCCTGGGAACAGGATGTGAGCTGGATGTTGCTTTACCACACGTAAAGCAAGTCAGGACTCACGTTTTGAAAGGATGCGGGATTCAAGCGCAATCTGCCCTCTCTTCCTCCTTCCAGCTCGGGATTTGGATGTGAGGGGGTTCACAGGTTACCCACCCTGGGAGGTGAGAACCCCCTAATCCACGGGCACCACAGGAGACCCTGTGCCGGGCATCCCCTGATGCTATCTTTGCACTGTTTTGGTGGAAATAGGGATTTCACAGGTGCAAAGTTCCTTTGAGCAGCAGGAATAAGAATCAACTCACAAATCTGAGTTCTGAGAAGGAGGAAATATTAGCAAAGGAGCTCCTGAGCAGCCCTGGCCCCGTGGCACAAAAAGCAATTCACCGAACACAGAAAGCAAGGTCCATGCAAAACCAAGCCCTGCAGTCAGGAAATGCCAAAGTTAAATGACTGGCCCTGCTCTTCCAGGCAGAGGGAACACATTTTCCATTGGGGAAGTGTCTTGTAACACCAGCCCTTGTTCCCCCAAACTCTGAAACCCTTAAAGCCTCGCTCCACAGTGAACAGAGAACTCCAGCTGTACCCAGGATATCTGTCACCCTCCCCAGCCCCCAGGGACAGGGCAGTTGGGACACTGAGCCAGGTCAGCTGGAGCCTTCAGAACATGGAGATGAGAGGGTAAGGGAATTAATTCCACTGTTTGTTTGGGTTGGCCAGGCAGGGTCCCCAGGCACTTTTGGAAAGCATCTCAGATACCTGAGAAGTCTCTCCCCCAGAAGGAACGTTTCTCTCCAGCCAGTCACATCCCCCAGGCTGGTCTCATCCCAGGGGCCCACAGCACACCCTGAGCACTGTCACTTGTGTAGGCTGAACTGAGCCAGCCCTAAAAACACTGGGACAAGGCATGAGGAGAGCTCAGCATGGGCACCTGAAGCTCTCATCAGAATCCAAGACAACACAGCTCAGCTGCATCCATCCTGCACTGCCCCAGCCAGGAGCTGAGGGTGCTTCAGCTGTCCCTTGAATAGCTCCTCCAGCTCCAAAAGCCTCTGATTTTCCAGCATACAGGGGAAGTGACCACATTTAGCATTTGGTTTTCTCACAGATGTTTACAACAACCCTTTAAAGGTGGCCTGATCGAGCCTTTTTTGCACTAATCTGTGCAGAAATTCCAGCTGAGATCTTCTCAGAGGATTCCTGAGTGGAGGTGGGAGGCACCCGGGGGGGGGTGGGGTGTGGAGACACCACAGGTACAACACCTGCACCCCAACACTCCAGTTCTTTACAGGGAGCAGCCACCTGATCTGCAGGAATCAATCCTGCAGCAGGAGGACGTGCCCAGCCCAGCAATAAGGATCCAGTGGGCAGGGCTCCCAAGTGGCCATCCATCCTCAAACCTGCCTGCAGGAACTGGAATGCTGCTCCCTGCCATGGCAGAGCTAAGGAAGGACAGCAGAGAGATCTGGTGACTCAGGGAGGCCCAGAGTTATCCTGCCATTAGAAGATGGGATGATGAGGGTGGAATATGAAGGAATCTCAGTGTCTAAATCTGGAGTGGACCAAGGAGAAAATTCACACCCCAGCAGGAAGGGCACGAACAGCTCAGTCATTGCTGCAGCAGCTTCACGTGAAGCTCTGCCGTGACCACAACCCTTAAAGCCGAGCACATCACACCCAAAACTACAGAGCTTTGAACAGCCAGCTGAGAGGGATCCCAGCTGCTGCCCCACTGCTGGGAGGGGATGTGCTGTTCGGCCTCATCCCGTGCCCGAGCTGCTGCCTCAGCCACGGGCTCGCTGCCGTTCCTGCTCGGGCTCACTGCAGCACACGGAGGAGGAGGAGGTGTGACTTGGGAAGCAGGGAGTTGAAATTCCAAATGCTAAAGCAGGCCACTGCATTCCAACATTAACTTTGGCATTTCGTAACCATGTCTCGAAAACAATAAAATTAAGGATAACCAATTCAAACATCCACGTGTGGAAATCAGCAGGCTCCCGACGATTTCCCACGTGTGCATTCGTGAGTGCCCCGCTCACGGGGCGTTTCCCACCACAGCACCATGGAAAGCTTCAGTGCAAGAGTATCCAAGGAATGCAGGACTCAAGTCAGCGTTATGCCAATTGTGTCCCTTCATCCAAGCAAACCTAATACACAGGTACGGACTGTGACATCCAGCATGGATTTTGTCCTCTGGGAAGGTGGACAGGGAGAATGTCTGTCCCCCCCTGGAGGTGTGTCACTCTCCAGGGCTCTGGCTTAGCTGCCCAAGAAAGCCATGTAGTAACCTCAGTTCCTGGGCTCATCATCATGGACAGCTCCATGGGAGATGATGGGCCTGGATCCCTTGGGCACCTGAGGAATGACCAGACCAGCCAGGAAAACTCAGCCTTGGCAACAAACAGGCAGTGAACTCTGCACCTCCAGCCTTACCACATCTCCACAGTGGCTGTGCTGCAATTTGGTCAAGTCAAAGCCAATTCCTGTGGGATTCAGTTCATTTGGGGCTTCTTGCAGGGAATGCAGACATATCAAATTACTGATACCTTGTTTGGGTCCTTGGGAAACTTCATCGAATGAAATTCTGAACGCAGGGAACTCTGAAGAGTCACCAACACGGAGGGGAGGTGCAAGAGAACATGAAAATGGTCCTTTCCAAGTTTTCCAGGCTGGCTGGGGCCACTCTGAGGCCTGGCCATGGGCAGCACAGCCCCCTGGGTGCCTGGGAAGCTGTTAGTTATGCACAGGAACATGCACTGCCGTGTAACTGGTTGGCTGCACACCCAGAGCAGTCCCCACACATGCTCTGTAAGCAGTTAGTAAGTGCTACTCAATGGTGACAACCAGAAGCTGGTTTGCTCTAGGTAGGCACTACTTCAGCCAGTTTTGGTGTTCCCCAGGAGTGATCCGAGCCCCAGCTGTTCTCCCACTGTTACCATTTGTTATCTGTTTCACCAGCTTCTCTCCTCGTGCTCTGAGACACGTGAGGCCCCGTGAAGGTGGTTCTGCCCCCACTTCACACACAGATCCCTGTCTCACACCTCTATTCCCATCCTAAAGGCAAACACCCCGCTGTGCTGGGATCAGTCCCTCACGCAGCTCCACAACAGCGTGTCCTGGCTGTGCCATCCACACCCAGCTGCCTTGGGAATCATCTCCCACTCGGAGGGCCTGGCCAGCCCAGGAAGGTGCTGAGGGCTCAGTGCTGCCTGTACTGGTCCCTCCATGGGCTCTGAAGCACCTGCTCCATTTGCTTGGACATCTCACGTTCCTACAGCACGATGATGTTCCAGCTGCTCCTCCCAAGGAGTCCTTGGGGAGGTTCTCATTACACACTGCAGTAAGCAGCTAGTAGCACATTAAAGCCTGTTCTCAGCATGGTTCTTGCAAATACTCAGCCTCAAACTGCCCCTTCCCTGATCTCTGAAGAGGAAGGTGTGCAGAAGGAGCCCAAAGATGAAAGTTACTATTTTTATGTACCAAACACAGTTTAACTAATTATTGCTACCATTAAACCTGATAATAAAAGCCTGATCTTTATAAAATCTAACTCAGTGGCTATAACTACTAGATATGGTTTCCAGAGCATTCCTTAAATACAAATTCAGCTACACAGCAGAGTAAGAGCCCTCCCCCACCCCTCTGAACTCTGAGAACATTTCAGTTTTGAAGTATCTCTGCAGTCCCAAATGCCTTGAAATGTAATGATTCCTTAGTTTTAAGTGTAATGTTTCCTTACAGAATCTGCCCAGTGTCTGACCTGGACGCCACATGGAAGAGGGAGTCGCTACCCATCATGGAATAGTGGCTTCCAGCTCTCCCCCTGTGCTGCCCTATGCTCTTTAGGGCCGACAGGCAGGATTTCCCAGGGCTACCACAGCAGGAAAGCAACGGGAGCACCAGATCCCTTGTGCAAAAAAAACCTTCGGAGATATTAATAACCCCCCTCCCACCCCATGGTCTGAGATCTCTGGAAAAATCCAGTGTTGTGACCCTCTGGGCTTTACGTCTGGAGGAGGAACAGGTGAGAAAGCAAAGCGCTTGGAGCTGGACAAACTGGGCTGCTGGTCCTTCCTGCCCCAAGGCCCCACGCTCCGTTGTGCTCCCACAGGTTCTCTTCCCTTGCTCCTCGTGCTCAGTGGCGGCGCTGGGCAGACTTACCGTCCGGCACCTCGTCCGGCCGCTTCCTCTTCTCGTAGATGACGATGATGACCACGAGGATGACGATCTCTGCCAGGATGCCCAGGAAGGGCCACAGCGGGGCCAGGTGGCTGCGCACGCGCAGGATGGTCGTGACCGACACGGAGCCCACCTGGTTGGTGGCGTTGCACTGGTACTCGCCGGGGTCCTCGTTGATCTGCAGGTTTGTGATGCTGAGCTCGGTGTAGTTCTCCTTGTTAGAAATAAAGAACCTGCCGGAGGAGTTGTTGATGTCCTGGCGAAAGGAGAAGGGTGGAAAAGAGCAAGAGCCTTTGGTTTGTGTGTCATGGAACTGGAAGAGCTTTGAGGCAGAAGCCCACAGCTGGTGTTTATTCTCTCTCTAAAGGGAGCTGTGCTTCAGAACACCACCAAAAAATACCACGAAGGGAACCCTGCGCATCACCACCACCTCTGAGCACTCCCAGCACACGGGCACATACAGCACCATCCCATAGGAATTTGAGCTCACACTTGGCAGTGAACAATCATCCCATCCTGTTACCTGCTTAACATTTATTATTCAGCCATCCCTCCAATTGCTGCCTCTCTGGCAGGTCATACAGTGACAGAAAAGCCAACGGGTTTAGCAACTTCCAGCTTCTCCTCTGCTATTCCCATTGCTGGTCACATTTTCCTGCTCACTGCAGCAGCTGCTACATGGAAAAAATATGCTCACTTGAACACTAATAGAGATCACTGCCACCTCCTCATACTGAGTCTTGTGAGCTCAACCAGTAAAACTGGAAAACTTGGAGGAATTTACAGCCAAATGCAGATTTAAATCATATTTCATAACTCAGATCTTGCAGTTTGCAGCAGATACCCTGAACACTGTACTGACCAGCAATGCCATGAGCAGCTCTGTTCACACCCCAATACCATAAATATGCATCTTTTATCCATCCATGTGTCCATCCATCCATCCATCCCCACTGCTGCCTTCACTCACTGACGGATCAGACTTTTGAGGAGCTGCATTTTACAAAGTTATGAGGCGCTTCAGCAGCACATCCCTAAAGCCAGGGTGCTGGTTTCCCTCCTTCCAGGGATTTTGGCAGGTGGGTGCGTGCCTGGCCCCCCCCCCACTCCTCTTACCTCAAACACTCCATTGACCTTCTTGCGCCAGACCCACTCGGGGTGGGGGAAGCCCACGGACTTGCAGTACATGAGGGCCTCCTGCCCCTCGTTCTTGTTCTCACTTCTCTTGTGCCCGGTGATGTCGGGGGTGGCTACAAAACAAAGGAGCAGCTTGTAAATGCAAAGAGAGTCATTTCAATCATATGGACAAAACCCCAAGTTTTCCAGCTCCCTGGAAACTGTTCCTTTCCCACACCGAGCCTGTCTTTGGGAGGAAAAATTGTGATTTTACTTCTCTGTTTATCAGCGCAGCCCTAAAACCTCACGAGAGATTAGGCTGGATCAGTGCAGCGCCTGAGCTGAACCTTGGCTGGAGCAGATGGTTCTGGGGCCGCAGTGACCACCTTTAAAGCCCTCCAGCCCGCTAATTACGGCACACGTGGCCTGCTGTGTGATGGCAGGACACTGATCTGATAATCCAGTCAAAGGCCAGGCTGGGTGCTCCAGGAAAAGACCCCCAGGCACCAGAATTCCTTCCAAGGAGAGTTCCTTTCCCACTAGCAAGTCCCCCCTGCAGACAGGTAACAGGGGGAGCACCTGCAGCTGAAGTAACAGAGCAGATTTCACAGTTCTGATCAAAGTGAACAAAACATCTTGTGCAACCAGACATCAGCTGAACCTGCTTGTCCCAAAAATTACAGCTCTTTGGGAAATTGCTTGGCAAGCTGAAGTGCTTAATATTGTCACATTTCAAAGCCCAGGGGTTTGAAATGCAGGAAGCATCCCATGCCTTGGAATCTTCTTAGCAGTAATGCAGTTGATTAACTGTGCCTCTCACAACATTATCAAAATAAACAAAAAAGGCTGTAAGAACACCTGAGCTACAGTGCTCCTGTGTGTGTGTGTTCACCTGCAAAGACATCACAGGAGACACCCATCGACCCAGGCTTTTCTCCAAGTGCCTGTGGGAATTCCAACAGGATTCCCAATACGCCCCTGAGCTCTGCAGGAGTTCTGACCAAAGGGTGAAGCTAAGACAGGTGCCAGAAAATTAACTACAGATGATGCCAACCATAACCACGATAGGTAAGAACAAGGCCAAGGACAAAACCAAGGGGTTTTATTTATCCTTGAGAAAAGCGACACCTAAAATGTATCCACATCAAACATAAAAATACTTTGAGAGACATAAAACCTGAACTGAATGAAGACACCAGATCCAAACAGTTCTCTGGTCCTGTGCAGAAAGCAGCTGCCAGGTACAGAAACCGAGGGAAGCAGGGAAGGCAAGGCCATTCCACACCTCCAGGTGATATCACACACAACCCGTGCCTGCAAGGGGCAGTGACACCCAGACAAAATCAAGGGTTTGAGTTGGAGGGCTTCAAGCAGAAAATAAATGAGCTTTGGGGTTGTGTGTGCTGTGTGACTTCAGGACCCTAAACACTGACGTGCACCTGCAATGTCCTTTCCTGCCTGCAGCCCCAGGGAGGAAAATAACACTTATTCCAAACAATGATGGTTCAGGAAGGGAATTTCATCTCATGGCCTGCTGAAAGGTGCCAAGGGAGTTCTCCTTCAGGCAGGAGCTGGGTGAGCCCAGTGACCTCCCTGTGGTTTTTGTTTCCCTGAAGATGACAAGCAGGGATCTCCTCCAGCCTCAGGAAGATGAGAGGCCAGTGGGAGCACAAGAGACGTGTGGTGACAAGGCAATGATCCCAGACCTGGGCTGCCAAAAGGGAAATGACCCCAAGGGGAGAAGCAGCAACAGGATTCACCACCTTGGAGCTGCAGCCCCACATGGGTTCCATGTGTCAGTACTTGGGTTTCCAGGGCCATCCCTCGGCAGCAGATCCGTGCCGGGAAAAGGGGCCAGGGGAGGCAGCAGGCACAGCTGGCCCACTTTGTGTCAGATGTTGGTTGGGAAAGAGGGAGGGAAAAAAAGAGGGAAGGCTTTCTAGGACACCTCAACTTGTACTGCAGGGTGACCTAGAGCTCTCCTACAGCCCACAGACAGCGACACTGTAAGGAGAGGCCATCTCCGAAGGGTTATCCCAGCGGAGCACAAGTGCCAAGAATACCTCCTGCTCCTCCCCGGCTCTGCTGGGACAGGCACTATTTCTGTAGGCAGTCAGAGGGGAGCCCCAGTGCAGTACTGATGATTCAGGGCATGGTGCTACCCAGTGAGACATTAATGCA
Organism: Corapipo altera; assembly: GCF_003945725.1. NCBI lineage: Eukaryota > Metazoa > Chordata > Aves > Passeriformes > Pipridae > Corapipo > Corapipo altera. The sequence goes on from NW_020884925.1 coordinate 1,491,091, forward strand.
GCATTTCCTCTCCCAAACTGTGTTCTGCTCTCCCACTGTCCCCGCAGCAAACCCCAGTCACAGCTTTAGCACAGAGCCGTGTTTTCCTGAGAAGCTTTTCAAGGCAGGATTATTCCTCAAACCATTCTACTCTGGTGCCAGATAAAGGCCAGAATGAGGCAGGTTTTGTTCAGGAAGGGTTTGGATTTCACTCCAGCTTTCAGGCAGCAGAATCCCCATCTCTGTTTGGATGGGGACACAACCTGCTCTGTCAACTCCTGCTCCACTGAAACCCAGACACTTCCCCTGGTGAAACTCCTGCACTGTGACACTGGAAAGATACTGAAGGTTTCCTTGGAACAGCACATGGAAGAGCAAAAAAGAGGCAGAGTTAATTTAAATTAACTGCTACCAAAAAGAAGGCAAAATAAACATGCGTTCAGGGATTCTTGACACAAGAGGAACTTCTGATATGCAGCATTTTGATAGTTTTAAACCAAATCACAAGAGAAAGGAGGGTTTGTGCCAGACTAAACACTGGGCTTCCATGCTCCAGGTCCCCAACAGGCACAAAACACACTGTGCAGCTGCTTTCTGAATGGTTTGCTTTCAATACAGCCCTGAAAAGAGGGGGGTTTGCCTTGTTACAGGGTACTTGAATATACAGGAGGCATTCAGCCCTTAATTTCCAGATATTTTCAAGCTATTTTACAGCAGTACCAAAAAGGAGAGTTGAACTAATATGTGTAACACCTCCAAACCACGTCCCAGTTAACAAAACCCCTTCAAGTTTCCCATTAACAGACAAAATTAAAGCAAGGGCAAAAGCACCTAAAAATATTCCTGCAATAAAAACTCCTATGTCTTATGGGTGACCTATAAAAGGGCTCTGGAAGATTTGTTTCCCTGCATTATGATCCTAATCCCTGTCTCCCTTTGTAGTCTGGGCACAGAGTGAAGACACCAAAGGTGCAGTGAGAAGGGAGAACCTGATGTGGATTTTCTTGGATCACTCCAAGATCCGGCTCTGCCAAGAGTGTCCCATTTCTTGATTAATTTCTGGTACAGACATGAGGTTGCAGCAGAGGTTTCCTAAGACAGCCAGGAGTCCAGAGCCAAGATCTTCCCCAAGAGCAAGTGGGAGGAACAGAAAAGTGCAAAGTGAGCGAGGGGAGTCAGTCTCCTGTTGAGAGAATGGCACAAAGGCCTCAGAGGAGGAGGAATGATACAGCTCTGGACACGGAGAAAAGGGAGCCCGGGATGGGAAGGCAGGGCAGAGAGAAGAGATGCCCTCTCAGTTATGGTACATAATCCAGGATCTTCCTTGATGCTTGTGCTACCCCTGTGCAGCCCAAGGGAACTGCAGGGATGTCCTTCCCCAGGCTCTCCCGGCTGCTCTGTGACAGACAGACAGAAACTTGTTTGCTCTCCCATCTTCTCCCGAGATCTCGGTAAGAGCAGGAACACTGCAGAGGGTTGCATTTCATTCCTCTTCTTTCTTTTAATCTTCATTCTCCAGAGCTCCAACCTCCCAACAAAAAGCAAAAAAGCAAAGCAGGGTCTTCTACAGTGTGGCAATGGCAGGGTCATCCCCACTGTTCCTGCCAGAACAACCTGCTTCCATGCAACAGTCCCACAGAAAACATGGGAGAAGATCCCTATTCCAAGGCAGAACTTTCCCAGTATCAGCATTTGCTCAGCCTGTTGTTTTGAGCTCAGAGCTGCACTCCCACAGTGCCCCCAAAGCTCCGAGGATCTGAGCAAGAACACTCAAAGTCTCCACCAGATGCTTCATCCAAAAGCTGGATGAGGGAAGCCAGACTTGGAATTCCCAGAACAGTGTCACAGACTGCCATTAAACCCCAGTATTTCCAACTGCTGTTACACTCCTGCCCCAGGAATTTTTCTACCAAGAAAAATCACAGAATCCCAGAATGGGATGGAAGGGACCTGAAAACTCATCCAAGTCCCACCCCCTGCCATGGGCAGGGATACCTTCCACTAGACCAGGTTGCTCCAAGCCCCATCCAGCACTTCCAGGGACAGGTGGAGGCAAACAGGCAGCATTACATGGAAGGCAAATAGCAGTGGATGCCCTGGGCTGCATCTGCCACGAGGCACTTGGTGAGTTGTTCACAAGCTGTCACAAAGCCATTTTTGGCCCACGGGCATTTTCATATTCAGAACCATCTTCTCCCTGTGCATCAACAGATGAAACTGCACCACAATTACAATGAGCAATTAAATTTGTGTTCAGCTGCTTAACCACAAGCACCACACCTGCAGGTAAGTACTAAACCACAGCATCTGCAGGGGCAAACAGGAGTCACGTCTCACTGTCCATCACATCTGCCTCGTGCTTTAAAAATGCATCCCAATTTGTCACTCCCCAAGTTTCCAAGGAACAGGAGTTAGAAGGAAAGCATCTTTCCAGTTAAAAAGTGTCCACGTGCTCCAATTCCCAGTTTGCTTGGCATAAAGCTTGAGCAGGTACTTCCCACCCCAGACAAGCCCTGGTTCTTCTCCCTGCCAAGGAGGAATTCAAGACACATCAGCCACTCTTGCTGTAAGGAAGAGCTGGAAAACAGGGTTCCTGAGGCCTGGAATTGTAGCAGCTGAGGACTCTGGAGGGGTAAAACCTCCCAGAAGTGCTGCTGTAGTCACTGCCTTCTAGCTGAGGGCCACTCATGGTACTTTAGGTATGTGAAATGTTAGCAGGATTAGTTCTTGTTGCACTTCAATCACATGACTGGCTCTTCTTTCCACAATGTTGAACCCCACATCCCTGCAATCCCCCCTGCCAAGTTCTGTTGGTGGCAGGCAGGGCCAAACCCTGAGGCAAATATTCCCAAAAGATCTTTGGAGACATTCTAGAGAGCTGGAAAAGGTCTTACTCTGTTCCCAAAGTTACCTTTCCTGCCTCCAGAAGTGCTGTGTCACCTAAAGCAGCCTAGAGAAGGAAGCAAGAACTTAAGATTTTAATTAAGGTAATATTAGAAGATTTAGCAATTAGAGCAGAAGAATAGAATGAGACTAAAAAAAAATAAAAAAGGAAAATAGCCCCCCTACAACCTTGGGTGTACCTTGAACACCCAGATGAAGCTCACCAAAAGCACAATGTGCTGGAATTCAAACTGCTCTAAGCAAGGCAATAATTATTTTTAGAGATAAATACAGTTTTAATCACTAACAGCCCACTTCTGTGTGTTCACATCCCATACACTTCTTAGCTGGGCCAACAAGTACTCGTTGGGAAAGAACTTTTAAATCATCAAGACAGAAAACCAGTACAAGATCAGCCAGGATGTTTATTTATATGGCACTATTCCCCTTCCCCAGGGGACTGCATGGTCCCAGAGATGCTGCTCTCCAGAGAGAGAACAATGCTGTGAATTTGCCACGTCACACAGACCAATGACTTACTCTCAGATTCAGGACCACGCAGTGGGGAACCAGAAATTCCCAAACCAGCTTTTGCTGAAATTATTGGCTATTTACCAATCACCTCCATATTATGACCCAGACACTGCTCTTTTGTTCAATAACTACAGCAAAACTTGGTGCAAACCTTTCACATTTTTAAGCCGTTTCTGTCCTAAATTTTAGGGTCCTAAAGATGCCAGAGGATGCACAAGACAGAAAGGTGTTGTAGTATTCCCTGAGTACACCACAAATGCAGTGATCATATTCCCATCTCCGTGAGACGTTTCCCTAAGAATGTGTGCAAGCCTTTCCCTTGGAATTCTAATTATTGTGTATCATAACAAATTATTATTTATAATAAACTGTACTGTTGACCCAGGTTTGACCACAGGCTCCGTGTCACGAGGAAAGGCCCCTTGAGTTCACTCTCTTGTACAGAGCCCAAGTGATGTGGCAGAGAAATGGCATTTTCAGAGAGAGGAGACAAACCCAAACAGACAAAGCCAGGAGTACCTCTCACTTCTATAGTGGCGTTGGCTACAGGAGAGCTGGAAAACACAAACACACACAAGTATTCCCCCGACTCCTCCGCTCTGGCCTTCGCGATCCTGCAGACGGGAGAGAACACGTGTAAGAGCCCAGAAACACTGCACTGGCAACAGAATTTAGTCCCCCCACCCCAGATTTTGATCTTTTCACTGGATTTCACACTGTTAACTCAATTAATACCTGTTAATTGTGCACTGCAGCTCAGTTTGGAGCAAGTCCTCCTCGAGTCAGTGGCCTAGGTAGGCAGGCACGACCCCCTCTGAGCCCAGCCCAAGGCAGAGCTCTTGTCCCCAATCCCTCCCTCCCTTTACCAAAAGGCTTCTTCTTGGCTTTCTTTGATTATTATTAATAATTTTTTAAACCCCTAAGCAAACAGCATGCAGCTGAATAGCAACCCTGCAATAAAACCATTGAATTACACATGGAAACTGCTCAGACACATGGAAAAAGCTGCTCAGTTCAACACAATCCTCTGAGTGTTTACAGCACTTACTTTCCAGAGTTGCTGGTGAAGGTCTAAAGTCTCTTACAAAGCTAATGCCTCTTTCAGATAAGCAACTCCCCAAGTGCATTCAGGGACTTAACAGTTAAATAATCACACTCTGAGCACTGCTTTTTTTATCAGTCAATGCTTAAAAGTGGGGGGAAATAAGTAAGACACTGAATTCTTTCAGTTCCACACAGGCTGCTTTGCAAAGTGTGACGCCACAAGGGTGGCACTGGGGTATTATTACCATCAATGATTAAAGAAGGGTAAACTGATACAGCTGCAAAGTTTTCAAGACAGACAAGTTTGTTTAGCCAACAACTGCCTTCCAGCAGGAGCAGCTGCATTGAGTCTGAATGAGAATCAGGAAAGATATATTCAATTTCCAACGCTGTGTGAAGCAGGATTTTTAAGGGAAGTAGTTTCACCTCTAAGTTCTGAAGCTTCCTGGATGGTCAACACTGAACTTCCAAGTACCAACCACATCTCACAGCAAACCAACACACTAATGACTGAAAAAATCAATAACCTGGAAGTTTGTAAGGGAAATAAATAGAAAGCAAAAGATTAAGCAAGCACACAGATAGATGGTGGAGCTAAATATCCTCTATTAACCACAGCCACGTTGACACTGCTGGCCTGGATCCTCACTGAGAGAATTTGGTACTTCTGATTTAAAAAGTAACCAAATCAAAGCAGAAGTTACCAATTAGATCAAACTCAAGAACAGAACACCACGGAAAGCCTGAAACCCCAACGTGCAGCAAAGCAGCTTCAAAGTGCTCAGGAAATCAAGATCTGTTTTGCAAACGTAAATCTACTGATTTCTCCAGCTGTCCCTGGGATTTCAGTGTGCTCCTACAACCCTTCCACTTCCTGGGAACACAGTGACTGTCTTTCTTTAGCCCACTTTACTATGTTCTTATCCAGGAAGTTGAAACTGAAGCCAAGCTTAATCCTCCCTCTACAGAGGAATTTTGAAGGAAAACATGTCTTGGAACATATTACAGGGAAGTCAGCCTCAACCCTTAAGTTTCCTGGATAACAAAGGGCAGTTTTCAGTAACCCTGGCACAAAGTGCCTTTTGCACCACTCAAACTGGTGCTTTTGGACCAAACTGCTCATCAAGTTAATTGCCAGATAAGAAAGCAGAGCCTTTAAAACTCAAGGCCAATGCTAAACACTGCACTGAGGAAGTAATAGGATGTAATTATGGAAGTAAGTCAGATGAATTTTTAAACTGCAAAATTAAACAGGTAATGCAAAGTGAGCTAAAGAGGTAAAAAGGGAAAATACACATTTGCCAGAATTAAACCCAACCTAAAGGCTGCTTTGCTAAGGCAATGAAAACCTTGAACATTTCTTAATCCTGTGTCAGTGAACAACATTAGGGTGGGTAAAGAGCCACCCCAGAGACAGAAATCAGGCAGCTGAGCTATTTAGTTGAGGGCAAGTTCCCAGCAGTGGTTAACAACATTCCTCAAGTGCTCTTCATCTTGGCCTAACACTGAACTGAGAGCTGTATTTGCTGCCCATGCTGGCACAAGGGAAGAGAATGGGTGGAAAGAAGAAAATATGAAAGAAAATCACACACTCAGAACAGATCTCTGAGGGCATCACTGAGGGAGCTCCATGTGCTCTCAGCAACTCCACAGCAAGGAAGTCCCTTTCCAGGAATATGGAAACCCTCCAAAGATTTGTGCTCTGTGCAAGTTCCAGTGAAACACGGGAGGTGTGGTTGTGTAGGGTCTGTTCCCTCAGCCTTGGATGGAAGGGACAGAGCCAGGGAACAGGTCAGTGCTGAGGGTGAGGATGCACTGACAGTCCAGAGGCACAAGTGACGTGGTTCAGTCAAGATGTGGGACCATTCCATAGCAGTGATCTGACAACCCTCACTAACAACTCTGGGATCACCCTCTCTCATCCCCCAAGGCCAGGAGATGACTAAACCAGCCCACCTCAGCAGTGATTCTTTACAGAGAGGGTTATCAGGCACTGGAACGGCCTACCCAGAGAGGATTCACCATCCCTGGAGGGTTTTAAAAAGAGATTGGACGTGGCCCTTAGTGCCATGATATAGTAATTGGAGTTGGATCAGGGGGTGGACTTGATGATCTTGGAGGTCTTTTCCAACCCAATCTATTCTATGATTCTATGATTTGTGTGCTGCACCTCCCTGCATGGCACAGACATGCACTGAATCCATCTTCATGCAGGGATGAGCTGGACACAGTCCACACACGGGGGAAGAAAACTCTCCTGTGTGTCTGTGCCCCAGAGAGGAGCTAAATGAGTTCAGATTGCAAGGTCCAGAATAATCCAGGCTTTAGATACCCTGGAACCCAACCCCTCATCGCCTGCTCCAAAGCCACCGGTCTGCCAGCCTGGCGTTCTCCAGTGGAACAGGAAGGTTATTCCCAAGGGACTCACTTGTATTCTGTCATGTTGGAGGTTCTCCTAGTGCCTGGGATCTCCTCCCCGTTCTTCACCCAGTAGCTGGCGGTGAGGGGGCTGGGGCTGGTGGTGAGGTTGCACTGCAACGTGACGGCCACCCCGGACACGTGGAGCACCACATCCTCGCTGGCGTTGATCCGGGGCTCTGAAACGAGGGGACAGCACATAGCAACAACTCACCTTCCCCAGGCACTGCCACGCTAGTCTAAAATCCAGAGGGGAATCGGGAAGGGAAAGAGACTACACAAGGAATGTCACTGCACTACTTGGGAGACATCGAGAAAGCCACAATAAACAGCCGACCACTAGTGAAGGCAACACCTTAGGGATCAGCACTCCTGGATGGGAAGAAGAGAGTTATTTAGATGGTTTATTTTAATAGTCACATGGCTACAGGTTTCTGGGTGACACCATTAATGATTTTTTGCACATTACTGACCATAACACAGGAAAACACGTGTCCTGTGAGTGTACATGAGACCAGCTTGTCCTCCAGAGGTTTCTTTCTGGCTGTTACTTTGATTCCTCTCCTCTGAGGTTTAAACCAAACCCATTTTCTATACAGAACGGCCCTCAAACGTAAGACTTCTGAATAATATTTCAGGATTTCCCCCTGTAAACAGACTAAAGTCTACCTATGGAAAATATCCCGTGCACACAAGAGATTTCAAAGAGCCCAACTCCCATGGTGCCTGAAACGGGGCCAACACCCAGCGTGGGTAAAGCAGAGCCTGGTGAGGAGTGGCTGAAAGCAGCCCTTACACAGCATGTTAGAGTTGGACCTATTTTGTCTCTAAAGTAACCTTAAACATAAACATTAATGAAGGGGGGGAAAAAAAAGGAGCCTCAGTGCATAAACAGACCCCAGGAGTTACTCGCTTTGCTGGGAACAGAACCCAGGCTGTTCCACTTCACAGTCTTACCTGGTAACAGCAAATTCACTTTTTTTTTTTTAGGGGAAAACCTTTCAGAAGTGTTCAAATTAGTATGAGGGCACTGTCCTTACATTTGATGGCCACATGTGCTTAAAATCATACAGATGGCTCTCACTCACTGACAAATACAACTGGTGAACTTCTGGCACAGTCAGAGACAAGTTTCTTCCCAAACTTGGAAAAAAGACCTCTCTATGGAGGGTCTCATGGCTCACATCTGGTTTCAAGCATTCTGTAAAAAAACCACCTAACACAGGATGACAGAGCTTAAAAGAAATTAAAAATTCTTGCTGTTAAGTCTTCAAAAAGTACCTAATTTAACAGTGGCTCTGGTTTCAGCTTGGACTAGAGGCCAAGACTACGGGGTTTCTGCTGTTCAGGTGTTGCTGTGCCTTCAGCCTTGGATTTATTTCCTTACTTTAAAGGGTGAAATGGATTCCCAAGAGGTGGCTGCTGCCAGCTGCTCATTTCTCCTACAGCACCAACCCCTCTGGATGCAGGAGGTGAGGCAGCGGGTCAGTAACCAACACCTTCACGATTTCTGCAAGCCAAAGGAGTTTGAATCCTGTGAACTCTGCTACGCCTTGTGGTAACAATTTGGAGGGTAAGTTTAGTTACATCCATGTAGCCTTTTGGCTGCTCATCTGCAAAGCACTTGGAATGCAAGTTATGAAACAGAAGGAGGGGGATGGAAAATACCGTTTGTGTCAGAAACATCACAATTCCCAACACAGACATTCCTCTGTCCTTAAAGTACTGCCCAGAGAGGCAGGGAGAAAAAAAACATCTACCTGCCAATAACCTGATGGAGCATTCCAGTCCTGTACATCCCTTCTCCAGCAGGCTGGGCTTTTTTGAGAAGTCCTCCTTTCCACAGCTATTTAAACCCAGGACTGGTATTTACCTGCAGAAACACTGGCAGGTACTGCAGGAACAGAGGGGGTTTGACTCTTCCCACAGACATTTTGCTCTTATCACACATTTTTAACTGTGTTTCTGCCTCCTTCCTCCCACCCAGGGGATTTCATCCTTGCAAGGATCTCTTTGGGTTCTCCTGTACAAAGCTGTTGTGTCACAGCCATATTACTGGACTGCCCTGAGTGCTTTTCCATCCCCAACAAAAAGCTCATTTGCATTCCCAGAAAAATACAGAGCTATGGAAATATTGTCAGCACTGTGTTTGAAACAGTAATTCGGTGTCTGACTTGCAACTTCTTTAGTTTTAGTTTAGGAAAATGAAAGGCAACTGCAGTCTCATATTCACCTTTACCTGCATTTATGGTATTTTGTTTATAAAAAAAGCTATCAGGCATTCCTAGCCTGATTTAATTCCAGGAGACAAACTGCAACTGGAATACTGCTGGGACAGTGACATCCAGAGGAAGGTGTTCACCTACAAGAGTCACTTTTTACACGACTTAAACTGCCCATTTTATGTAAGACCAGCTTTCAAAGTTAAAAACCAAGCAAACCAACTAAAGAAAGCCCAATAAGGGAAATTCATGTTCCAGTTTAGGAATGAGGCAGAAGGCAGACGGGAGTTCTGAGGTGCTAAATTTTAAAAATCAAGCTGCACTTGATCTCTTCTAAGGCCAGGGGTGGAGGTTGTGCTCTTTGAGACACTGGACCTTTCCTTTCAGCAATGCTGGGGTCAAATATTGGCAGCAGCAAAGTGGCCACTATTAACTGGAAATTCCAACTGTTTAGTGAGACAATTTCCACTCCAAATTGTGTTCAGACACACAATAGAGCAGCTGAGACAATTTGGGTAGGCTCAGATAAGATGGTCTCCAGGTCTCCAACCTCCTTGGAAACCCTCTCCTGCCTTATCTCTGTTTCCAGGCAGGAGCTGGATGTCCATGGGGTCTTTCCCAAGCAGCAGCAGGTCAGATCTCTTATCATACACAACATTACAGAGTAAAGGCATTAAAGGATTTGATTCAACATTCGCCCCACCACAAAAGCAGAATTATCCTGGGCACAAGGCACTTGGCAAGGAAGTCACCACACACATTCCTGAATTAGTAACACCAGATGTAACAAGGAGTTAACTGGGGAGGAAGATGAAGGTTAAGCTTCAGTCCCAGGAGTAGGTTAGTACCAATGGCCTGAGAGAGGGAAAACCCACTTTGCATATGGAAAACTCACAGCAACTCATTCCCAAGGGTTGGCTTTGCATATGAAAAGGATTTTCTCCCTCAGCAGGTCACTCCAGCTGGCTGGACACAGCCAGAGGAGCTCAGGACCTGCCACTCTCCAGAGACCCCACAGGTCTGGACAGGGCAGGGGGATTTCCAGGAGACATCACTTCCTAGAAGACAAATTTCTGGGCTTTATCTCAAGGTAGTATCATTGCCTAAGATTACAGGCTCTTGCTGCTGTAGGTCATGCAAGCAATCCAAGTCCTTTGGGACCTCAAAGGACCAGGGAGGAATCAAGGAGTCCTTAGGATTGAAAGCTGAGCAGGTTTGAGCTGAACCACCCAATGCCACTTAAATTTTTTAAGTCAATCCACATCATTGGGTTCACTGTCTGTTTTTCCACATGTATCAATGCTGTTTCCATTTTCCAGAGGGAAGGTCTCTGATCCAGCAGTGCTGACTGCAGCACCATGATTTAGGGAGAGTCTGGGGTTGGGGTTTTTTTTCAGGTATTCAAATACATAACTGAGGCATAATTACAGATTTGACGTTTTTGTACCCAGACAAAACTCCAGGTGGTGCATAAAAGGTTTATTTATGCACAAAGGACAAGAGCAAGACAACTAAAAGGTTTATTTATGCACAAAGGACAAGAGCAAGACAACAGCTTTGCTCTGCTCTTTTGTCACCTTAGGACACTGGGTAATCATGCAAAAAGTGAGTTCTCCTGCACCTCTAACACGGCAGATTTAATTCCCTCTACCTACAACTCCATAGACATTTGCTTCACTATCTGCAAAGGCAAGAATTTTACATCTTGCCCAAAACAAAACCGAGTTCTTCTCTACTGCCTCTGACAGCATCAATTCCCAGACTCGTCCAGGATGGCTTTAAGAGCAACCTGAAGGCAGGAAAAGTCTTGTAACAACAAAGAACAAAAAGCAATTCTGGGCCAACCACGGTCTCTGCTCCTGAGAGCTTTTCTGCTGCCAGAAAAGTTGCCTCCTCGGCTGAAAGTCATTTAGCTGGAGTTGTTAGCTCAGCTCTGGGGAGGGTGTTCCCCCCTCTCCTTTCACAGGCTGGATTAGGAATAGCTGCATCACTTCAGTGCTGCTGCATCAGAGAACTCATTAGGAGCATGCTGCTGTTCAGGAAGGAAAAGAAACACCACGACTTCATGGAAAAATCTAAACATTAAAGGTGACATGTAACTGGAAGGGAAGGATTTATACAGAAGCATATATGCAACCAAAACACACGAGAAGGCATTCAGAGAAATTCCAAGAGAACGGAAGAAATCAAAATAAAATGGTTAGACCTGGGAAGAACACAGAAATCAAATATAAAGGCACTCGTGGAGAAGCCAGGGAGGCTGGAAACCTTCTACAAAACTAAAAGGGGTAGGGAAGAAACACAAATCCAACACCGGGCTCGTGTTCACACAGAAGCTCTAAAACAGATCCACAGATTTTCCCAAGTGCTTTGATCCTAAGGAGAAGAGACACGGATGGCAGACAAGGTCAGCACTACGGGTGGAGGAGCGGGCTGGGGGGCAGCACAAGAGGACAGGGAGGCAGAGGGTTCGGGATAACGGGATCGGGGTCACTAGACTGCCTCTAGGAACTACAGTGCCACTACGGTGGGGGCCGGACTCACTCTGCAGGACGCTTATAGTAGCCTGGGCTCGAATCCACGTTATGGAGGGATTTTGCCTCAAGTCATTCCTCCTGGGATCGTTGCTGGCCCTGCACTCGTAAGTCCCAGAGTCTTCCAAGGTAAGGCGGGTTATTCTCAGCACACTCACCCCATTGGCCCCGTAGGCAGTGTTAATGGTGACACGGCGCTTCCGAGCGCCATCCCACAGCTGTTTGAAAGACTCAGCCCGGTTGACTTCAGCATACCACCACTGGATCTCTGGAGTGGGGTTCCCAACCACATCACAGTACAGTTCAAAGGCGTCCCCCGTGAGCTTAGTTTCTGACATGGGCGACTTGACAAACCCAGCTAGAGGGAGGGGCAGCAGAAACGCAGTGACAGAGCGGCAGAAAACAAGAGATCTTATACACAACAAAGCAATGAGGTGCAGAAAACAGAGTTAGAGAAGACATCTACAGTAACACAACTTGCATAGAGAACCACACATGGAGCACTCGTGGATGGAGGGCCGCAGTCAGGGCAGGACACTCCCACCCTGAGTTATACTGGCCACTCTGGAGGGTCCATCCGTGCCAGCAGTACCTGCACACCAGCCAGGAGGGACCTCCAGGCAGACTGATGGAGATTCAGGCCCTTTTGAGTTGTGTGGACCTTGTCATTGGCCAGGGTTAAGTGTTCAGGACCAGATATCTGCTCTCTGAAGAGGTTTCTTTATCTGACCTATCTACAAGGGCAGAAGGGGTAAACCCCTAAACTGAGTTCTGCTCTGACCTCCTCTTCCATCTATTTAGGACTTCTGAGGCAGGGAATTCCCCAAGATACAAGTGACCTATTTTCCTGAAGCAGCTGGATCACCCCAGCTCCAGGAGAGTCATAACCTTCTCAGAGAAAGGGAGATTTGGTGGTATAAACACACAGAGGCCCAAAAATTGTTTTGTTACAGAACAGACAGCACCAAAGGTACTTCAGCAGCCCCCAGAACTCTGAGAAGAGATGCCGTGCTGACATTCGTGCTCAGGCCAAAATATCCTTATTATGGCATGAAATCCTTCAATACTTACCAGCTTCAGAGCCGTGTTAAGAGCACAGACATCCTAAATTGTCCTTCAATCCTATTTTCAAAGATATCTATGGAGAACAGCGTTGCCTTAAAGCCAGTCCCTTCCCCCGCCAGGCCCCTCCTTAAACTAAAAGATTAGAACACAGCTGGCCAGACACAGATTATGCAGCAAAACCTGTCATTGCTGTGCTCCTCTTCTCTACTTCCCATGGGTGAGTGGAGTTACAGGGCCACAGAGCTGGTAAAACTCACTGGTTCTTCCCTCTCCTCAAATTCATGGCTTGTTTTCAGGAAGGGGACTGAGAGACAAGTCAATGGATTGCAGAAAATGGAAAGGTGGACTTAGAGCCTCAGAAAAATTCATGGTGTAAAAAAGAGCATCTCCCACCTCTCCATTGTTTGACCCACTAATGAAACAGTGAAACAAAGAGCTGGGTGTGGACAGACAATCACACGGGAAGTTTGCACTACAGATGCATCTCTAAAGAACCATTTGGGCAAGAAAACAAGACCAAGAGTGTCTAGAGCACACAAAGAAATTGCTCCTTGCTGCCATAGTCCTGCCTGAAGAGCAACTGTGCTGCAGCTGCAAGCGACAGATACAAGAACACAGACGGAAAATACATGAAACTCAGAAACTGCTTCCATTACAAACTCATTTGCTCCAGGATTCTCCAGCCTTGCACCCCAGGACTAGAGGAGCTCAGAAAACCTCCAGCAAACAGTCCAGGAGCCACAGCCTGCCCTGGGCCAACCTGCTGTCCCCGGGGGTGGACACAGATCCCACAGTTCTCTGCTCTCTGAGGTAACACAGGGCATCACGTCATGATCCTGCTCTGCTGGGCTGTCCCCATCCCAGGGGATGCTGAACCAGGATCTCTGTGTATTCCCACCGAGGTGTGAATCACAGCCAGGATGGCTGCAGCTCCACGTGGTTTGCACACCCCCCCAGGCAGGAGCAGCAGCACGAGGCACAGCCCAGCTCCTTCCCACCTCCTCCTGGAGCTCTCTCACAGGTCACAGCTTCTTTCCCTCCCTTCCACCCTAACACTGAACTGCCTCTCTCAGCCAGTAGCTCAGGGAAGCAAAGCCCCCTTCTCCAGGTTCCCATTTCCACTCCCATTTCCAAAGGGGATGAACTGCCCTGCCCAAGACATCCCTGAAGGCGAAGGCAGAGCGACCCCAAACCCGAACTCCGCAATTCAATCCTACTTTTCCAGCTGTCCTGGCTACTAAGGAACCATTCCTGGAGAAAGACTTCTTGCCCAGCCTTTGTGGCAGGGCTGAAGGGGGGTAATTATGTGTTTTCTGTATGTTTTAGGATACCCATGAGCTGCTCTGCTGCTGGGGCTCCACAACAGACACATGTGGGACGGGAGAGTGCTGTAAATCCTCTTATTATAGGGAGTATCCGTAATTTGAATAAAAAGCTGTCAAAAGCTTTTGGGTTTGATTCTGACTCGCTAAGCTGTTCTTATAAACTTTTGCACAAAGCCTAAAAATAATTTTAAAATATTAAACTGGACAACTGTATCAAATATTCTCTGGCTTTAAGTTTTTAACCCCACATTTCCTCTTGAAAAGACCACGTTTCAGATTATGATAAATTCCCACACAACACCACCTTCACCTGAGTAACCCTGTCATGAGCACAGGTAACTCCACCATGATGCAAATTAAAAACACAGACTGGATTTGGTGTCTCTCCCCCCAACCAAGAAACCAAAAAAAAAAAAAAAAAAAAAGAGAGATAAAAATGCTCTTTAAAAAAAGCTATTTCGGGTTAGAATAAAATCCTGGAAGGACAAACAGCCTCGATACACAAATTAATAAAAACTTTAAATTACGAAGGACAGTCTGGGGTTAATGTTTTGCATTTCCACTCATTCACAAACAGCAAAGGCAGCACATCAAACAGCATCAGTAAGTTGAGGTGATGCTTCCAGCTACACTCCAGCTGCCAGAGGGCCACTGCCCAGTAAGATATCCAGCCAGAAGCTGCAAAAAGAGCTGAAATCTGCCAGTACCACGCAGACATGTTAAAAAAAATAACAAAGAAAAGGAAAAAAAAAAAGGCTAATTATTACAGAGAACACTCCCTGCAACACAACAGGAGTCTGGAAACTGAGGTCCTCCTGCTTTTTGTGAGTTGCCAGTGATTTCCATAATTGTTCAGAAGCAAACAGCAAATGACACTGTACAGATTGCACTGCTTACATAAGAGGTTTCAGAGCCCAGCACTTCCCTTACTTGGTCTTCTCCAAGCACAGCACTCCCTCCTTGCCACGGCACAATTCCGGAGACAGCAGCACCAAAACACAAAGCAGCATCACAACACAAACAGCCCTGGGGGCCGAGGGTTGGCTGAGGCGATGACACTGTATCTGTTTAACACCAAGAATCTGCCCTTATTTGTGTTTAGAGCCGATTCCTCGTGCAGTGTCAAGTGCAGGACCCAGGGGGTGCAGGAAGCCCTGAGAGCTCCCGGGCACCAGCCCTGCCCAGCACAGCCCACCTGAGGCCAGAGCTCACCAGCTCACCCAGGGCACTGCCCTCACCCAGGGCACGGCAGGAAGGGGAAACAATCCCGAGATCCCACCTCAAGGTCATCCAGACCCGCGGGAAGCAGCACAAGAGCCCCGATCCGAAGCGATTCCTTAGTGAGAAGCAGAAAGGCAATAAACACCTTCGAGTGCTCCCAAGGAAAGATCGTTGTGAGGCTTTGCTACTGTCTATCTGTAGGATGTTGACAGCTGTATTTATTCCATTATAGCCACAGATGAGTTACTCTGTTCCACGGCGAGTGTTCCTCAGCAGAAGAAAAAGGGAGGTGTTTGAGAGGGAAGGGTTTTTCGGGTTTTGGATATTTTGAAAGCTAATTGCTGTCAAGCACAAAAGAAGGGAAACCCCACTGTTAAATCTCTCTCACCAGGTCTTTATAAGTCTTCCTGATGTACCAGAATGCCAGAAAAACAGTGCAGAGGCTATTCAAGTAAACGACGATGTTTCCAACCACTTTATTTATTTTTTATTTATGGTTTTCTGCCCGAAGTGGCAATAGTTTTAAATAACTTCTGAAGGGGTTTGTTTATTGCAGATTTGATCTCATCCACCAGTCGTGTGGATAAAGATGAGAAAGACTAATGCTCTAAAACTAGAAAAATATATTAGTCTGCACATAGAATTCCAGTGGCTCTTAATATTTGTAAACTCTCTGTTAAAATTTATGTCGTAGTGAAAGAGCACTAAATCCAGATTAAGAAAAAACAGGATCTTGAGAGCTGAAAAATTGTTGTAAAATATGCCAGCAGTGACCTACCAGTCTCAGAATATACAAAAAGCAGTACCTGAGAATCATCCTTGAGTTGCAGAAATGATTGTGCTATTGATTCAAATATCCTTTTGTTACTCAAATTTAATCAAGATGCACTAGGCTGCAAAAGAATCAATGCCAAAGGCACTGGAGAGAGTGCAGGGAGAATATTTATTGCCCCAAGTTAAAGTCTGGTCTAAAGAAAGGGGTTTAAAACATAAAAGTCACATTTTGCCTGAGGAAGACATAAGTGCCAGATGACAAAAGGAAATGTTAAACCAGGCTCAAAGACAGAGACAACCAGGCTTAAATGAAATGCAGGTATTACAAAAAGCCCTACCAAATGTGGAACAAACTAATTTAGCTCATTTTTTATATCTTATCAAGCATGAAGATTAAAGCTGAAAACAAGCATCAATGTCAAGTAGAGATGGTCCTGAAAACAAAGCCTGCAGGAATCAGAGAACAAGAAGCTGGGATGCCCAAGGGCTGCTTGGAGATGTGCAAAGCAGGACACAGGCACAGGAACACAGCAAGGTGACCCCAATGAGGGAAAAACAATGTATTTCCAAGGATATTTTCAACCATGAGGAAAATGCAACTGTAACGAGGCAGTTTGATAGTTGGGGCAAAG
This sequence comes from Corapipo altera, assembly GCF_003945725.1. Classification (NCBI taxonomy): domain Eukaryota; kingdom Metazoa; phylum Chordata; class Aves; order Passeriformes; family Pipridae; genus Corapipo; species Corapipo altera. The sequence goes on from NW_020884925.1 coordinate 1,507,722, forward strand.
CAGGGCACATCTCCACAAGCAGGACAATGCTCTGTCCCAACCTGATGCTGTTGCTATCCTGAGGTGAATTCCACTCGTATGAAGAGAGAAAGCACAGCTCAGAGCCCTAAAATGAGAGTTTACAAAGCTAGAGCAAAAATCAAAACTATTTTCACTATGAACCCACAATACCCAGATCAAATGTAACTGCTTTGGGACTGAATGGTTGACAGAGTGTCTGTAGGGGCAGTGAAAACCACCCTGTAAAGCCTCTCAGCCCAGCACAGGTATTCCACTGCTCCACTGCTCTCAGGCCTTTAGGAAAGTTCTGGAGATTTTATTCCTGGGCACTGATCAAGACCTTTGCCTCCAATTCCACTTATTTACAGACTGAATCAAGTACAGCTAACCCAGTCCTGCCTCTGCTTCCCTGTACCTCTCAAAATCTCCTAATTAATACAGTGTAATTCATTTGTATGAACACCTGCCTTCAGGAATGCCTCTCCTAAATGGAATATGTCTTTGGCAAAGTTTTAATTGTTCTACAGACCAGCAGCTATTCAAAATACTCCAGGTGAGATACAGATTTGCTACCCACCTTTGACAATGAAGCTCTGCCACCACAAACAGGTATTAGGGTTGAAGATTTCAATGATGGCTCTTCATTAAATTTTCACACCTTTTTTCCTCAGTGCATTCTGGATTATGCTGATTTTTAACTACTCAAATAAAGAGATAAAACTGCAGATTCAAAAGGGGGGGAATATAACAGAACCAGATGCAAACACTTCAAGTGCTCCTGAAATGCTGCACTTGGGCTGTCTCAGAGCCAACCAAGGGGATCTGGTCCTGAGCAGGACTCGGGTTCAAAGCTCCTGGTTGGAGCTCCAGGGAATGACCAGACTGTACTTCAGGAAGGGGGATGGAACTCTGCTTTGGATGTAAGGATTTATTAAAATATGGAAGCACAGGTGATCTTGGGCAGTCCACAAAGGGCTTCTCAGCTGGCTTTGCTCTGCTCTCACTTGAGCCGATTTTCACCTTTATTACATGGCAACATTTATAGTTTCATCAGAATATCAAAGAGAGCTCCACCCAGAACCTGCCCCCTTCACTTCACTCTCCTTCCCCCACCAGCTGGGCTCTGTTAGTCTGGTGCTCTGGGCTAATTAACATCTTTTTCTTCTTTTCTTTTCCACTGAAGGGTGTTGATTAAGTGATAAGATTTTTGAGGGCGGGGGAACCTCACCATCACTTTGTCAAAGTATTGCGTTTTTACTCCATTTAGGATGGAAAAAAGGCAACCTAATTAATGTTTCATTTCTTTCCAATGCTCACCTTTACTAAAAGTCTTGGAAATCAGTCAAACATACAAAAAAATGACAGCTGGAACCGAGCTGGAGAAAGGTGAAGGCACCTCAATTCCAAGGAAAGCACTACAGCATCCTGCCTGTTTTCAGGAGGTTTGATGGTTTCCCATTCTTTTATCACCAGAGAGCAGGAAACTAAAAACTGGCATTAATTTTCATCTGCTCTGCCTCGTTCTTTAGCCAGCTCCAGGAGCAGCTTTAAACCAGCACTGACACGTGTATGAGGTACCCAGATGAGCACACACCTCCTCTAAGCACTGAGAACTGCAGCAATACATGAATTTTATTCCTGCCATCTCATCCTGCAGCTTTATGAAGCTGAAGAGGGGAAAACATTACCCAGAGAGCATCATATAAAATGCATGAGCTCATGACATAGCATTAGATTCATTTCACAGAGAGGGAAACCTGAGGATTACTTTCTCCAAGTCCACAGACATGAGGATTAACATTTTCTGGATTCAGACCAACATTCCTCATTTCTCTCTGCATTAGGAGACCTTGCTTAGTTTGATGTGCAAAAAGATTTGTGACAAACTAATTCCATTTGTTTGCCAAAGTAAAATTCAGAGCATTCTTAAGTAAATGGCTTCAGTGCCTCTGCTGTTGTGAGGCCATCCTGGGAATACACCCAGGGAAGCCAAGGGACACTTCCCTGCACAGGTGAACAGAGAAAGGACACAGGGATCAGCTTCTGGGTTATAAATCACAGAATTCAGACTGGAAAGGATTCCTGCAGGTCCTCTGGCCCAGTTGCTTCCCCTAAACAAAAACCCCTTAGATCAGGTTGAGGCTCTCAAGCTGCCCATCCATCCTTTCCCACATACACCCCGGATGCTTTTACTGAAGAGTTTCCTTGGAATGAAAAAGGCAACACTTAACTTCACACTGCAGTGACCTGGAAATGCAACTCTTACTTTATGGTCACTTCTACTGTGCAAAACCTGATCTCAGCAGCCAAAATTCACTGGGAAAGCACATCCAAGCACAGTCCACAGGAACATTACTGGGAAGAGAAGCTACCAGTGTGTCACAGCAAGCAGAGCTATGCACTTCCAGTTTCTGGGAATTACTTTCACCCCAAATACATTCTTATTCTAGAAATTGTTTGGGTTCAGAACTCAATTTTGTCAGCTGTGGACAGTGTTTACGATTCTGCTTCTGCAACAACCTGTATGTTTGACACTGTAGATGCTGGGAAAATTGATTAAAGTGTGGAATATCCAGCAAGAGAAGAACAGTCAGAGCAGGAGTCTCTGAACTGGGGCTCCACCCCGGTGTCAGCCTGCTGGCTGCACTCACGTTTGAGCTGTAGGAGTTCACAGATCTATTTTTCCTGGTTGTGAGCTGGAAAGAACAAAGCTCTCCTAGTTCTCTGCTTCTATAAAGGAGGTAACTGGAACGCTGACTTAGGGCTTTCACAAACAACTGGGAAACTTGGTATCTCGCTTTTTGCAGCAGCCTGTCCCTCCAGGGTGCTCTGCAGTCCTACCACGGCCCACTTCCCGTGGAATGTAAGCTCCATCTCTGATTTACAGCTCCTTCCTTACCCAAATCTGCTGGCTGTTTTAAACCCAGCTGCTTCAAGGCCCTGAAGGAGTGTGAACTAGAAAGCTGCCTTGTGAGCTGCAGTATTAAAGTGATTCTGTCTGCCTTGGACATCCAGGGTGGAGAATCAGTTTTAAGTATCACTGCAGACATGATATTAAAGCATTCATTTCTACAGAAAACACAGAATAAATCTCTCATCTGCTGGTAATGCTCAGATCAATGCTCTGGAAATAACTAAGAGATGGAGAAAGCCAGGACAGAGCCAGCTCTGACCAACCTGAAGCAGTCAAGGGTACCCAGAACAACAGCAAGTCCTTGCACTTGTTCAGTGCCTTGAAAAGCACATTGTTTTCATATTTCAAAGAAAATATCTCAGGATGTCAGTCAAGAACTGCTTTAGCCATCCTGGAGTAGCTCACACAGACCACAAGGAGCACAGAGACAACATCCTAGGCACAATTATATTTAGCTGTGTGGCATTTCAGTCACATGCTTTAGAAAAGGCAAGTCTGGGGAACTTCACTCGGCAATTTGACAACTTATATAACCCCAGTTCAACAAACGTGGATGGCAAAGCCCTCCCAGGGAAATGGAGAGCTGTTCCTCACGGAGCACACCCAGCTCACTGCAGGGCAACGCCAGCAGAAGACGAGATGCTCTTAATGTTAAAATATCTTAAAATCCCGAGGAGGCTCAGCATCCTCATGTTCCTGAACGCTACAGGAGTGACTGGAAAACATTCCCCTGGGCTCATAAGTGACTCACTGCTCCGGGCTGGAGGGTGGAGCCAAGAGTCAAGTGACTCCGGGCAGTTTTCACTCCCTTGTCAACTGATTAGGGCTTCAAAGCAGACACACTCCAAACAGGTTCCCTCCAGTCAGACCTGGAGCCATCAAATACCCCATCTGAGGGCAAAACCAGCCCCCGATCAGCACTTAAGAGAACAAACACTCAAACAAACATTCCCCTGGAGGGGCTGGGAATGTTCTCCCCTGGGGCTGGATGTCACACCAAGCCTTTCTAAACCATGTAATTACACAGCAAATGCTGCTTTTGCGAGGCTGATGTTCCAAAGAGCTCGGTGCTGTCAGGAAGCGGGGTTGGATCCACCAGGAAAAGATTTCCTTCCATGGAGAATTTGGAGATTCGTTTCTCAAAGGTTTTTCCAAAGATTAAACTTGCCTCATCCTCAGAAAAGGCAGGCATTATGCTCCTGTTCTTTCCATTCATGCTTCTCCCTGGCACGTCTTAGGGACAAAAAGACTTATAATCATCCATGCTGGGAGGGAAAAAAATTAACTGAGCCAGCATTTATTAGCTTTAATCCCTTTTTTTTAAGGAACTACAGAAATATTATTGTTGCAGCTTAGGAATATACAAGAATCTCTCTAAAGCAGAAAGACACAGGAGCAGAAAGGCTCCTGTATATTGCAAAAAAAAAAAAATTGTTAACAACTAGAAACCCACTGCCTGGAAAGAAGTGGGAAGGGATTCAGCTTCAGCACAGAAGAGCAGAGTTAGAGCAGACAGCAATTTAAATTTGTCGGGTGTTCCCATGTAACACAGCAACTGAAGCTGGCACACTAAGCACCTCAACAAATTTTAAGACCAGTAAATTTGCACCTTAAAGATACTGAAAGCATACAAAACGTTGATAACAAAAAATACCTTATGTCAGATTAGTCATTTAAAATCTTCAGACTATGCCATTAGAGAGCTAAAGGTTTCAAGTGCTCCTCAATTTTCCTGTGACCTTTCCTGATCCAACAAACGTGTGTTTGAAAGGAGCCTGATTACATTTCTCTCCAGCATGGAGGGAGCACGTCCTGAATGGCAAAGCTCTTTTTTTTCCCCCTTTTATCCATTCTGCAGCAGCACGAGCTGCTCCCTCCCTCTCATCCGTGATGGAGGAGCAGGACATTTTAATACACCGACCTTTCAAAAGAAATGCCCTTTGCAGAATTGTTGGATTATGTAACAGGCCACACAATCTCAGGCAGAGCTGAGAAGAAGCCATTCAGCAACAAAAATAATTCCTCTGCGTGCACAAGAAATGGCATTAGCAGAGAGGATAACATATTTTAGGTACATTTTTTTTTTAACGTAAATCAGAGTTTAAACTGCCTAATAACATGTAAAATACTGGCCCTGCTGCAGTAGATGGGGTTGGAGGAGGGATGCTTTAATTATTCCAAGTTTATGCTCTCCATAGCTGGAGGGAATTGCTGCCTACTAACTGCTAACTCCAGAGTGACACAGCTCCAGCAGCTCAGGGCTGATGTCCCTGGTCAGCGTGTACGAGCAGCAGCAACAGCTTCTCTCCAGGAGAATTACAGTATTCCACAGTTACAGGGAAGAGCAAAGCAGGAGGGAAATTATTAAAAAGCAGCAGAGGTGCCATAATTGGTGTACTAGATTTACCCTCCTTTGCAAAGTGAGATCCTTGTTCCAAGTTGCATTTTTAACAGCATTTTTCCCCGAGCCATTTCTACAGCACAGCTCGGCTTCTCCCTGTTTTGCAATGCCAGTTCCTCCAGAATCCGTGCCCTGGGCCACGGGGAGGCTCTGGCAGCTCAGCCATCCCCAGCAGCAGTGTGGTGTGTGGGTCATGCCCAGGGAGCTGCCGTGCCCAGCTCTGTGCCAGCACCCGGGTTACATCACGAACCGGATCCTCCCTCCAGCTCGGGCCGGGCTCTGATCCCCCATGGCCTACTGACACCACTCACATTATTGACAGCACCAAACGTCACGGGGCAGCTCCTCCACAGCCTCAAACACGCTATTTCTGAGATCAAATTCAGCTTGGGCACCAGGCAAGATTAGTGCATCCTAATCCA